>NW_008341889.1:4651391-4689276 GCF_000622305.1 Nannospalax galili | reverse complement strand
TGTGTGTGTGTGTGTGTGTGTGTGTGTGTGTGTGTGTGTGTGTTGATATTTACCTCTGTAAACTGAGTGGCCTGTACCATGTTTTATAGTTTCTAAATGTTCAATAATATGAGTGTTTTATAATAAAAATAAAACAATAAAAACTATGTTTAAAATAGTAGGATTAAGGATAACACTTGTCAGTTTATTTTGTATTAATATATATTTGCAGATGTCAGATTCTCCCCGTTTAGCTGTTAGTACAAATAATACATACCATTTTTTTCTTCTAGGGAACTCATAGAGGAATTACATCCGATAATTAAAGAAGCACTCGAAAGAAGACCAGAGGTCAGCTGGTATCCAGTTTCCTATCATTAAAATGGTTATGTGGTAAACGCTTCCCTGCTGCATCCTATATATTACACCAAAAGCTAGAGATTAAGAAGGAAAAAATATTATCTGGGGTGTTTTGGCTTTTTGTTTGTTTGAATTTTGAGACAGGTTCTCACTATATAGCCTTGGCTAGCCTAGCACTCACTATGTAGACCAGGATGACCTCGATCTCATGGAGATCTGCCTGCCTCTGCCTCCCCAGTACTGTGGTTAAACACCCAGCTATCTGGTGCCTTCTAAGCTTATCTTTTCACACACAGACCCTCCCCTCTCTAGGAAAACACATGCAGAAACCCAGTGTGTACCGCAGTTGAAAAATTGCTGTGCTTAAGAGAGAGCAAGGAAGTAGGTTCTCCATGGAGTTGGCCAACTTCCTGAGAATAACCATGCAGATGTTTTCAGCTTTACCAGCCTTGTTCTTTCTGTGGCAGCTGCTTAGTTACCTTGTAGCATGAACTTGTCCCTAACCTGTAACTACAGAGCAATAACTGTGGCTGTTTTCTAGTAAAACTTTATTTAACAGGCAGCCATAGGCTGCCCTTGACAGTCCTGCTTCTTGAGTCTCAAATTTAAAGAATTGGCACATTCAGAAACAATAGGTTTTGAGGGCAGAGGACTATGTAGACTGTAATTCATGCATTTCACAAAGTCATAGATTCAGGCTTATGGAAAACTGCATAGGATAATGCCTTGGATTCTGCCTGCATCGTGAAGAAGAGCTGATACATAAACTGAACTTGGAACATTTCTCCCTGTGGACAAGCAAGGCAGTTCTCCCTTTGAAATTTTTACAAAAGAATCTGAAAATTGCACTTTTTTCTGAATGATTATATTATGAGGGCAAGTAGTTGAATATTGGGCTAGATATCAAGATGAGTATCTCATAAAAGCTGCCTAATTTTAGGTCTGTCTTGTGAACTAGTGGTTCCTAGAAGCCAGCAGAATCTGAAAATTACCCAAGAAGCTTAGTCAAACTTTACAAGTGCTGGCCCCTGTTCAGTGAGCATCCTGTGGGAAGGGCCTGACATTCCTCTTTGCAAAGCAACTTGCACGCATCCATAGAGATCACTGTTTGAGAATCGCTGCTGCTAGTGTTAGGGTGGGGAGGTTCCCTGAGGAATTTAAACACGTGAGGGAGTTGATGACAGCAGCTATCGTGTAAAGAAATTTTGAAACCTTATCAACCTCATCATAACTCACCCTTCCCATCTTTACTTCCACCCTATAAGATGGCAGTAGTGGCCTCATTAGTCAGGGATTTGGATCATGTTTAGAAAAATGATTTTGGTTACAGTATGTGATGCTTTAATTGAGTTGTTTTTGAATGTGGGTTCTGGTTTGAGAGCCTAAGGCTCGTGGTCTTCCTATGGCGACAAATGAAAACAAATTAAAACTACAGAAGTTCTCAAGGACTGACATGAAGCGTTTGCTTTGAAGTGAGTTTCTGTGTACTTCAGACAGACTATAAGAAGCAATGGACTTGATGAATTGGTCATCAGCAACATGCCTGCCATTGGAAGGCAGGGAAGTAGAGCATGGATGTCCAAGTGAAAGACCAAGAAAAATGTTTAGTTGCCTTAGATGAGGAAAATGACTTAATGTTGAAATTGTGAGGCAGAGAAGAACATGATAGAGGAGATCGGTATCTTACTGTTTCCCTTCCTCTTGGAATAGGAATCCAGTTGAAGTATTACAGATGTTCTTTTAGACATTGGTTCTCCTGGCCCTGGAAATACAGGCTTGTTTATTAAGTCCATGATGGGCAAACAAGTTTTTCATTTCTTTTGGAGGCAAAATAACTGAAGTGGGAAACGAGCACGAGGGAAAGCTATAGAGGTGCTTAAGTCTGTTAAGATTTCAGACTTAAGTTTTCTCAGGCTGGAGAGACGGCCCAGCAGTTAAGAGCACTGACTGCTCTTGCAGAGGACCCAGATTCAATTTCCAGCACCCACATGGCGGCTATGAACTGTTCTTAACTCCAGTTCCAGGGGAATCCGAAGCCCTCTTCTGATCTCTGCAGAATTGCACGACGTGGGTGCACCCACATACATGCAGGCAATACACTCATACACATAAAATTAAAATAATAAGTAAAATTTTAAAAAAAAAGATTGTTTTCTCTACCCGTCATCCTCATTCTGTGTCTTAAGAGTTCCTCATGACTCAGTGCTAAGTTTACTAATCAGTTCTTCTGAAATTATGAGATTAGCAAGTCACCAAAGAATCACCGTAGAATGTCATTTGCTCCACAAATAGGAGGGATCATTTTATAAAATGTCATGTTCGGGGCAGGCATGGTGGCACACACCTTTAATCCCAGCACTCAGGAGGCAGAAGCAGGCGGATCTCTGTGGCTTCAAGGCCAGCCTGGTCCACATAGTGAGTTCCAGGACAGCTGGGGCTACAGGGAGACCCTGTCTCAAAAAGACCAAAAAAAGAAAAAAAAATGTCATGTGCATTTGTTTGTTAATTTCACACACCCACATACCCATCCCTTTGATGCAATGTCTGACATAGTGCTTATCTACACTGCACAACAGGCCCAGATCTTTCCCTGGCATTCACACTGTTCTTTCCAAGTCACATCAGTTTCATATGAATTTTCCTGGTGACTTTTTAATTCCTACCTTTGTGTGTTTGGAACAGAATATGAAACGACGCAGGCGTCGAGACATTTTACGAGTACAGCTGGTACGAATATTTGAACTGCTGGCAGATGCTGGTGTCATCAGTCACAGGTGGGTATTGAAGTATGACTTTCAAAACTTTGTGATGATTAGTGAATGTGATCTGTTTTCTCTCACAAAACATGTAAAGAATAAAAACGCACCTTTGCAACAACAATTTCTGTCTGAAGACCAGCCTGGTGGCTCATGCCTTTAATTCCAACACTCAGGAGGCAAAGGCAGGTAGATGTCTATGAGACTGAGACCAGCCTGGTCTATATAATGAGTTCAGGGCCAGCAGGGTCTATAGGGAAGCCCTGATCCAAAAACAGACAAAATATACATCTGAAATATGTGTTGACATCACTGTAAAGGTTATTTACCAATTAAAGGGGCATCCAGTACATTAACCAGTAGCCCGAAAATATACTAGAAAATCAACTACCAGAAGCCAAGGCAGGAGACTGCAAGACTTTTGGATAAGTAGATGATAGCTGGATGGATGATAGATGGATGGATGGATGGATAGATGGGTGGATGGAGGGTGGGTGGGTGGATGGATGGATGATAGATAGATAGATAGATAGATAGATAGATAGATGATAGATAGATAGATAGATAGATAGATAGATAGATAGATAGATAGATAGAAAATCTACAATCAATACTAGATTGGTCAAAAACTTATAATGTTCCCATGATTTCGATATTTGGTGGGTGGAGCTTTGACAAATTTGTAATATCTTACCTCATTTTGAAGATATATTTCCTATTGGGCTCTATGTTCAAAGGCTAAATATTAGTAAAGTATACGATTTTTTTCCAGTGAACTTTTGTTGACTGTGCTGGGGAAATTATGAAATCGGCAAACATAATTAATAGTTGTGTTCTGCTGTCACAAACCATAAATCCTGGAGTTACTGCTAAATAATTTTTGACACCAGGACCAGTCCCTTGAGGATAATGCTATTAGCTTTGTGTTAAAAAATAACTATTTCCTTAGGAGGGTAATGGTGTGGCCTTCCCATTGAAGGAAATAGGTAAATGGATCAAACCTGGCCTGGTGCACAAAACGTAGCTGGAAGAAATCTTGAAGGAAAACATGTTCATAATCTAACAAACATAGCAGCATGCATAGCCTGGTGCAGTAACACTTGTCCTGATTATTCTTAAGATACCTCATACCTTTTGATTTAACATCAGAAGCTTGTGACAGACTTTTCTTCCTTACAGAATGAAAATTTTTTTAAAAAATCATTCTTTTGTCTTCTGTAGATAAGCCAGTGGAAATTACAGAAAATAAAATCAAAATTTCTAGACTTGATGCAAACATTCAAAACCAAATACATATGTGTCTTTTCTAGTTCCTTTTAGTGTAATAGTAGGTAATGAAGGACCTTTGAATGGTACTATTTTGGGAGAACTACAAAATATCAGTATACTGAACATGAACTAATAAGCTGTATCCACTAGTGAGCAATAATTGTTTTGGGAAAGAACTATTTTTTTCCCCCTAAGAGAAATTAATAGAAGACTGTCTACTACTATGGATGTTGCCTCTGCCCCCAATCCTCCTTTGGTTAAGGGAAAAACCATTCCATTCTTAATGCCAGGGAATAGGGATCTTTGTCTACTCAGTGGACCCCATGTGTCTGATGTAGTAGCTACTCAGAATATTTGAGTGAATTAGTTTTTTATTCTGGTGTAGATTGCAGCTCACTAGGTTGATTTCCCACCCACTAATAGGTCATGATCCGAAGTTAAAGGAAGGCAAAATATTACTCTTTCAAGGAAGGCAAAATGTTCCTCATGAATTCATTTGACACATGTTCATTGTTGTAGGATGATGTTTTTAATATAGTCTAATGCCTTTCTGATTCTTATTCTTGTTTTTTGTGCAATCAGGATATTTTGTAAAAGCTGTAACTAATAAAAATTATTGTTACTTTAAAAATAATATGTAGATGTACTTTTCCAGTGCAACAAGGGAAAGCTGACCTTGATGAATGTAAGAGCCTTGAATTTATGCCGTGTTTGTTATGTATTAGGTCATTTCTTATTATGTATTAGGTCATCTCTTATATAGCAACTGTGCTGGTTAGTTTTTGCAAACTTGACACAAACTAGAGACATCTGGGAAGAGGGAACCTCAGCTGAGGAATTTCCTCCATCAGATTGTCCTGTGGGCATGTCTGTGGGGAATTTTCTTGATTGCCGGTTGATGTAGGAGGGCCCAGCTCACTGTGGGCAGTGCTATCCCTGGGGAGGTGTGCCTGGACTATATAAGAAAGGTAACTGAACAAGCCAGGGGAGCAGGCCAGTAAGCAGCATTTCTTTATGATCTACTTCAATTCCTGCCTCCAGTTTCCTGCCAGGTTCCTGTCCTGGCTTTCGTCAGTGTTGGATACTGGCCTGGGAGTTATAAGCCAAATATACCCTTTCCTCCCTGAGTCACTTTTGGTCATGGTGTTTATCACAGCAACAAAAATCAAAGTAGGTCAGTAACTCATTTAGATTCTTACTAAAGCACACTGAGGTAGGCCCTGGATACATACCTAAGGACTAATGGAACGTGACAGGAGTCAAAGACGCAACTCTAACCATTTATTCCCCATGGTTTGGTGGTACAGATCTCCTGCCTCAGTGAGACTCTCAAAGCAGTCTTTAGGCACTTCAGGAATCTAAAGTAATTTGAAACCAAGTACTCTATACTTGAATTTTCTTTGGATACTGTCATCTTTAATAATATCTATTCTCGGGGCTGGAGAGATGGCTCATCAGTTAAGAGCACTGACTGCTCTTGCAGAGGACCTGATTTCGATTCCCAGCACCCACATGGCAGCTACAAACTGTCCTTAACTCCAGTTCCAGGGGAATCCAAAGCCCTCTTCTGACCTCCACGGCATTGCATGACACAGGTGCCCTCACATATACGCAGGCAATACACTCATACACATAAAATAAAAATAATAAATAAAATATTAAAAAATAATATCTGTTCTCTCCGAGAGCTGGTGGGAATCACTGCCTAGTGGGTAAAAAATTGTGCTGAAGGTGTGGTGTGAGTAGGCATGGAGACAGGAGAGTTACTAGAACTAGTCTTTTCTCTCTCAACTTTCTGCATTGATTCTTCCCCACCATATATTTTAAAGGAGAGGAAATATTTAATGCTTAGAAAGTTAGATATGGAATTTAATGATATAAATTGCAATAGTAGTTCCTTGGTGAAGAGGCATCATCTATTTTTAATATTTCAGTAAGCCAAAATCATATTAATATATATGTATGGGCTTTTTGTTGTTGTTTTTTGGGTTTTGGGGGGATTTTTTGGTATTTTTTTGAGACAGGGTCTCCCCGTAACCCCAGCTGGTCTGAACTCACTATGTAGACCAGGCTGGACTTGATCTCACAGAGATCCGCCTCTGCCTCCCAAGTGTTGGGATTAAGGTGTGTACCACCACACCCAGAGTAATTTCTATATTTTAAGTGGCATTCTGCCACAACCATGCCAAGGTTTACTATGTAGTTGTCTGGTTCTTTTTACTAAAGATTTGGTTTTTTTTTGAAATTGAAATTGCAAGTCACATTCTCTCTATCTTTTCTTATTTTCAGTGCAAGTGGTGGCCTTGATAATGAAACACATTTCCTCAACAACACTTTATTGGAGTATGTAGATTTAACTAGGCAACTCTTGGAAGCAGAAAATGAAAAAGACTCTGACACACTGAAGGATATCCGATGCCATTTTAGTGCCTTAGTGGCGAATATCATCCAGAATGTTCCAGGTACTATTTTCAGATTCTTAAAGCATTATGGAATGTTCAGGGACCAGCCTATTTTTAGTACCCTGAGGCCTTGCAATGTAATAAAGTAACTTGTGGACTGGTGAGATGGCTCAGTGAGTAAAGGCATGTGCTGCCAAGCCTGATGATCTAAGTTCGATCCCCAGAACCCACATGGTAGAAGGAGAGAACTGACTCCTGCAGATTGTCCTCCAGCCTCCACATAGGCTCTGCAGTATGCTCCTGCATACACATAAATAAGTAAATAAATAAATGGAATTTTAAAACAAGTAACTTGTGAGCATCCTAGGAAACTAAGTCAGTACAACGTGTACGGCAAGAGATTTGTTTTGCCTCTAAATTAGTGTCACTGATCAGAAATCAAAAAACAATGCAGGGTGGGCTTTCAACAAACATCAAGATTCTTATAAAAATCAGAAGAAACTGATTAATGAGTTCTTTGGACAAGTTTGTTGTAGATTCAGTGAGCCATGAATGTGATGGGTGAAGTGATAAAATTAACAAGACACTTCTGAAAACAGGATTATAGACCATGGATGTAATAACAACAAAGGTACAGTGTTATTGATGGGTGCAGTTAATTGGTATGTGCCTATTTTTAGCAGTCATTGGGATATGTTCTGTGAAGATTATTATACACAACTGTGCTTTAAAAAGTCATAAATTCGACCAGGTGTGGTGGCACATACCTCTAATCCCAGCACTTGGGAGGCAGAGGCAGGGGAACTCTATGAGATCGTGGTTAGTCTGGTCTCCATAGTAAGTTCTAGACTAGCTAGTGCTACTAGGGAAACTATCTGGGAAAAAAAAAAAAGTCATAAACTCTAAATATAAGATTTAAAAAGATTGCTATAAGTTGTATGTAGTATAAATACAATTTTTTTTGCTCTCTCCAAATAAGGTTGGTTTTTCATTTTAAACAATATATGTAAAAAGCTAACTTTCAAACACATGGATTGAATTTTTTTAACAAGATCATATAATCATAATTAGGTATATTAATTTTAAACAGGAGATCTGTTTTGATCTTTGAAAGAAAAATGTTACTTGAAGGGAAAAAAATTTCTCTCTAAATTGTCTTTTTGAAACTGATAAATAGAAAGATGATTTAGTCTGTTTCTATATACTTTCCCACAACTTCATGTTGGTTTTACCACAGTAATGGTGAATTTCTTAACAGGTCCTCATGCAGAGATTCTGTAGGATGGGGCTTGAAAGTGGAGCAGTTCACCTAAGCACACTTTGAACCACTCCTTTCTCAGAGCCCTGAAGCCCTCTGGTGCCATCCCAGGAAGTGGCAAAAGGGATCTGGACTCCAATCTCCATATCCAGTTTGGGCTAGAACCACTCTTCTTTGGTTTACTTTATATGTCAAGATGTTTTATTTAGTTCTTTTTATAAAGGCAACTTTCTTACTGAAAAAAAAATTAAGAATTTGAAATATCACTTTCGTAGTTAAAAGCCCTCATCTATTAGTGAACCAAGGTCCCCAGGGTATATTTGTGATAATGCCTCGCTGACTTTACCGTATACCCAAGGGGCTTGTCTGGATTCTAGCTGCCTCCTAGCGTCCTTGCAGCACCCTGCCTGCCTGAATGCCGTTGCTGTGCTTGGTGTATATATAAATGCCCCCCGTTACTGTGAGGTTTGGGGGTAGATTCAAGTACAGACTTTGGCCTTGTGTTCTGTAGTTTTACGTATTCAATAAATTAGTTGGCATACACATTAAAATAGAGAGATAGAAATAACTTTTTCCACCTGTGCTTTTATTTACAGTGCACCAGAGAAGAAGTATTTTTCCTCAACAGAGCCTTCGTCACAGTCTGTTTATGCTGTTCAGTCACTGGGCAGGCCCTTTTAGCATCATGTTTACGCCCTTGGACAGATACAGTGATAGGAATATGCAAATTAATAGACATCAATACTGTGCATTAAAGGTATTTACTTAGAACCCTGATGTCCTTTTTATTATGTTAAGAGTTAAGCTTTCCTGTCTCTCATTCCCTGATGTAAATAGGATAAGGATTTCTTCAGAGCACTGAAAGTATTAGACTGTTTTTCTGCCACATACCTTGACTTTCCTTAGGAACAGAAAATACAATGTGAAGGAGATCCAGAAATCTATAAGATTTCATGGTCATTTAAGGATTCCCTCTAAGGAACACATTGTTTCTCTTGTTTAATGCTCTTTCTCTTGGTCTTTGAATCTCCTCAGTGTTCCTTCAACTCCATGACTGACTTGGTATGATGATAGACTGACTTACTCATAGTAAATGTTTCACTTTTAGAAGTTGTGATTAGGATGGGGATGTGGCTCAGTAGGAGAATGCTAGAATGCTTGCCTGACATATAGAAGGCCCTATGTTTGATCTCCAGAACCATAAAAGAAAAGGTGACTGTTATATTTTTCCTTATGAAAGATGCTATGGCTAGATACACACAAGTGAGAATACCTTGCCTCTTCTCATTAAGCAGCCAATATTTAACCTCTTAAATGTTTTAAATGTAATTCTGATATTATTGTTTGAAGGCTATGTCTGCTGTACTGTGTTGTGGCCCTGTTGCAGATAATGTAGGACTGTCATCAGATGGCTATTTGTACAAATGGCTGGATAACATTTTGGACTCTCTGGACAAAAAGGTAATTCTGACAGTTCCTTTAAAATTTCATAATGGATGACATTGCATTATTTGCAGTTAATGTTTGACCCATTGGGGGAAAAAAATGTCTTTCCTGAAAATGGGATAGAATTATATGCATAAAACCCATAGAACTCTGGGGAGATGGCTCAGTAGTTAAAGCTCTTGCCATACAAGTGTAAGGGCCTGGGTTCAGATTCCCAGCACCACATAAACGCTGAGTAGGTGTGCTGGCCCGCTTGTAATTCTGGTGCTCAAAAGACAAAAATGGGATCCCCGAGCAAGCTGGCTAGACTACTAGACTACTAGCCTTCTTGGTGATCTCTGGGTTCAGTTTAGAGACCCTGCCCCAGTGAAGAAGTTGGAGTGCAATAGAGAAAGACTCTCATTGTCAGCCCTGGGCCTCCACATTCACACATGTGCATGCATGCCCACACACATGTGCCCATACACATGCAACATGTATATATACATGCACATACAGCACACTCATAGACACATACAAAAATCATATTGTGAAAAATTAGATGGAACTAGGCATGGTGGCACATGCCTTTAATCCTAGCACTTGAGAGACGGAGGCAGGCCAATCTCTATGAGAGTGAGTCCAGCCTGATCTGCTTGGTGAATTCCAGATCAGCTAGGACTACAGGGAGACCTTGTCTCAAAAAGACAAAAATAATGATAATAATAATTAGATGGGATACGTTATTACCCATTTGAATAATTTTAATTTCTTTTTCATATAGGATTAATATAGTGTTGTATGCCCCTTTAATGGGGTTCTGAATCTATAAATAAAATATTAATGTAGACCGTCTTGTGATCTGTAGAGAATCTCCTATGCTATGTTTAATATCACTGTTTTGACCACTTTTGAATTAAATTTTTTTTGCCTTCCACTCCATGCCCCCACACAGTTCACCAGCTTCACAATTTAAAATGCAGCTTGCATTTCCCCCCTCAGAACAAATTTTCTATTGAGTTATTGCAAATACTAATAAAGCTTAATAAGAAGAAGTGGAGAGGTCAACAGCTTGTGCTCCCAAAAGCACTTAATCATTGTTCATATTCGTCAACTGCCTTTGGGCTACGGGAAGAGAGAATCATACTAAGGAGCCTTGTGGGAGAGAAAACAAGAGGCCAAATGTAATGTGTCTGTGTGTGTGGTTCCCCCACTCCCCCTTACTGAGTAAACTAAGAATTAGTTGAACAAAAGGAGACTGAGTTCTGTAATGAAGTGTGGTAAATGTGTGCTGCACACTATGTTAGTGGAAACAGAGACACAGGCAATCACCTAACTTCCCATTCCCTGGCATCTGTGGTCCTTCCCCCAGGTTCACCAATTGGGCTGTGAAGCGGTCACCTTGCTACTGGAGCTGAACCCAGATCAGAGCAACCTGATGTACTGGGCCGTGGACCGATGCTACACGGGTTCCCGGAGGGTAGCAGCTGGCTGCTTCAAAGCCATTGCCAATGTGTTCCAGAACAGGTATTCCACATGCTGCTACTCACTTGCTTAGATTTCATTTTCCCATGAAAATTTATCCTTCGGAATTCAGAAATACTAAGAAACCTATATTTTCTTTCCTTGAACTCTAGTGAAGTTTATTCAACAAAGGATAATGATCCCATGAGTCTCTTGCCATTAAAGCCAAAAAAAAAAAAAAAAAAAAAAGCCACCCTCTAGCCTTAGAAGATGCATGCAGCCTTCCACTTTGTCTTATTTCTTAGTTGATATCAACACTTCCAAATATTGCTACTCACCTAACATGTGACATTTATCCTCAGGGATTATCAGTGTGACACAGTGATGCTCCTAAATCTGATACTGTTTAAAGCAGCTGATTCTTCTAGAAGTATCTATGAAGTTGCTATGCAACTTTTACAGGTTTGTGTACAAGTGCTAA
This sequence comes from Nannospalax galili, assembly GCF_000622305.1. Classification (NCBI taxonomy): domain Eukaryota; kingdom Metazoa; phylum Chordata; class Mammalia; order Rodentia; family Spalacidae; genus Nannospalax; species Nannospalax galili. The sequence goes on along the minus strand of NW_008341889.1, from coordinate 4,677,882 downwards.
TGAAAATCTTTCTTTTTAAACTCAGGATTTAATGAAGCCCAGTATTTTATCTTTTTAATAATAGCATACTAATATTAATATTTAACTTTATTTGTTAATAGTAAAGTATGGTACCACGTTCTGATTATCATTAGAAATTCAAGTCAAAGATAGTGTTGATATTTAAATCTTTAAATAATATATTCAGAAGTGCATTATAAGATTATATTAGAACATGTGGATGAAGGCATTTACTAATTAGGACTGATACAGACAAATGACTGTTTCTCTTTGACAAATGAAAATAATGTGAATGGAGTGTTTGGGTTTTTTCTTTTAAGAGCCATGTGAAAAGTAATTAAGTAATTTTTTTAGGTTATCATTATGTAGTGTTTAACTAATTGATAGTAAGGCAAGATAATTTGATCTTAACTAACAGTCTAAAGTGGGATTTGAATAGGTGCTTATTTTTCTAAAGTCTTTGAGGTAGCACCAGTACTGGTCAGGCCAGCTTTGAAATGACACCCTAATTATCCTTTATTAATTAAAGGGAAAGTTAGCAAGCACTCTGGTTCTCCCTATAGTGTAAGTCAAAGGGAATTGGTTTATAGTCCATATTTCATCAGTGATTAACCAAGATCTCTTTCAGGGTATTTTTTTCTACTTAAATATTTTGTGTAGTCATATTTTTAGCTGGAAAAGTGATAAATCTTTTTTAAGTCATTACACATTAAGTTGCTAAAGCTATTTTCAGACTCTAGTACTGACCTGTATCATCGGCATTAAACATGAGGGATACAAAACCTTCTAAACAATGGTCATCTTTTTCAAACATTTGGAGCATTACAAATGAGCAAACTCTGTAGTATTAGTGACTATAGTTTTTAAACTGGAATACTGTATAGGCGTTTTATTTTAGTATATCTGAACTTAAGAGGACCCATAAAATAGAAACTGAAGTTATGGAATTGCATTCCTGTAGATCCTGGAACCGAAGATGTTCCGCTATGCTCACAAACTGGAGGTTCAGAGAACAGACGGAGTTCTCAGCCAGCTGTCTCCTCTGCCCCACCTGTACTCCGTTTCATATTATCAGCTGTCGGAGGAGCTAGCAAGGGCGTATCCTGAGCTCACTCTCGCCATATTCTCAGGTGTGCACACTGAATGTTTCCTCCATTGACATGGTATTGGATTTGTACAGTAACCCCTCAGAGAAGCTACTTTTATACCTTCTTACAGAAAAAGAAGTCAGGAGTCAGAGGATGGCCCTTGGTCAGGTAGGGTGGATGTGGTAGAACTGGGGGAATCCAGCCCAGGCTTCTGCTGATCCAGAGCTGAGTTCCACATCTCTCCTCATTCATGGCCATAGCGCTCTAAAGATAGAGTGATCTATGGAAATTAATCAGCACATAAAGGCTTGTGGGCTTCGGGATCAACCTGGTGTTTGATCCTCTGCCACTGGCACTGATCTGACTGTGCCTTTGTCACTGCTTTGTCATGAGCAATAAATGGCAGGAACATAGAAATAACACAGCATAGGCATTTCCATCTATGGAAGAGTAAGTGACGTTTTTAACAAGTCAGTTTAAATTAGGCCATGCATAAAAGCTTTATGTCTTGAAATTGTGTTTATTTATTTATTATTACTGCTATCTTATTTTAAATGTGCAGTTGAGAAGTGTTAAGTGTATGTGGTGTTGGCTGTGAAATAGATCTCTAGAACTGTTTCGTCATGCAGATTTGAAACTAACCAGCAAGAATCCCATTTTCCTCCTTTCTCTTACTCTGCAATCATCACACAGCTTTACATTTTTATGAATTTTACTACTCTGTATATATATATATGTATATATATATATGTATACACACATATACGTATGGACTTATAAAATATTTCTATATTTGTGATTGGGTTATTTCACTCAGCACAATGTCTTTTGGATTCATCCATGCTATAACATGGGACAGGGTCTTCTAAGGCTGGGTAGTGTTCCACTGTGTGTATATCACAGTTTTTTCATGCATTCATTCATCTGTCAATTGACATTTGAGTTGCTTCTATGATGCTATGGATGTGGATGTACAAATATCAGTTTGAGTCTCTGCTTTCAATCGTTTTAGATATATACTCCATAGCTACTTGGATGGTGAGGAGTTCTGGTTTAAATTTTTTTGAAGAATCACCAACCTGATTTCCACACAAGTATGCACCATTTTCAGTCCTGTCAACAGTGTGGACATATTTATGTAACTGCTGAAAATATTTTGTATAAAGTAAGCATGGCTGGTTGCCGTGGCCCACATCTGTAATCCTAGCACTCAGGAGGGAAATTTCAAGGCCAACGTGGGCTATATAGAAAGACACTGTCTTAATAAAATAAGTAGATGCTTTATTTTAGTTGTTACTTTTCTTGATGATATCATGGCGGTGAAGTTTATAAGTAGAAGAAATAGCATTCATCCTTGTGAAGTGACTAACATCTATCTTCCTGTTGGTTAAGAAGGACATGAAATGACATAGGTTCTCTCCTCTGGTTTGCCTTGAACTAGAGATAAGTCAGAGGATTCAGACGGCTCACCCCTCGGGGCGGCAGGTCATGTTGCACTACCTGCTACCGTGGATGAACAACATCGAGCTGGTGGATATGAAACCTCTGCCTTCAGCAAGGCGACAGGATGAAGATGAAGATGACTCATTAAAAGACAGAGAACTCATGGTGACGAGTAGGCGCTGGTTACGGGGAGAAGGCTGGGGATCCCCACAGGCCACTGCCATGGTGTTGAACAACCTCATGTACATGACAGCAAAGGTACAGGAGTTTTGTATTTGCAAGGGCTCTATAAGGTTATAGAGTTGTGAGTAGGAAATACTGTCAGAAACTGCTGGGACTACCAAACAAAAAAATGAAGCATAAATCACCTTTTAAAAAAAAAAACTTTCTTTACTCTTTAATTCAAACCAGAGGTAGCTAGTGATGTTGATGTTTTGATTCACTGAAAGAAATAATCATTTGGAAAAGACGAAATTGTCTGGAACACTTGTTTCCTAATGTTTGTGGTGTCGAGCTTGGCTTTTGCTATGCAATTCTTTCTGAAGTGTCTCTGTGTGTGCTGCTTCCAGTATGGTGATGAGCTGGCTTGGTCGGAGGTGGAGAATGTGTGGACCACACTTGCAGATGGCTGGCCAAAGAACCTGAAAATCATTTTGCACTTTTTGATCAGCATTTGTGGGGTGAATAGTGAACCAAGCCTCTTGCCTTACGTATGTATTCAAGCCTACTTGTCTTTTCTAAAATATCCACATTTCCCATATAACTTAGCGCGCCAGAGTACTGACTCATTGAAGTGATTCATTCATTCGGTCCACACTACTGTGCATTGTTACAGGCCAGGTACTCTCTCACAGGTCCTGGGCATTCCAATTCAAAGGCTAATACAAATAGTGTTCTTTGAAGTTACACCTAGAGGCTGTAATTAATCAGCAACTTAATAAAGTGCAGCAGGGACAAGGGCTACAAAGGAAAGTTGTAGAGCGTTGAGGATGAATAGCTGAGAATTTGTCTGAAGAGATGAAGGATAATACTTGAGAGATGGTGACAGTGGAACAAAAACCACTGTACTGGAAACATTATCTTTCTGCTAGTCCACAGCTGGTGCTGGGATAGGAGCCTCAGGGCTAGGTCTGCTGGAAGGAAAGGAAAGGAATGAGATAGAGATGTAATGGAAGATAAGGTATCTTTACCTGCTATGGCAGAAAGCAACACTTAAACCCATCCAAGTTGACAGAACAGTAGGTGCTCTGAGGGATCAGCTGAATGCACAGATGTGCACACACATCAATGAGTATGTGCTCAGATACAGACTTTCATCTCGTGATAGCATCTCCCAAGTGTGTCCCATAGGACTCCAGCCCCTCAGGATGTCTCCTTGAGAGTTCTTACAGATCCTTCTGTAAACAGACTGCTGGATAGTGCAGCTGTCCAAATGACCTAGCTAGTAAGTGGTGGATGGGCGTTCCCATCCAGGTGGGCGAGTTGGTTCTGGCTCCACTCCTTTCCTCTCAATGACTCCACTGCTAGGGTCAGTGGAGAGCAGAAGGAAAACAGAGGAAAAGACAAATCATTGGTATGAAAGCTGGCTGAGTAGCAGTCAAAGGGAACTCCTACCCTGATGGCAGCCCAAAGCTTTTTTCCTTAAAAGAAGCATTTATAGAACAGCCTTCTCCCTTCTTCTTTTCCTAAGAAGCTTAGAGACAGTCAAGCCGTGTGTTGAGTGCGAGCTAGACGAAGGCTGGTGATGATGAATCTAGCTGGTGTCTTGTGTCCAGTCAGTGACAACTCACATCAAAACAAATGCATGGAATAAAAATTTTGATGCTTTCTCTCAGAATGCTTTCTCTCGCGCAGGTGAAGAAAGTCATCGTTTACCTAGGTAGAGACAAAACAATGCAGCTGCTGGAGGAACTGGTGAGTGAGCTGCAGCTGACTGACCCTGTCAGCTCGGGGGTCACGCACATGGATAACCCGCCGTACTACCGCATCACTTCCAGCTGCAAAATCCCTTCAGTCACCTCAGGTGAGACACCACCCCAACCCACGGCTTTGCATCAGAAGCGATGCTCTCTCAGTGTTCTCGTCACAGGGGTTTGAGTCTTTAAATTTTATTATTGAGACAACAAAATCAAATAGGATGGACGTATGCTAATTGATTTGAGATCTGGTAAATCATATGAGTAAAGAAATTTTAACAGGATTAGAGAGAGATGGCTCAGCAGTTAAGAGCACTGGCTGCTCTTGCAGAGGATCTGGGTTCGGTTCCCAGCACCCACATGGCAGCAACTGTCCATAAACTCCAGTTCCAGGGGATCTGATACCCTCTTCTAGTCTCTTTGGGCATTTCACATACATGGGGAACTTATATTCATGTAGGCAAAACACACACACAAAAATAAATAAAAGCTCTTTAAAATTTATTTTTGTTTTAGGAAATTTTAACAGTATAAGAATTCTTTTTTTTTAATATTTTATTTATTATTTCTGTTTTATATGTCTGAGTGTATTGCCTGCATGTATGTGAGTACACCCTGTGTTGTGCAATGCCGTGGAGGTCAGAAGAGGGCTTCGGATTCCCCTGGAACTGGAATTAAGGACAGTTCATGGCTGCCATGTGGGTGCTGGGAATAGAACCTGGGTCCTCTGCAAGAGCAGTCAGTGCTCTTAACCTCTGACCCATCTCTCCAGCCCCAACAATATAAGAATTCTTAGTATTACAAAAGGAAGCAGTATTTGCATACTTTTTCAGAATGTAAATTTATATGCTCCTATACAGTATCTCCCCTTTTTTTCTATTCTTTTTTGTTGTTGTTGAATGCTTTTTTAGTGAATAGAGTCAATTTATTAAATTTAGAGAATGCTTATTGGCTGAAGTTATTTGTGAGCTTTCATATTCTAATTTGGATATGTATTGGCATATTTATATTTATGGAATACAAAATGATGTTACAATTTATGAATGCAGTGTGAAATTACAGCAAGCTAACATATCCACTATCTCCAATAATTAGCCAGTAGTAGTAATTTGAACTGAAGCAATTGCATCTTTGAGTGAATAGATTCCAGGGAAAAATTGATGTATCTAGGCTATTGTAGGTGAAAATCTATGGAACTCTTCGTCACTCAGTATATATACACACGCTTTCACCATGTCAGTAACTCTTTATAATTAGAAATATTTCAAATTATATATAAATATATATAATCTTAACTTTCATCATCTCTTCTTTTGGCTTATTCTTTAAAAACATTTTTTTTTGTAATTATGTGTATGTGTGTGTGTCTGCATGTGGCTGTGTCCATATGAGTCCAGGTGCCCTTGCAGACCAGAGGCATCAGGTCTTTCTGGAGCTGGAGTTACAGGTGGTTGTGAGCCACCCAATGTAGATGCTGGGAACTGAGCTCGGGGTCCACTGAAGAGCAATATGTGCTCTAACCACGGAGCCATCTCTGCAGCCCCTGGCTTACCTTTTTGTCCTGCTTTCTATTAAAACTGTTTCTACACTTCTTTCGAATTTTCCATATCTGCTAACATTTAACTCCAAAATGTTTTGTTATTTTTTAGCACTGTCTCATGTTTTGTGTTTGAACTATTTTATCTTATATCTGAGAAGTTAGGGGGTTTTCTTCTCCCAGCAGAAGTTCCCATTTTCTTTATAGTGCTGGTTGTTTGATTTGATTTGATAAAGCTTTCCTTGAAAACAGACCAGTTCTAGGTCTGTCTTTTCATGGGGTGGATTATTAAAACTTTGTAAACTCTGTAAGTGTAGCTCAAACTGCTGATAGCATCCTTTGTCAGACCACGGTCTCAGTAATAAAGGTATCAGTGTGTTTTGACCATTTCCCTTAGATATCCCAGAAAGATTTCTGCTGATCATCTCCTGAGAGAGGGTGTGGGTATCTGTGCATTGCACATATTTATACATAAGCGGATATAGTCTTTGAATCCCTGGCACACCTATGGTGGGAAGGCTGCAGGGTAAGAAATACAGTTTCACATTTTAACATTTTTTCCTGTTGGAAAAGTGCTTCTTCCTTCAACTGACCCTGGTGTGTTCTTGTCCAGAAGTCTTCTCATTTACTCTCAGCAGAAAAGACTTCTTCTGGGGGTGAGCAGATTCAGCCACCCAGCTACCATGTCAGGGAGGTATATTTTACGGGATCAACTATTTTAAAACAGATTTTCAGGCAGCAATCCTATTTTTATCACTGCTTTCAAACACAATATGGAAACTCCGTTTCTCCCACTACCTGTTCAGAACAATTATTTCTTTTTTAATATTTTATTTATTATTTTATGTTTATGTGTGTATTGCCTGAATGTGTACAAGTGCTCCCAGGTCGCTCAGTGCCCACAGAGGTCAGGAGAGGGTGTCAGATCCCCTGGAACTGGAGTTACGGGTGGTTGTTAGCCACGGTGTGGATGCTGGGAATCAAACCCAGGTCCTTTGCAAGAGCAGCCAATGCTCTTAACCGCTGGGTCATCTGCCCAGCCTCAGAACAATTATTTCTTGTCCGTTTGTTTTCTTTCTTTTTTCATTACATTTGATTACTTGGGGCGGGGGAGGGGGGTGTCAGAGGACAACTTGAGGAGTTGGTCCTCTCCTGCCATGTAAGTCCCTGGAATTGAACTCAGACCATCAGGCTGGCTGTAAACACCTTTACCCCCGAACCAACTCACCAACCCCCATTTGTTTTCTTTTTTTTAAAAATATTTTATTTATTATTTTTATTTTATGTGTATGCGTGTATTGCCTACATGTAAATAAGTGTACCCGTGTTGCGCAGTGCCCACAGAGGACAGAAGGAGCTGTCGGATCCCCTGGAACTGGAGTTACAGACAGTTGTTAGCTGCCATGTGGGTGCTGGGATTTGAACCTGGGTCTTCTGTAAGACCAGTCAGTGTTCTTAACCACTGAGCCATCTCTCTCATCCCTGCCATTTGTTTTCTTAAGTCCACCAATGTCAATGTAAACATGATCACTTTTCTTTCCTGTCAGTAGAGTATTGATTGAACTCTTGTTATTTGCTGTTCTTTTAAGTTAACAGGTACTGTTTTCTTTTTATTGACAGGAACTACTTCCAGTAGCAATACTATGGTAGCTCCCACAGATTGCAACCCTGATAGCAAGCCCCTGAAGGAGAGCCTGGAAGAGGGGTAAATGCTTCTCTCTCAATAATCTCTTGGGGATGCATGCAGACTGTCCTTAGATCACGTGATAACTTCTGTGATGAAATGCCTAAATCTTCAAGTTAATGTTCTAGTAAAGAAACAATTTTCCATACTTGAAGATTTTCATAGTGACACTTTGTATTAGCAGTGCTGGCATCCTAGGCTTCTTGGCATGTTTTGATGATAAAAATATAGATTGTGATGAGTTACTTTTGTGTTACTATATTTTGAGACTTCGCTGAATGTATATTTATTCTGCACGTTTTGTTGTTGTTTGGTTTTGTATTTTATCTATATGAATATTTGCATGTATGTAACTGCACCATATGTGTGCAATGTCCGTGGAGGCCAGAAAAGAGTATCTGATCCCCTGAAACTGGAGTTAAAGATGCTTATCAGCTACCATGTGGGTATTAGGATTCAAACCTAGGTCCCCTAGAAAAGCAGAAAGTGCTCTTCACCACTGAGTCATCTCTCCAGCTCCTACTCTGCATGTTTAAAATAGGTTTTACTAGAATTATGACATGAGGGGACTAGAGAGATGACTCAGCAGTTAAGAGCACTGGCTCCTCTTCCAAAGGACCCAGTTTGATTCCCAGCACCTACATAGTGGCTAACAACCATCTATAGCTCCAGTTCCAGGGGATCCGATGCCCTCTTTTGATCTCTGCAGGCATTGCAAGACATGGGTGCACTTACATATATTCAGTCAACTCACCCATACACAAAAAAAAAGAAAATAATAAAAATAAAATATTTTAAAAGAATTATGACATGAAGGGAATCTTTAGAGAGGAATAGTTAACTGAGAGTTTAAACTTTTGAATTATAAGGTTGAACTTGGTAAGTACCTAGTGAAGTTTCAGTATTATTTTGTACACTATGTGCTTTTTTTGAAACAGAAAATAAAACATAAAGGACCTGGGGAAATGGCTCATTGGATAAACTGCTTGCTACACAGGCATGAAGATTAGAATTAGGGGTCCCCAGAACCCATATGGAAACAGGCAGACCTGGCAGCCCACCTATAATCCCAGCATTCAGGGTGATGGAGATAGGTTCCCAAAACTAGCCATTTGGGCAAGCTCAAAGTTCAGGAGAGACGTTCCTCAGTAAATAAAGTCAAGAGCCATTGAGGAAAACACCTGACGTGAACAGTTAGCATCCACACACTTGAGCATGTGCACTGGTGCCCCCACATACACCTCCTGCACACATCTGAACACTTACATATGTACACAAAAGAAAAAAATCAAGTTACATCATAAAGTAGAAACCATTCTCCAGTGCCCTGTGACTGACTGCCATGCGTCTTCCTGCAGCTATGTGCACCTGGACATCTACAGTGGCCTGAACAGTCATTTAAACCGGCAGCATCACAGACTAGAGTCCAGATACAGTAGCAGTTCTGGAGGATCTTACGAAGAGGAAAAAAGTAATCAGTTCTAAATGTTCCTTAATAACAATTATGTTGATGAAGTGTATTGTTAATTATGTTAGTGTTCGTGTGTATATTTTTTCCAAGAAACTGTTTTGACATATTATAATTGCCATCAGTGGTGTTCTATTATACTCTCAAATGTCTTGATTTTAAAGAATGATTTTAGTAAGCAACATTAAGTGGGGGAAGATTTTTTTTTAAAGTACAGGTTCCCTATAGATAATTCAGGTGGTTTTCAGGAAGTGTCATAGAACAGACATTGGACACAGACTTAAAAAAAAGGAAAAGATTTGTTTGTCTTGTATGAATCCACATTTTACTAAAAGGTTTTCTCATACACTTAACAAAGTGATCAGTCATATCCAAGTCTCACTGTTGCATTAAGATAGGATAGAATATAAACACATGCATCCTAACTAGCTTGGGACCCTGGAGGTGATCTGGTCCAATCTCCTCATTTTGTGCATGATGGAACTGAGGTCCAGAGAGGTTAAGTGACTAACCCATGTCACACAGAATTCACATTTCCTGGTGTCGTTTTGTTCTGCACCCTGCAGCCCAGTGTGGTAGAGCAGATGTTTTTAAGAATTGGGTTCATGTTGGCCCCATCTCAGGAAATTTAGGACTGAATAACTCAACAGAAAGTCCTTGTTACAAGACAGCTCCACTTGTGATATGGTCTCCTGTTTGGCCATCAACTGGGGAGACGTAGAAAATGTCAGTGAAGTTTTGCTATAATATAAAGGATGGGCCCTCAATCAATTAATAAATCTCAATCCATGCCCTCCCCCCAATTTGATAATAGTTGTACCCAGGTCTTCCTAGCAACCGTATATCAAAAGAATGGGAAATTATTTCAGATCGCTTCCAATGCTATACATAGTGGGTGTCTTACTAGAGCTTGCTTATATCGGCAGACATTAGATGGTGTAGAAAATGAGATGATTTTATCTTGATAGGTGATTCAATGCCACTTTATTCTAATTGGCGCCTGAAAGTGATGGAGCATAACCAAGGAGAGCCACTGCCCTTCCCACCAGCTGGAGGCTGCTGGTCACCACTGGTGGATTACGTGCCTGAAACGTCGTCACCTGGATTACCTCTTCACAGGTGGACTAGCGCGTCATTCCTACTTCATCCGAGCCACGTTGCTGCTGAGCACTTTCAGCTTTCTTGATACTGACAGCACAGCGTAGAAGTAGCCATCTTTGTTGAGATGCTGTACCAAACCAGATCAGTCTGAGATATTAAGAGATCCAAAACAGTATTCTAAATGTACAGAGCTAATTATTATTCAATCTGGTTCTGCTGCTGCTTTTCTGGGTGTCTGGCATAGTTACTTGACCTTTCTGGGACCCAGTTATGACATCTGAAAAAATGTAACTTCTTTGTGGTCAGCACTGTTTGAATTCAATTAAACTGAATTCTGCTGAGTAAAATCATGACAAAGCAATTACTACATTCTTTCAGAATTATCAATGCACCAAACAACATACTGAACATCTACTTGGGTGAGGGATTGGGTAGGTCTGTAGGTTGAAGATAAGGAAAATACAGCCCTTGACTCCAAGGAGCTCTGAGTCCTGGTTTTATGCTAAAGCTATCACTTTAACAGTTTCTTCAGCTATGTTTGTTTCTCTTCTTTTTTCCCTTGAAAAGTATTTTTCCATAAAATACTCAAGCTTGAAGTGATTTGTTCAGGACTGTTCTCTAGGTGTCTTCAGCCCTGGTAAGCCTCTGCTCTACTTGTCACAGGTGTAACATAGCGGTGATCCTGCTGACCGATCTCATCATTGACCACAGTGTGAAGGTGGAATGGGGGAGCTACCTCCATCTTCTTCTTCATGCAATTTTTATAGGTAATGAGTTCTAATTCCTCATTTCTTCATTTTATGTTTTCAGGCCCATTTTCAGAGTTTGTTTTTAAGAAAGCCCTTACATGCTTCTGTTTTTGTGTTTGAATGCTGTTTCCACGAGACTTTTCACTGTAAAAGTCTCCTGATTCAGTGGGAGTTATTCTTAACCTGATTACAGACCTGTCTATTGTGTTTTTCTTTTTTCTCCTTTTTGTAGTGCTAAGAACAAACCCATGGCCCTGTGCATGACACATGTTACTCTGATCTGCACGTCCAGCCCATTTTGTCCCTATTCTTATTTCTGTTCTGTGGCCCTTTGTACCCTCTACACAGATGTATACGTTGTGTGTGTGGGGGTATCAATTGCTATAGCCAGAGAAAAATTAATTTACCTCTAGAATTGGAAAGCTTCAGAGTGAATGGAGAATGTAAATACATTACAAATGTTTTCCCTTGGACCATCTGATCACTGCTGAGTCTGCATGTGCCCTCAGCAGCGAGAGTGGGCTGTATGATGCCTATAATACCTCTATACTTTTAACCTTGGCTTTCTGAAGTGAGTCAAAGTAGCCATCTTCTAATAAGGCTTTCCTACTAAGAACACTTATTTGAAGAATTTGTACTATTTCATTCCACTGGGAACCAGACATTTGCTTGCTTTCTCTTATGTGTCAAATAGGCACAAAAGAATGCCTGCCTTTAAAGGGGGGGGGGGGCTATTGATATCTAATCTTACATAATAGCCATCATTTTGAAGCGATCACTAAATGTGAGGCATGAAATACATTTAAAATTTACCTTGATTTCCCCCTCCCCAGGCAGTTGCACAGTGGGACAGTAGGCCATTAGAAATGTGTAGAAATACTCTAGACCAGACAATAAAAACTAAGCTGTGCAATCGATCATCTTCCATACACTGAGCACTCGGTATTCATGAGTTCTGAATGCATGGGGTCCACTAGCCATGGTTTGCACATTCTCTGGGGTGTGTCCTAGGTCTGCACTCAGTATGTACAGACTTTTTTCTTTGCCATTATTCTCTAGTAAGTTCAGTAACCACTCCATATATAGCATTTACATGTGCTTAGTAATCCAGAGATGATGTAGAGTCTCTGGAGGTTGTGTGAGGTTATATTCCCACACTACACCATTGTACATAAGGAACTTGAGTACTCCCAGTGGGTCCTGGAACCAGTTCACCATATGAATTTGGTACAAGCATGCTCAACTCCTAAATGATAGTGCTTTTCTCCTCTCCTTTCCAGGGTTTGACCACTATCACCCTGAGGTGTATGAACATTGCAAACGCCTGCTTCTGCACTTACTAATAGTGATGGGACCCAACAGTAACATCCGAACTGTTGCCTCTGTCCTTCTCAGGAACAAGGAATTCAATGAGCCCAGGGTGCTGACGGTCAAACAGATTGCACACTTAGATTATACTTTCACAGGTATTGACTTTATACTTTGTTAAGTTGGAATCTTGCACTAGTGAAAGTCAACCAAGTAAAAGTTGCAATACTAGAGTAAGCCTTTAAACTGTAGTTGTATCATTTCAAGTAACATCTGTATTATTAATCGGTTAAAGAATGCATTAATAAAATATTTGAGTCTATCGCTTCTAAGGATTGTTACTACATCAGTTTTAAATTGGGAATATGCAAGTTAAAGATACAATGAAAAGGTTTAGTTTATTGACTACCAATTAAACAAAGATGATGAAGTTGTTTTAGATTCCTTCTCACAGTTTCTAAAAATTGACAGACATTTAAAAAGCTTTTATTTCCTTGATTATCTTTGCTAGGTTTAAAATATTGCATATTTTGGGAGCTGGGGAGATATCTCAGCAGTTAAGACTCTGGCTGCTGTTCAGTTCCCAGCACCCAAATCGTGGCTAACAACTGTCCATAACTCTATTTCCCTCTTCTGACTTCCAAGGGCATTGCACAACACAGGTATGCTTACATGCATGCAGACAATACAGTCCTACCCATAAAAATAAATAAATAAATAAAATATTTTCAAGGGGCTGGCTCAATGGTTAAGAACACTGGCTGCTCTTCCAGAGAACTGCATTTTGGTTTCCAGTACACACATGGCAGCTAACAACCATCTGCAACTCCAGCTTTGAGGGATGCAACACCCTCTTCTGTCCTCCATGGGCATTGGAAACACATGGTGCATTTAATCCATGCAGTCAAAACATTCATTAAACCCTCAAGCTAATAACATTGATATACAAAATAATTATTTTTTGGACTTAAAGTACATTTACCTTTTTTCCAATCATATGTCAGATACAGGATTAATGAGCATTTTATAACTGTTGTTAAAAGAAAAATAGAGCCGGGTGTATACACACACACACACAAACACACACACACACACACACACACACCCATACACCCCTATTAAACATATGGTCCAGCAACTCCACCTCTCGGAATATAAATAAAATAACTGAAAAACAGAGATTAAAAACAAATATCTAGCTGGCCATGGTGGTACATGCCTGTAGTCCTAGCACTTGGGAGGCAGAGGCAGGCAGATCTTTGTGAGTTCAAGGCCAGCTGGGGCTACTGGGAGACCGTGTTTCAAAAAGACCAAATAGAAAAAAGAAAAAATAGTGGGCCAGCAATATCGTTCAGTGGGTAAAGACACCTGCCATCGAGCCTGATGGCCTGAGTTCGGTCCCCCAAAATCCACAGGTGGAAAGAGAGAACCGGCTCCCACTAGTTGTCTTCTGTCCTCCTCACGCATGCCATGGCATGCATACCCACTCACTAAATAAATAAAAAGTAATCAAATTTTCTTTAAAAAGAAAGAAAAATAAGCCAGGCATGGTAGTGCATGCCTTTAATCCCAGCACTCGGGAGGCAGAGGCAGGCAGATCTCTCTGTGAGTTCGAGGCCAGCTTAGTCTCTATAGCGAATCCAGGCCAGCTGAGGCTACGGGGAGACCCTGTCTCACAAAGACCAAAAATAAATAAATAAATAAATAAATAAATAAATAAATAATAAAAAATAAAGCTTACTAATTTTGTATATTAAAGCACCTTTATCCAAAATTCCATATAATTTGTTGCTTGTTTAAAGTATCCTTTTACCATTTTGTAAATTTTAAATATTGAACAGCATTTGTTTAATGATTGCCTAACTTACTATAGGTCTTTCAGATAGAAATTAAAATATATTTGAAAGTAAAGTGAGGCTGAGATTATATCTTTTTTTTTCCATATGAAATTAAAAGTAAGGTCCTCTAGAAATGTAACTTGGCTTAATAAATAGGGAGAAAATGCTCCAAATTCCTAAGAATTTGCCACTGTGAAGGTTCTCCAGCAGATGGCAGCAGAGAACTGTATAGCCTATGCAGCCAGCTGAGTTTTAATGACAAGCTGGGGGATGTGTTTGCCTTCAAGCCATTTACTGTAGTTTGTGCTTCTGAAGGATCATCAGGATGATGAATCTTGTCACCTAGCCCTGCCCCATGCCCCCACATACCCTAAGTAGTCTTTCAGTAGCAGTGACTTGTGGAGCTCTGTAATGTTCTGTAGAACCTTTTCTATGTGGATATTCATGGTGGGTTTTCTCTTTCAGCAGGCATTAACGATTTTATACCTGATTACCAGCCCTCCCCTATGACTGACTCAGGGCTTAGCTCAAGTTCTACCTCTTCTAGTATCAGCTTAGGAAACAACAGCGCTGCCATTTCACACCTGCACACCACCCTCCTCAATGAGGTGGGCTTCTCAGTGGAGCAGGATGGGAAAGTCAAAACCCTCATGGAATTCATTACCTCAAGGTAACCATGCTGCTTTCCCTCTCCATCCCAGCAGTGTTTGCGTTGAGAGATTCGCTCATTTTCAGATAGTGTAAACCCAGATTTTGATTTTTGGAAGTTCTGTGATTTGAAACCCATAAGTTTGTATTGTAGAGTGTTCTGAAAATTATGATGAAATCAAAGCTTTCTTCTTTTGGAATATACCTGAAATATGTGAGTCATTTATGGTTATTAAGTGCCTACAGACAGCACAGTATTTCAGGAAGTACAATGATCGAGTCATTCATCCATCAAACATTTATGGTCTGCCACATGCAAGACTGTGGTAGACAAGGAAAATATGTGGGGAGCAAGGGCATGATGTCCCACGTGACAGCCACATCATAGGAGCCTGAGAAAGCAGGGTGTGGTGGTGATGAGGGAGCCATTCTAACTGGAATACGGACAGAAGAGTTTTCTAGGCAATGCTAGAGAGCTTGAAGAATTCATACTCAAGGGCATGCAACCCAGGCCTAGGGTTATACATTTTATTTTTTAAAATTAGCCCTAGCCTGGGGGTCTGACTCAGTGTTAGAGCACTTGCCTAGCATTTTATGAGATCTTGAGGATGATTCCCATAAAACACATGAGTACACACACACACACACGCACATGCACATCTTGGGGATGATTCCCATAAAACACACGAGTACACATGCGCGCGTGTGCGCACACACACACACACACACACACACACGCATGCATGCACGCGCACACACCCCACCAAGCTAAAACGAGAGAGTGAATGACATAATTTAATAGCATATGGACAAGATCAACATCATAACAGCAAACATGAGTCTTACAGATGGAAGGGATGGAAGCAGCAGGCCCCTAGAAGGGTGTGGAAGGCACTGTGGCCTGAGGTGATAGGAGCTCAGCCTTACTTGAAAACACAGACATTTTAAACACAGAAGCGTTAGGTCAGTGTTGCACCCTATGCTTCTGCTGTGGTTTTATCTGGTAAACTAATTTCACTGCATTGAATCAGTAAGATACTTGCTCTGTATCATAATTGGAATACAGCGTAGCCCTCATAAATTACATCTTGACTGTCGTACAGAAGGACTCTTCTTGTTAGGCTAATGTGTCTTCTGTTTCTGCTGCCTCTAAGCATTTGGCTGTAGTGATGCTGCAGTTCTGCCTTCCTCTCCTGGCCTTTCCATGTTAATGTGCTTCCATAACAGGCATAGGCTTGACTTGTCCTTTGACTTATTCAACTGCTTTTCTTTCTAGTTGTAAAGGCACGGTTTAGACAAGTAAGACTGAAACTGTTAAATAAGTTCCAAGCAAAGTAATGCAACTTGCCCTCTGTTTTCAGGAAAAGAGGGCCCCTTTGGAACCATGAGGATGTTTCTGCCAAGAATCCCAGCATCAAGAGTGCTGAGCAGCTCACCACGTTTTTGAAGCACGTGGTTTCTGTTTTTAAGCAGTCAAATTCAGGTACCTTTTAATGACTAGATTAAATAACATTTAATTTCAATACAACATGTCAGTGTGATTTTGGATTTTCAGTAAGACCCAGCCAAAAAGTTGATAATATTGTCCAAGTTAAAAGTTTTTCGAAGCCAGCATAGTGGCTCATGCCTTTAGTCGCAGCACTCGGGAGGCAAAGGTCAGCCTGTTTTACATAGCGAGTTCCAGGCCAGCTGGGACTACAGGGAGACCCTGTCTCAAAAAGACCAAAAAAAAAAAAAAAAATCAAAAGATTTTCTTGTTTAACATATGAATGGTGACAGATCTGTTGATGAAGAAAATTAATAATTAACAATAAGATTTCGGGGCTGGAGAGATGGCTCAGCGGTTAAGAACACTGACTGTTCTTGCCGAAGACCTGGGTTCAAATCACAGCACCCACATGGCAGCTAACAACTGTCCATAACTCTAGTTCCAAGGGATCCAGTGGCCTCTTCTGTCCTCCCGCAGGCACTGCATGACACAGGTGCACTTACCTACATGCAGGCAATACAGTCATACACTTAAAATAAAAATAATAAATATTTTTTTAAAAAAAGATTTCGAGGCCAATCTGGTCTACATAGCAAGTTCTAGGCCAGCCAGTGAGACCCTGTCTCCCTCCCTCAATCAGTCGGTCAATTATCAATCAATCTATCAATCAATATTTTAAATAAATAAGATTTCTGCCTTCAAAATTTGGAAATTTATTTTTGTGGGTAATAGCATCATAAAATTGTATAATAAACAATTGTGAATTAAGAAACAGTTGCACTAAGAGGAAATATTACATAGGTTATAAACTTTAAAATTCCTTTTTGTACTACATAGTAAAGACTTCTGCGATCTAAAATTTAACACGCTGTCTTAGTCGAAATTTCCATGCTGGAGCAGTGCTGTCAGCTGGGGTGATGGTGCTTCTCTGGGGTCATTTTTGCCCTGATTGCAGAGTGGGTCCAAGGGGCAGGTAAGGAGAGGCCAGGGACAATACTAAATATCATTCAGCACCCAGGACAGCCCTCCAGATAGTGAATGACCTGGCTCCTGATGTGAGCAGTGTAAGGATGAGAACGCCTAGTCTCAAAGGTTCCTTCCCAGGAGATCAGAGCAAAGAGGGTTAAAATGCAAATGCTGTGTAATCAAAGAGCAAGGCATGTCTTACAGAGTTTTAAGCGTGGTCTTCCTGCATCGTGCAGGGTACTGGTTATAAAATGATCAGCCTCTGGTTCCAACTCCCTGTATTCTGCACAAGTCACCCACCCCTTTCCTGTGTTTTCACAGAGGGAATTCACTTGGAGCGGCATCTTAGTGAAGTTGCTTTGCAGACGGCACTTTCGTGTTCTTCTAGACACTATGCTGGGAGATCCTTTCAGATCTTCAGGGCCCTGAAGCAGCCTCTGTCTGCAACTACACTTTCCGACGTCCTCTCCAGGCTTGTGGAAACTGTAGGGGACCCAGGGGAAGATGCGCAGGTAGGACACCACCTTCCCTTGGCAGTTATAGGCTGTTCCTGGGGGTGATAGACCCATTACAACAAGACCTAGGTAATAGCCACTGATTTACCAATGTCAGGTTGGCCAGCAGCAAAGAACTACGAAGCAGAGTCGGGTCTCATACTGAATATTTAATAATCTATTTGGGTCATATGATTTAGTGCCTGTTTTTTTATACACACAATATCTGGATCTTATTCTAGAGTGACCACAAGGAAATAAGAGTTAGAATGTTAAATTTAAATGAAAGTGTAATTTTCAGTTTCATGTTTAAAGATAAGTAAAATACTACACTGGAGAACCTTGTACAGTGTGATGAGTTGATTAGCTTTAGACACTGGAACTTCAGTGACAAATAAGACAAGATCTTGGCCTTCTCGAGTTTGTCCTTTGTGGGAAGAAACAAGGATTCAATCTACCAACACCACCTCACACAGTGTTACTTAATGATAAATGCCATGAAATAATAAGGTATAGGATTAAAGAACAGTAAAGAAGGAAACATTTATGTATGAGAATTGGAGGGGCGATCTTTAAGCAGATCTGAAATCAGATTTTGTGATGATCTGGGGAAAGAACATTTTGGGTAGAAGAAAACAGGAGCCAGAAGTTCAAAGGTGGCAGGGGCAGGAGGCCTTCTTTGAAGAACATCATGGAAACCAATGGGGCGAGCATATATTGAGGGGGTGGCAAGAGATTAAGGCAGTAGGTCCAGAATGAGGAAGGTCTTATAGAAACTACTAGAAAGTTAACTTCACGATGAATTGACAGGAAAAGGTTTTGAGAGGAGGGAGGGGTGTGTGATTTATTTTTGGAAAAAAACCTCTGTGGCATCTATGTGGGGTCCTTGCAGGGAGGGCCAAATGGAGGCCACAGATGTCTAATAGCAGGAGGTTGTTGAAAAAACCCAGGCTGAAGTGTAGTAGGTTCCTATGAGGGAAGCTGTGGAGGTGTAGAGAAAAGCAGTGAGATTGAAGTTGTGTTTTAAGTGATATTTTCAAGACCTGCAGATAGAATCAATGTGTGTTAAAGAAACAAAGATGGCGCCTAGACTTCTGGCCTGAGCAATTTGAGTAATTACAGTGCTGTTATAATTCATCTGTGCCGTTAGTTTGATGAGTTTTCACCAATCGGCAAAGTTCCATTGCTCAGAAGGTTAATTATTCTGTAATATTAATGTGAGGTTTGTTCTATTTTTAAATCTCTCTGGGAAGTCCATCGTCATTTTTTCCCCTCAGAGCATAATTAAGTAAAACCTGCCCTTTGTCCCCCAGGGATTTGTGATTGAGCTGCTCCTCACCTTGGAATCTGCAATCGACACCTTGGCTGAAACCATGAAGCATTATGATCTGCTTTCTGCCCTTTCTCAGTAAGAACTTAAACCAAGCAACCATGAATGCAAGGCTCCCTTATCTAAATACATCTGACTATAATGATAGTTGATTAGTCTAACATCAGTTGTGAGAATAATATCTAAAAAGTCAGATGGTAGCTGGGGATGTAGCTCAGTTCGTAGAGTGCTCGCCTAGCATGCACAGAACCCTGGGTTTGATCTCTAACATTGCATCAACTGGGTGTAGTGGCGTTCACTTGTAATTACAGCACACTGGAGGTAGAGAATCAGAAACTCACCGTCATCCTTGGCTACATAGTGTGTTAAAGGCCAGCCTGGGATACACAAAACCATCTCTAAAGAAACACAAAAGAAAAAAGGCTGGGGCGGGAGAGGGGGCAGAATATGGATCAGATTATGTCAGTTCCAGAGATGGCTCTGCAATTAAGAGCACTTTCTGCTCTTCCACAGGACCCAATTTCAGTTCCTTAGCATGCAGATCAGGTGGCCCACATATGCGCGGGTACCTTCTTCTGGCCTCTGAGGGCACCCACACATATGTGGCATTCACTCACACAGACACACATACACATAAATGAGGAAAAGAAATCAGATGTTTTACAAACAAGCAGCAGCCCTCGGGATTTTCGTGGATGTAGATTTTGTCAGCATTCTCCTTCTAGTGTTCTGGTCAGCCACCATCTTACTGTGCCATTTGGACTCACCAACTAGCTCCGTTCCTGCCATACCCAGGGTCTAGCTGCTCCCTGCATGATGCCTTCGGACACCACTTTTCCCTTGATGCTCTTTTCCAGGAGCACCCTCACCTTCCACTCTATCTGCCTTCCAAATCCCAAACTGCTAATCCTTGAAGGCCCATCTCAGATGGCACCTCATTACTGTTTCTAACTCCCCTGGGCTCATGCTAATTATTTTATCCTTCGAGTTCCTTTGGTGTTTCCTTTATATATTAATAACAGCAATTAGCGGTATGAGTCTATCCGTTTACACACTTATCCACCTCCGCAGAATTTAATAATGCTGGCATTTGCATACTTCTGGCACATGCAGGAGACAGTGAGTAACTCTGCTTTTATAAGTGGTAGTTGGATATGTGGGAGGAGAAATCAGGAATAAATCTTCGAGCTGTGTTCTCCTGGAAAGGGTGCCATTGAGAACAGGAGGGACATGAGCTCTGTCAAACTGGATGAGAAGACAGATAAACCATGTTGAACATAACAGATCTAATCCCAGGGCTGGAAGTTAGTGATTACTACAGCAGAATTTTCTCAGCAAAACTTCTGACATCTGAAGACAGGGCAGAGGAGGTGCTGTTTGTTTATATAGAGACTAAACAGACATTTCACTAAACAAAGTCAGATATACTAAAACTGGATTTTCCTGGTAACCGTTCTTCAGGTTTTAAGAATATTTTAATTAGCAAAGGAAGTGATTTTTCTTCTTTTTTTCCCCTTAAAGAACCTCATACCATGATCCTGTCATGGGAAACAAGTATGCAGCTAACAGAAAAAGCACTGGACAGCTCAATCTAAGCACAAGTCCCATTAATAGCCGCAGTTATTTGGGATACAACAGTAACTCGAGAAGTAACTCTTTGAGATTAAGTTTAATTGGTGACCGCAGAGGTGACCGGCGGCGGAGTAACACACTGGATATAATGGATGGACGGATAAACCACAGTAGCAGCTTGGCGAGGACTCGAAGCCTTTCCTCGCTGAGAGAGAAAGGAATGTATGATACGCAGCCCACTACTGAGCCCACCAGCCTGATGGCCACCATCTTCTGGATAGCAGCGTCTCTATTGGAATCTGATTATGAGTACGAATACCTCCTGGCTCTCAGGCTTCTCAACAAACTGCTTATCCACTTGCCTTTGGATAAATCGGAGAGTCGAGAGAAGATTGAAAACGTGCAAAGCAAATTGAAATGGAGTAACTTTCCAGGCCTTCAGCAGCTCTTCCTTAAGGGCTTTACCTCAGTGTCTACCCAGGAAATGACCGTGCACCTCCTCAGTAAACTTATTTCTGTCTCCAAACACACGTTGGTGGATCCGTCCCAGTTGTCAGGTGATGTTAATATAATTTACACCAATGTTACTCTACTTTTATTGGGGTGTATTGGGCACTGAACCTAGTTCCTTGCCAGTTTTAGGCAACCACTTGAGGAATGTTTCCCCGGCCTCTCATTGCATTTTAATGTAAAAGTATGGGGCTATTTTTTGTTTTGAAATGACTAATTTTGCTTTTCTGGAAAAAACAAAAAGATTATTTTTTATGTTGATAATTAAAATTATTTATTGAACGGAAAAAAAATTTAGAAGATAAAGTATCCCATAAAATGAAAATGATTCTGGAAACCGTTTAAATAATGCCTTTAGCTTTCAAAATAATGTGCAATAAAATTGGTTCTTGTTTGCTTTCTCCCTCCCATAGGCTTTCCTCTTAACATCCTTTGCTTATTGCCTCACTTAATCCAGCATTTTGACAGCCCAACTCAGTTTTGCAAAGAAACAGCTAGCCGAATAGCCAAGGTAAGCCACTGTTTTGCTGAAAGGTGAGGCTGCAGCTGTGTAGTTCTGGTGGAAGTCCTTGAAAACCCTCTCACTGTCCTTGTGTTAATTTTGCATCTAATGTTTATTCTGTTTGTCCAACAAAGGAGCTGCATACAAGTCAGTGAATAAAATTATTTAATTAGAGTAACCCTTCTCTGAGTCTGAGTCTTCTCCTGCTCCTTTTCCCGGTTTTTCTCCTCTTCCACTCTGTGGGTGTCCCATTCATTCCTTCATTCACTGGCAAATCTGGACCAGGCACTGAAGTGGGTTCTAGTGAGACTGTGATTGGGATGGGCAGAGCTCTGAACCTTATGGGCCTTAGAGAGGGGCTGTAGATATGGGAGCTGCAACCACCCTAGAGTCTGGTGGGTGTTCTAGGAGTGTGAGGGCAGAGCCTCCAGCAGCACAAATGGCAGAGGCCTCCCTAGAGGAAGCTGTGTCCAGGCTGATGCCCAAGATCAAATAGGAACAGCCACAATGCCATTCCTGGGTGAGCAGCCAAGAGTGGGCCAGGGAAATTACATGTGCAGAGGGCAGCAGAGCTCGCTCAGTGGTTAAGAGCAATTATTGCTCTTGCAAAGGACCCGAGCTCAGTTCCCAGTACCCACATCAAGTGGCTCATAACCACCTGTAACTCCTGCTCCAAGAGATCCAGTGCCCTCTTTTGGCCTCTGAAGGCACACACACACACACACACACACACACCACACAAAACAAAAAAAAAGTTTAAAAAAAAAAAAAAAAGCACAGATATGCAGAGGCCCCAAGGGAGAAGACATACTGCTCTAAGACTCTTAAAACTCTCTTCTCTCACTCTACCTTTTTCTTTTTTTTAACACTTTTTTCCTTTCTGTCATCTCATTCTGCTCTATTTTCCCTCCCACCATACAGTACTAAAAGTAATTGTAATTTTTTTTTTTTTTTTTTTTGGACTTTTTGAGACAGGGTCTCCCTGTAGCTCCAGCTGTCCTGGAACTTACTATGTAGACCAGGCTGGCCTTGAACTCACAGAGATCCACCTGCCTCTGCCTCCCGAGTGCTGCCACCATGCCCTGCAGTAATAGTAATTTTTAAATTATTTGTTATTATGTTGAAAATATTCTACCTCTTAATATTAGAAACTATTTTGATATTTTAAATTTTTTAATATTTTTTTATTTATTATTTTTATTTTATGTGTATGCTTGTATTGCCTGCATGTAAGTAAGTGTACCCATGTTGTGCAATGCCTGAGGAGGACAGAAGAGGCTGTTGGATACCTTGGAATTGGAGTTACGGACAGTTGTTAGCTGCCATGTGGGTACTGGGATTTGAACCCAGGTCTTCTGCAAGAATAACCAATGTTCTTAACTGCTGAGCCATCTCTCTAGCCCCGATATTTTATATTTTTAATCATTTCCTGTCTCACCAACAAGTAACTCATAAATAGCTTTCCTTTTTAAAGTAGGATTCCTATATATGTATGTGTGTCAATTATTGTCTCTTGGTTGGGGTGGGGGGAACTTTTCAGACTGAAAGCATAGTTACAAGAAAAAGTTACATAAATTTAGAAGTGATATACGTAGCCCACTGAGGGGAGTAATAAGTGAACCAAATGCGAGAAGCCACTGAAGGGAGGGAAAAAAGAAGTAACCTTTTCAGGGAGAGTTTTTGCAGAAGCAATTTTCTTACAAGCTGAGACTCAGTTAACAAGTAGTGCAGTAAACAGAAGTGGACACAAAGCCAAGCCCCGTCCACTGTCCCAGAGCAATGCTGGCAAGCACAGACTCACTTCGAGTGCCAAGCAACTCTAAAATGCATTAACAGTAAGAAAAGTAACAGCCTTTGAATTATCTTGCGAGAAGAAATTTCATAAATGAATAAATACATAGAGCTGGGACCATAGGGTGGAACCCTGACTCAGAAAATATCCATGTGGGCTTGCAAGATGGCTCAATGGGTAATGGTGCTGGCCTCCAAGCCCGACGACCTGAGTTTGATCCCCAGGAACCAGCTCTTACAAGTTGTCCTCTGACCTTCGTATGCATACCCACATACATATATATACACATATACAAAATAAATATGATAAAATTTTCAAAAACATACATATATACAAATCAAAAATTGTTTCTTAGTCTTGATTTTAATAAACCCAGTAGGAAGGACATTAAATCCTTAGTAGAAAACTGGTCAAGTAATACCTTTGAAAATTATTTGCCTAAGAGAAACCAATTTCATATGTAGTAATTTGCCCTAAAAAGGCCTTAAAATGGTAAAACATTTATTAAAACAGCTTCAATTTGAATATTCTAATGATGTGTTATTAGAAAAATGTCATAAACAAGGTTTTTTTTCCCCCAATTGAGGGGTTAGAATGAAAATATAAGGGGAAAATCTATATTGGCTTCATTAAGATTTTTAACAAAATAAAAAGCACGAATTCCCCAATAGGGAAATAAAAGCATTTAAAGGGTGCAGCCAGAATGTGTGGAATAGCCACCTACTAATCGCTGGGGTCACTAAGAGGCCTGGGCCCCGAGGATTGAACTGCTAATGTTCTGAACCCATCAAGACATGGGAAATCCCCCCAGTTTTGTTTTTGTAGTTTTTTTCTAAGAATTCACATCAGGTTTTCTGTGATTGCTAAATCGTTTTTAAGTGTGCTTTCTCCTGTAGGGCAGCACAGGATGGTTCCCTCTGTGTATGCTTTTAGCAACCTGCAGGATGTGAGTTAAATTGATTCCTTAATTTATTCTCTCACTTGTAACTATTGAGAGTAATTTTCTGCCATTATGTGCTTCCTCATTATGCAAATATCACTAGGTCTTCTGTTTGTGCCCATAGAGAGCTCCACATTTCAAAATGCGGCAACACTAATGACATACATTTTTCTCTTTCTCATTATGGCAGAAATCATATCCCAAAAAAGTTACAGAACATTCTCTTTAGATCTTTGGATCCTGGTGATTCAAAATATTAAAATCTTAAGTTAATCACTTTTTTACACTATTGCACAGGAATTTTCTCCCTTTTCAAAAATAGGTGCTTAGAAATTATTCTTGGGCTGGAGAGATGGCTCAGTGGTTAAGAGCACTGCTGCTCTTGCAGGAAATCCAGGTTCTAATTCCAGCACCCACATGGTGGCTAACAGTCTGTTAAATCCAGTTCCAAAGGTTCTGATGCTCTCTTCTGACCTCCTCAGGCATTGCACAACACAGGTGCACTTACATACATGTAGGCATAACACTCATATACATTAAAAAAATAAAAATAAATAGAACTGTTAAGAAAAGAAATTATTGTTGACGAAAAATATCCTCTTATACCCAGGCATGGTGGCTGGCACACACCTTTAATCCTAGCACTTGGGAGGCAGAAGCAGATGGATCTATGAGTTTGAGGCCATCCTGGTCTACATAGCACGTTCCAGGCCAGCAGGAGCTACAGGGAGACCCTATCTCAAAAAGACAAAAAAAAAAATCTTTTTTTTAAATATTTCATTATTTTTATGTGTATGTGTATATTGCCTGCATGTAGGTACGTGCACCCGTGTTGTGCAATGCCTGTGGAGGTCAGAAGAGGCTGTTGGATCCCCTGGGACTGGAGTTACAGACAGTTGTTAGCTGCCATGTGGGTGCTGGGACTTGAACCTAGATCTTCTGCAAGAACAGCCAGTGTTCTTAACTGATGAGCCATCTCTCCAGCCCCAAAATCCTTTTGTAGGAATTCAGTAGGGTCATAGGAGATAGTATCCAGCTATAATCCTAGCAGCCAAAAAGCTGAGGTAGAATTACATATTCAAGGCCATCCTGGGCTATATAGCATGACCCTGTATCAAAAGCAGAATCCTCAAAAGAATGTTTTATTACTCAAGAAAATTTTTACATGAAGACCTTAGTTGTTGTGAAGCTATAAAATTAATATGACTTTTTAAATTATCCTGTCGGTTATATATGTTAAAATAAGAAACATCAACCAATTTTTTTCATCTTCCTGTTGTTCCTGGGTCATGTGTGAGATCAGCTGCTTTTAATGAATTTATAAAATAGTTTCCATGGAACTATGTTACTAGTGTCTGCAGTCTTACAAGTCTTTATGTCTCCAACCTGTAGTGATAATAGCTGAGAGATGGACTAATGGCCCCCAAGTCTGCTAAATGTTTTCTGAATTATCAGAGTAAAACTGTTTATTTCTTTTTTTTTTTTAACTGTTTATTTCAAAGTTAAACATATATGTATGTCTTAGTTTGTTCTTCATTGCTGTGACAAAATACTCTGACCAGTACCAACTTGGGGAGGAAAGGGTTTATTTGTCTTACATCTCCCAGGTCACAGTTCATCAGGGAGCCCAAGGTAGGAACTCAGGGCAGGAACCTGGAGGCAGGAGCTGGAGCACAGGCCATGGAGGAATGCTGCTTACTGGCTTGCTCCCCTGGCCCCTGCTCAGCCTGCTTTCTTATGCAACACAGGCCCACCTGCCCAGGGGTGGCACCACCCACAGTGGGCTGGGCCCTCCCACATCAGTCATCAAGAAGATGCCCTCAGACATGGCCACAGGCCAGTCCAATAGAGTCAATTCTCCAATTGAGGCTCCCTCAACCCAGGTGTGTCAAGTTGACACTAAAGCTATCCAGCACAATGTATTAGAGACATGGCTCAGCCCTTAAGAGCACTAGTTATTCTTGCAGAAGACCTGGTTTGATTTCCAGCACCCACATGGCGACTCACAACCACCTGTACCCTCTTCTGGCTTCTGCAGGCATCTGCAAACATATGGTACACAATATACACTCAGGACAACACACAGAAAAAAAAGTATGTATATATATATATATAT
>NW_008341889.1:4574313-4651356 GCF_000622305.1 Nannospalax galili | reverse complement strand
GGTCTACATAGTGAGTTCAGGTCAGCTGGGACTACAGGGAAACCCTGTCTCAAAAAGACAAAAAAAAAAAAAAAAAAAAATTTAATTTTTTTAGAAAAGTAAAAATATTTTTATGCATGTATATTTCAGAGGCAATATTCTCTTTATTAAATGAACTCACTATGTAGACCAGGCTAGCCTTGAACTTACAGAGATCAGCCTTCCTCTGCCTCCTGAGTTCTGGGTTTAAAGGTGTGCACCACCACCCCTGGTAAGGCTAGCATTTTGTGATGGATGATAGATGGTGGGTAGGCAGAGTACAGATTGGGTGGGTGGGTGGATGGATGGATGGGTGGATGGATGGATGGATGGATGGATGGATGGAGTGAAATAGCAGGGCTCTTTTCCAGTTTTAGATTGTTGTAGTATCCCTTAAAAGAGGCTAAGGAACATCCTCACCAATAACCCAAGGAAAAAAAAGACTAAGAACATGAATTCGGTAAATAAGATCCACCAAACATTTGCTGATTCAGATTCCATAGTAATACCCAAACTGAAAAGGCAGCACATTACAGGGGAATGTCCAGAAAACTGGCCAAGAATCTCAGCGCTCATATGACCTCCTAAAGAACATTTTGAGGTCTGGCCTACATGCAGCTTGTTGTCCAGTGGAGATGACACTGCTCCAATAAAGTGCTGTGACTGTATCACGCAGGCTGAGGCTGTATGCAGTTGGCTGCTCTGTGAGACACCCTGATATAAGAGAGAGGCTAAGGCATTTTCTCCATGATAGTGTCCCTGAAGCAGCCTGAGAATCCAAAGTAGAGCTTTGTGCTTAGAATCTTATGCACTAAACCACTTCAGGATTTGACAAAACAATTGCAAAGTGATGGGTGTGATTACAAAACTGTAGAGGTCTTTTACCAAAGACAGTATTACAGAGCATCAGACTGACAAAGCTACCCATTTTAAAAGCCAGAGAAATGTTTGACACGTTGACTCCATTTCCTCCCTTGCTAGTCTCTTAATGTCTTGCTTGTTTTTTCCTTTTCCATTTAACTTTTCTACTGTGTTGAAATGAATTGCACTGAAACTTTAAAATGTGCATCCCAATTATTTCTTTAAATAAATGCATTTAGCATAAAACAGATTTCAGCTTTCATGTTTTAGGCAAACAAAATAAGTGTCTGTGTTCTCTAGGTCTGTGCAGAAGAAAAGTGCCCCACACTGGTGAACCTAGCTCACATGATGAGCTTGTACAGCACACACACATACTCCAGAGACTGTTCCAACTGGATCAATGTCGTGTGTCGGTATTTGCATGATTCCTTCTCAGATGCGACCTTCAGTCTTGTGACTTACCTGGCAGAGGTGAATTTTTTATTTTTATTTTTTCATTTTTAACTACAGTATGGTAAAATTTTCAAGTGTCTTTACTTGTGGAAGCAGCACTATATCGCTAACTAGTCTTCAAATGCCATCTTTTATATATAAAAAAAGATACAGATAATTCCTTTCAAGTACAAAGGAATTAGGGGAGGGGGCTTGATTTGAGACGGTTTCCCTGTATCCCCAGCTGGCCTGAAATTTGCTATGTAGACCATTCTGGCCTCAACCTCACAGAGATCTGCCTGCCTCTGCCTCCCAAGTGCTGGGATTAAAGGTGTAAGCCACCATGGCTGGGTACAGAGGAATTTTTTTTTAATATTTTATTCATTATTTTTATTTTATGTGTATGAGTGTATTGCCTGCATGTAGGTAAGTGCACCCATGTTGTGCATTGCCCACGGAGGACAGAAGAGGCTGTTGGATCCCCTGGCACTGGAGTTACAGACAGTTGTTACCTGCCATGTGGGTGCTGGGATTCGAACCTGGGTCATCCATAAGAACAGCCAGTGTTCTTAACCACTGAGGCATCTCTCCAGCCCCCAGAGGAATTTTTTAAAGATAGATGTTTTCTACCCATTTTTAGTATTTAGTTCCTTAATTCTTGCCTTAAGTGACATGAAAGTAAATATGTGAACTTCTTCCTTACATAAAATGGAAAACCTTTTCTTCTAGTGGTTTTGATTCTGGAAAATAGTTATTTTTTCCTGTGAAATTAGCTCTTAGAAGCCTAGCTCACACCAGTAATCTCAGCCCTAGGGAAACTGAGGCTGGAGGATCTCCAGAGGTTTGAGGCCACCCTGGACCATATACAGAGTTCCAGGAAGGAATAAGAACTCAAGAGAGAGGATAAAATCTTGTGCAGGATCAAATAGCTATTAAGCAGCTTCTGTGAGTGCTTTGTGAATGGTAGTTTGTTATTCTTTGGTGATAATGGCATAGTAGTTTTTCCTTTGACCAAGAATAAATAATACTTAGCTAAGTTCATTAAGGAAATAAAAACTGTTATTTAGATGTAAAACAGTTATCCTTTCCAAATGAGGGAAAAATAATAATAGATACTACCTTTTATCTTATCAGCTTCCTGTTTTTTGATGATCTGGACAGACACGTGGATTTAAACCTATTCACGTTTTTCAGCATTAAGTGCACTTTCTATGTTTTTGTTCAACCTAATTAAACTTTTCATTTTATTTTATTTTTTTTAGCTGTTAGAAAAAGGATTGTCCAGTATGCAGCAGTCATTACTGCAGATTATTTATAGTCTGCTAAGTCATATTGACCTGTCCTCGGCCCCAGCCAAGCAGTTCAACCTGGAGATCATAAAGATTATTGGCAAATATGTACAGGTGAGTGACCACAACTCACATACAGCATCGTTCAACTTAAAACCATTTATAATCATAAAAACTTGGAAGCACTCTAAATGTCCAAGGATAGAGAACACAAATTATGCTTTCAGAAATATTTAGTTCATAGACAATGTTCCCAAGTATAAGTGGCATAAAAGCCTAATCTGATGGTCTATTGATGTGATGCTTTGTTTTAACAAAGGACACTCAATGATTTGTATATGAGTGTACATTTCTATACCTAGAGTAGATGTGTATACAGAAAACAGTAGCAGTTACCGGAAATTAGGAGCAGGACTCGTTTCTTTATGTGTGTGTGGCAGGCACACTCTGTATATTGGAAAAATACTACTTTTAGAAACAGAAGGCCATTTTAAGGGCCTATACTTGAGAGTTGCCTTTCATATCTCAGAAAGTACCAGATATTTATAAGGCAGAAAACCAAACTTGGTTTAAATGTGAATAGTGACTAGTCAAGCTGGTCTTTCTACCATATGTGAAAGAAAGTGCTATTGAGCAGTCTGTACTCATATAATGTATCCTGAGACGGTCTAGAGATATGACTTAATGGTTAAGAGCATGTGTTGCTCTTGCAGAGGACCTGCGTTTACTTATCAGGACCCATGTCAAACAACTTACAACCACCTGTAATGAGAGAGAGGGAGAGAGAGAGAGAATATTAATAAAATAAAAATAAAGTATCAAGACAAGTTCTTTAAGAGCCTTCACAGATGAATATTTTGAATTATCCTCCAGTCACAGCAAAATTTAAAAAACAAAATGCTTAGCTTGAAATGAGTTTGTGGTCCAGCCCCCATCTGAAAGTAATCAAACTGTTGAGTCACTAGGGATGCAGCTCAGTGGTATAATCCATGAGAAACCCTCCATTAACACCCAGCAACCCCTCCCCACAATTTTAGTTAGATGTAGTTATATAATCCAGATTATATTGTGTATTCCCCCCCAAAAATAAGTGGTTTAAAATATTCCCACACATAAGATTCTTTGACCTTATGCATTGTCTCTGTCTTACCCTCAAGGAATAAGCCTTCACCAAATAATCCTCTTTTTTTCTCAAGGACATTTGTCTACTCTTCTCAATGCTTAAAGAAGTTAATGCTCACTAATGCTGTAGTTGCTAAGTAGCACACAGAAATGCATGCCATGTAGTATTATTAATTTATGGCTCACAGATAAGATAACATTTCCTCTGTTCAGAACAAGTTCACGCACCCCCCTGAGTGAACAAGAAACCTGTGGCTGAGGGAACTAACCACACAGTCCCATCAGCAAGGAGCACCACACCTGCCTCTGCTGTTGGAAGCCAGGCCCTGGGTGTGTCCAGACCTGCTTGTTTGTACAAAAAAAGAGGGGGAAACTTAACTATTCCTGTGGAACCTCATAATGTTAGAATATTGACTTAAATTTCTTCCTGGACTTACTTATACAAAGCAAGATCATATTTGGGTGATGGCATACTACATACATATCTAGTATAGAAATCACTCCTAAATTATGTTGCTGGAAATATACAAAACTTAAAATAGCAGAAAAATAACTAAAACTCTACAATGTAGAGGGAAAACTCATCCTCTCCAATTCACTAATCCTTGTGAATGTCACCCAGTATTTGGGCCCCTGATGATAAAGAATCAAAGTCCAAAATATGTTTTTGTATTTTAATTGGTTTATATCTAAAAACTGTACATGTTAAAATTTTTTTGTCTGCAATCTGGGTGTGGTGGCACATGCCTTTAGTCCCAGCACTGGGGAGGCAGAGGCAGGTGGATCTCTGTGAGTTCAAGGCCAGCCTGGTCTACATAGCGAGTTCCAGGCCAGCTGGGGCTACAGGGAGACCCTGTCTCAAAAAAAATTTTTGTCCACTATATAAATTTTAGCTTTAAAGCCATAAACTTCTTTCACCTAGCAAATTCAAATGTATATAACTTCCTGTTTAACAACAAGCTAATCACTGTATGAGACTTTCCAAAGTAAATGATATTTATAAAGTACTTACTGAGAGAAAAGCAAGGGACTCTGTTAGGTAGCAAAATTAGTTGTGTTTTTTGTAATCATCTAACACTACAAACAGTAACTTGTGTTTTCTTAGTTTTGTAACTAAGACCTTTTATTAAAAGATCTCAAAGGTAGCCAGGCATGGCGGCACATGCATTTAGTCCCAGAGGAGGCAGAGGCAGGCAGATATCTGTGAGTTCAAGGCCAGCTGGGGCTATAAGGAGACCCTGTCTCAAAACAAACAAAGATTTCAAAGGAAAACTGAATCATTTTATAGATGTTTTATATAAATATTTTCATAGTCTATAGGATACACTACATTTTTATTCTTAGCCAAATGTACATTTGTAGCTTTCATGTGTTAATTATTTCTTAATCCAGAGTCCTTACTGGAAGGAAGCCCTTAACATACTGAAGCTGGTGGTGTCACGCTCTGCAAGTCTTGTGGTACCCAATGATATCCCCAAGACCTATGGAGCAGACACGGGTTCTCCTGAAATATCCTTCACTAAAATTTTTAATAATGTCTCAAAGGAGTTACCTGGGAAGACCTTAGATTTTCATTTTGACATCTCTGAGGTAAGATGTTCTAATAAGAATACAGGTGTTCTGTTAGGAATTCTCATTTGGTCATGTTTTCATTGAACAACATTAGTGGAGCTCTTCCTTGGTGTTGGGCACTGTGATAGGTGTTGTAAAAACTGGGGTAGGAATGGGGAGAAGACCAACTCTGAGGAAGCTTACGCTGTCTTCAGAAAACAGGCAGATAGGCATTGTGAAAATACTTGACCGGAGGTAAGTTGGAAGTGCTGTGGGAATATACAGTGCGGACCTAAAGGGGTGGTTTCAGGAGGGAAGTAAGCTGAGTACTAAAAATTAAGTAGCCCTGAATGAATAGATATAGATATGGCAGTTTGAAGAGAGTAAGTTAAATCCAAGAAAAGGAACCTGTGCTATTAAGAATAAGGAAGCTGGGGTTAGAGAGATGGCTCAGCGGTTAAGAGCACTGACTGCTCTTGCAGAGGACTCAGGTTCAATTCCCAGCACCCACATGGCAGTTATGAACTTCCCTTAACTCCAGTTCCAGGGGAATCCGAAGCCCTCTTCTGACCTCCACGGCATTGCACGACACAGGTGCACTCACATACATGCAGGCAATACACTCATACACATAAAATAAAAATAATAAATAAAATATATTTTTTTAAATTCCTCTGTACCCAGCCATGGTGGCTCACACCTTTAATCCCAGCACTTAGGAGGCAGAGGCAGGCAGATCTCTGTGCGTTCAAGACCAGCCTGGTCTACATAGCGAGTTCTAGGCCAGCTGGGGCTACAGGGAGACCCTGTCTCAAAAAGGCCAAAAGAAAAGAAGAAGGAAGTGTGGTATTGGGAAACTGTCCAAACTGTCCACTTGTGCAGCAGTACCTAAGTCCAGAGCACAGAGAATGAAGGTAGGGTTGAGGAAAGATGAGCCTGAAGATGGTGGTGATGCCTCCCAGCATCACAGGACTCTTACATGTTGTAGAAGATGGTTCTGTCTTAGGACTAGGTGCTCTTAAAGGACTTTTAGCTGGACTAAGAGACCTTAGGATTTGCATTCTAGGAATATCACTGTAGTAACAGGATGGAAACTAGACGAGGGAGGAAGAGAGGGGATCGGTAAAGAATTTGTTAAAAGAATTGGGATGAAAGATAATAAGCCTGTCCAAAAGCGATAGGAAAGGAAACAAAGAAGAAAAGGAAGGCTTACAAAAGGGCCAAGGACATAACTGACAGGAAAGGTGCCAAAAGAAGGAGAGGCATCGGGATTGAATGGCTAGACTTGGGAATGGGTCCAAGGAGTGGAGTCTTGGCCACAGTGATGCTGAGTGGCTAAGAAACATTCCAACAGAGGTATATAGAGGATGGTTAGATTTGGGGATCTGAAGTTTCAGAGGAAAACTTGGATGGAAGTAACACTTTAAGTGTTTTCAGTGTT
Source organism: Nannospalax galili (assembly GCF_000622305.1). Classification (NCBI taxonomy): domain Eukaryota; kingdom Metazoa; phylum Chordata; class Mammalia; order Rodentia; family Spalacidae; genus Nannospalax; species Nannospalax galili. The sequence continues at coordinate 4,644,642 of NW_008341889.1, read as the reverse complement.
GTATACGTAGATACTGTGAAAACAATGGGGGGAAAACTAAAAAGAAATCAAGGCCAAAGTAGAATGAAATCTGAGAAGCCAAATATTTTGTAGAGTTAGACAGATTCAGGCCACCCCTCTCCAGAAGGAAACTTGGCGCCTGGCTTTGTTATCTTAATACAAATTTTACGTAAGGAATTTTGACCCTTGCTAAAGTCCACATTGGGCTGAGCATGGTGGCTCACATCTTTAATCCTAGCACTTGGGAGGTAGAGGCAGGCGGATCTCTGTGAGTTCAAGGCCAGCCTGGTCTACATAGTGAGTTCCAGGACAGCTGGGGCTACAGGGAGACCCTGTCTCAAAAAGACCAAAAAAAAAAAAAAAGTCCATGTTGGTTTTTATTAATTAAAATGATGCAGATTAAAATATTTTATTGAAGTTTATTCTTTAATTTATCCAAAACATTTTGGTTATTTTTTTAAATGAAAAGTATGTTTGTTGCTTTTTTTTGTTATTAATATGTGAGAATTTTTATCAGGCTCTAGCATAGGAAAGTAGCAGAAACTGGATTTTCTTGTTTATTCTGAATGTGAAATTGTGATTGTGTAGGTTAATTATTTTGTTTGAAGCATCAAATTCCCAAAACATTTCATATACTTAATTTCAATTTGTCCAAAAACTCCTCAGTACCTGCTTGGCCTACGTATTAGGGATCTACTAGAAGTATTCAGGGAGCCACACATGGTTCAGGGGAGAGGCCATGTCAACAAATTATAGTCAGCACAGTTTGTTTTTGTTTTTCTTTTTCAGTCTTTTTGAGAGAGGGTCTCCCTGTAGCCCCAGCTGGCCTAGAACTTGCTATATAGACCAGGCTAGCCTGGATCTCACAGAGATCTACCTGCCTCTGCCTCCCAAGTGCTGGGATTAAAGGCGTATGCTGCCATACCTGGCCAGTCAGCACAATTTTAAACACCCAGAGATAATTGATTGCACAGAAGAGAGTAGTTTAAGAGAAGGCCCTATTTACAGTCATCATAAAAAGATAAGACTTTTCTTGATGCACATTCCATACAAAGAGAACATGTCAAAACAGAGTCCACATGATGTGTTTGAGAATGAGCAACAAGATGACTTCTGGTAGAGTGTGAGGCTCTGGAGGGATGGTGATGGTTGGTTCTGAGGAGATAAGTAAGGTGCATTCACAAATGGGCCTGCATGACCAGCAAATGAACTTGAAATTTCCTTGGAAATGCAAAACCCAGAGTATTTCACAAAGTCCAGTAAATAGGAGTCTCATCATAGAATTTTTATGACATTAGTCTTAGAAATATTACATACCAGTTTTTCTATGTATAGTAAGAAGCTACATAGAAATTTTCCTCCTCATCATCCCTTCACTTTAGTGTTTGCTAAAGCACATTAGAGAAACTTACTTAATAAAGCACATTGAAAAAGACCAAAATCTAATAAGCATTGAATCTGAGTGAAGTTACAGGGTTTCTTTTTAAAGGTTTTCAAGTTCTTTGACCTTTCTTCAAAGAGAATAAATTTTAAAATTATGCAGGAGGAGTGATGGTGGAAGTGGTTTTTAAAAAGCAGATTATATTTGTAATGGGAATAAACTCTTTAATAATCTCAGGTATAGTTATTTCCAAAGATGTCTCTTAATGAAAATACTGATGTCATGATCTTTTTAATATTTTATTTATTATTTGTATTTTATGTGTATGATTGTATTGCCTACATGTATGTAAGTTCACCTGTATCATACAACACCCATGGAGGTCAGAAGAGGGCATCAGATCCCCTGGAGCTGGAGTTACAGACTGTTGTTAGCCACCATGTGGGTGCTGGGACCTGAACCCAGGTCCTCTGCAAGAGCAGTCAGTGCTCTTAACCACTGAGCCATCTCTCCAGCCCCAGATGATCTTTGATTATTATAACATCAATCAACCTATATTATATTAATGGTCTTTGTAGTTTTTTGGTTAATACAAGATTCTTTGGTGCTAAAACATTGAGTCAACCCTGGTGTTTGTTTCTGTGTAGACACCCATCATTGGAAATAAGTATGGTGATCAGCACAGTGCAGCCGGAAGAAACGGGAAGCCAAAGGTGATCGCAGTCACCAGAAGCACCTCCTCCACCTCCTCAGGCTCCAATTCCAATGCCCTGGTTCCCGTCAGCTGGAAAAGGCCACAGTTATCACAGGTGCATAAAAAGCCTCAGCATGGACTGGAAGAATCAGTTTTATGATGTGCAAACACTTGAAAACTTTGTCTTATTTTGCCAGCAGTGCTAACATTGGGGTGTCTTTTCTTTCAGAGGAGAACAAGAGAGAAACTGATGAACGTGCTTTCCCTCTGTGGACCCGAATCTGGTCTACCAAAGAATCCATCTGTGAGTACTCATGAATGAACAGGTAACGGTGCAGAGTCCTGTTCCACAAAGGGATGAATGATCCTTCCTGCTTGCCTCTTCTTAATAAGTTGTGCTATTAACTAAGAATGAAAAAAGACCTTATGTATTGTAAAACTTGGCAGCTCTGTTGATCAGGTGTCAACTATTTAGGTCTGGAGCCTTAATTGAAGTTCCTTTGTGACTGGTGGGCCCACAGAGGTTTGTGAGGTGCTGGCACCCCAGATGCAGTGACAAGGCTGATGCATGGACTTTTTCTCTTTTGGGCATCAGGTTGTGTTTTCTTCTAATGAGGATTTGGACGTTGGTGACCAACAGACCAGCCTGATTTCCACAACAGAAGACATAATTCAAGAAGAAGAAGTAGCCGTAGAAGACAATAGCAGTGAACAGCAGTTTGGCGTTTTTAAGGATTTTGATTTCTTAGATGTTGAATTGGAAGATGCAGAGGTAAGAGTGTGGGCTGTCTGTGACATCTGTAGAAGAGTCACAGGTGTGTCAGAATTTGATTATGTGGTCTTTCCTTGAGATTAGTGTAAAGTCAAAAAAGTAAAAACTAATTATGGAGCTAAATACTATTTCTATTCTTAGTCAATAGCAGAAATAAAATCTGCTATAAAACCTGAAATAAAAGCAATATCCAATTTTTAATCTTTACAAAAATAAAAAATTAATTTGGCTGCAATTCTTAGTGTGTTCTACTATTTTCAAGAAAATAGTAAAAGATACATATTAAAATTGATCAAACATTGGGGCTGGAGAGATGGCTCAGCAGGTAAAGAGCACTGGGCAAAGAACATTAGTTCAGTTCCCACCATCTGCATGATGGCTAACAACTAGCCGTAGCTCCAGTTCCACAGGATCTGATGCCCTCTTTTGGCCTCTGCAGGCACTGCATGACACAGGTGCACTTACATACAAGCAGGCAAAACACTCATATACATAAAATAAAAATAATAAGTAAAGGCCAGGTGTGCCTTCCGGAGGCAGAGACAGGCAGATCTCTGCGAGTTCATGGCCAGCCTGGTCTACATAGTGAGTTCCAAGACAGCTGGGGCCATGGGGAGACCCTGTCTCAAAAAGACAAATGAAATAATAAATAAATAATAAATAAATAAATAAATAAATAAATAAAAAACTTTTCAAAAAGTTCAGCCAGGCTTAGTAGTGCACATCTTTAATCCCAGCACTTAGGGGGCAGAGGCAGGCAGATCTCTGTGAGTTCAAGGCCAGCTGGGGCTACGGGGAGACCCTGTCTCAAAAAGACTAAAAAAGATCAAACATAGTTTTTTATCTGTTCTTGTTTTTAAGACAAGTTCTCCTCACCTTGTGGACTAGCTGGCCTGCTACTTATTATGTAGTCCGTGATGGCCTTGAACTTCTGCCAGTTCTCCCTTTACCTCCCAAGTGGTGGGGTTACAGATGTAAGCCACCATGTCCATATTTTTTAAAAGGGAGCATCTGTCACTAACTTGATTGCATGGTGGCTTTGGCTTTCTCGAACTCTTCCCTCTGGCAGACATTCCCAACCACTTTTTCTTTATGCTACAACTAACTCTCCCCAGTACCTCTTTTCATCTGACACCCAAAGGGCTTTGTCTTCTATATTGATTCTGTTTACATGATACTGATAGTTATCTCAGTTTAGGTGTTTCCTAAATGGAAATTCAAATGCTAAAGGTAGATTTGTCAGCTCATGTAGCTGAACTCCAAAGTAGAGATTGTATTTACCATAACTCTTTGAGGTCTGTGGCTGTTTCCCTGTGATTCTCTGGGCTCTGCCCTTCTCTACAGGCCAGCTTGTCGTCAGACAGCAGCACAGTGGCTGTCACTGCTGCATGTGACCTCATGTCCCCATATAGCAGTATTTGGAGGAAGTAATGCCATTTTCTGAAATAGTCGCCATGGCAAATGTAATAGGATTGCCCTGGTGCCTTAGACTATTAGGAACCCTTACTGTAGCTGAAGTCAGTTCCCCAAATGGCAGTCCCTTAAATCTGAAAAGGTTATGTCAAATAGGTCATAAATCTGTATATCCTAAAATTGTTAAAAATATCCCCTTACAGGAAGACCAAAATACTTAATATCAGATCTTCTCTACCATGTTTTGATTATCTTTTTCTCAAGAATCAACTCAGATAGCTGGTGTGCCTCCATCAGCATTCAGGAGGGGCTGTCTTCTTTGACTGCCAGGTCATACTGATAGCTCTTAGTAGGAGACAGTGTAGGGAAGTGGTTCCCCTTGCTGCACTTCAGCCTGCCCTGCACCTGTGAGGACATGAACATAGTACCTGGGAGTCAAACACGTGCCAAGAGACTCACCCACCTGGGAGCTGAGCTCCTGTGATACTTGCATATTCCCATAGCCGTAAGGAGCAGGTTCATAGGAACCCAAAAGCATAAGCTGATACTCAACACCTCATAGGCAGTGACTGTAAAATGTTTTTGATACATACTAATCTACAGTTCATGCATTTTATACCATATCCAAGGATATACATAGACACCTTGAAAATAAAAATTTTAAAAATAAATTTTCTTATTCTTTCTATATTTTATATTTTCCTTTTTATTTTTTTCTAAAAGTGTTTTCATACTCATCCTATGAAAAGCATATTGAAAGAGCTAGGACAGCTGGAGAGAAAATGGGATGGATTCAAGATACCTGATAATCCTATACTACATTCATGAGCAGCTTCTAAAGTCTTCTGCACTTGTTTGTTCTTCTTGCTCAGAATTTAAATTTCTAAAGACCCCTGACATTTTTGTAATGGTTAAGGCTGTCAAGTTTTTATTTGCCTTCTTTTCTGTAAAGAGCACTGGAAACGCTTTTGAGTTCATCCAGTTCTCTGAAATGTCAGCAATAATGAATCCCGCTTTTAGTACAACCTTAGTCAGAATGGATTGAACATGCTTATTGAACTTCTGTCTTTACTGCAAGTCACAGAAACCTGGGCGAAGCTGTAGAGGTGCTAATTTTTACCTCATTATTAAACAAACCAAATGGCACATACTTTCTGAAACCTGGAGACAGCCTTGGTTAAAACATGGTAATAAGAAGTATTTGGATTAGATTACTAAAAAGCAACAACAACAAAAAATCCTGACGAAACGTCTAAATATGCCTCACTTTGAAAGCCCACAGTGTCTGCCCATTCATTCACCAAATGTATTTTGAGGCCTCATGCCATTAATGTGATATGCAATGTGGTAATATTTACGGTGGTACGTTCTAGAAAGGTAGTTTTCAAACCCTAACCTTGCAGAGCTCTAGAGCATCTAAAATACCTTGAAGAAAAGCCAGGAAAGATACAAGGGCCCTGTGGGCAAAGCTCCTGGGTACCATCTTCAACCTGACTAGCTTGGGTTTTATCTGTTTTGCACAACTGCCTTCCCAGCTAAAATTTCATTAGAAAGAATTCCTCTGCTGGGGGAAAAAAATTGAAAACTTCTCTTCCAGACATCCTTTCCTATGTAAAGGGATACAAGGAATGGTTTCTGTTGTCATTGTTGGCCAGCTTGGTACAGTTAGCCTTATCAGGCCCTTAAAGAGACTGCAAAACTTAACATTCTTCTTCTTTAAAAAAAGAAAGAGAATCAGCACAAACATATAAATCCATAACTGCAGTGAAATTGAAATTTGTCATCTTTCTTCTTGACCTTTTTAAAATTGGCAGCAGTTAAGTTTTGATAGCTATGATCTTGATTTTAAATTATAGTACAAATGGCAATTGTACTTAACCAGAGGTGTCCTACAGATTAAAATAACTGTAACCCTGTATGTCGTCAACTGAATGTGGGTATTTTAAGTCAGTTTTTGCATTGTACCAAGTACTGAATCTGTGTAAATTTTGAAGATGTTCTTAAAGTTTGTGTTGCCAAAGTGTATCATAGAAATGTTGTTCTAAATGTCTGTGTTTGACTTTTCCCGGTATATTTTACATATGAGCTTAGTTTGAATCACATGTTGGCTTCCCACAAAAAGTTTAATCCAGAGCTTGAATCAGTCTTTGGGTTTGAGACATCACAAAGAGTTTTCCCAAAAAGCGTAGCGTATAATTGAATGTTTGTCTTCGTTCTTTCTAATTCTGTGTGTTTTCCTTTTTGCTAACCAGGAGCTGCAGGTAAGTTGCAGCCTGGTGTTGTGGATTGTGTCTTTGTTGTCATCTGTGATGTATTTGTCACCTTGTGGTCTCATTTGTGTTTGTGTGTTAGAATAGAAGTGACCTAGAGTGTAGATTTATTTGGTCCCCCAACAATGCAAGATAGAATATCAAGAGAATGGGTTAGTGAAACCAACCAAATAATTTTTCTCTCTTTAAATATAAATACTTAATGATGGGTTAAACATTTAAAGAGACTGAAGGGCTGATTGAAACTCTGCTTTTGATGGTGCATTCAGTATTTTTTTCATCCTGGTGTTTGTTTTCTGGTGTTTTAACATATGCAGCATTGATCAGTATGTAGCTGAGTTCTGAGAAGTCATGCCTTGCTTTTCTAGGGTGAGAGCATGGACAATTTCAACTGGGGAGTCCGCCGACGCTCGTTGGACAGTATTGACAAAGGGGACACACCATCCCTCCAGGAGTACCCATGTTCTAGTAGCACCCCCAGTCTGACCCTGACAAACCAGGAGGATACAGATGAGTCCTCAGAGGAAGAAGCTGCTCTCACAGCGAGCCAGATCCTGTCTCGCACACAGATGGTATATATTCACCCTTCTATGGGGACTCAACGCTTAGCTTCCAACACAAAAATGGCCATTTCCTGCTCTTCTGATTTCCACATTATGAACAAAATGTACACACTCAAATAAGTATTCTGTTACTCATGACAAAATTAAACTTACAAAGTTGACCTGTATGTCCCCTAGCAGCTAGGACACATTTCAGCTCACTCTGCTAGTCTTGATGAGTTGCTCTGGACACTGTTAAGGGTTCCTTTTGCACAATACATGTTTTTGGTATAAGTTTGTGCATCATTACCTCTTAGTCCACAGTCGCTTTTCTTTCATAGTGTGCAATACTCATAGCAAACTTTCCATGTTGTGTGAACAGACCAAGCACAACATTAGTCCTTTTCAAGATCAAGTTAGTTATGTGAAAGTTCTGGCTCCCATGCAAAGGACTAGGTAGCAGACTTAATAAATGAAAAATGAGCAAGGTGCACTTCATTGTGAAGTGTGTTGGTTCATGGAAGCCTAAATTTACAGCCCTAATAAGGTTGAAACTTGACTTGGAAACACCAGTGGAGTCCAGTGGCTGCAAGTGAGGGTTACACAACCTCTCCCCCTTGTGTGTGTGTGTGTGTGTGTGTGTGTGTGTGTGTGTGAGAGAGAGAGAGAGAGAGAGAGAGAGAGAGAGAGGGAGGATCTTCCTGCAGCCCTAGCCGGCCTGGAACTCACCTTGTAGACCAGGCTAGCCTTGATCTCACAGAGACCTGGCTGCCTCTGTCTCCTGAGTGCTGGGATTAAAGTCATGCCCCTCCACACCCAGATGGGTTACACAACTCTTAAATGAAGTCTTCCTTGTGCTTAACTCAGCCCGCCTCCCTTTAGCACAGACCCACAGACCACATTGCTCTGCACTCTGTCTGTAGGTCAGGTACCTACAATGATGTTGCTCTGAGCTGCCTTTAAGCAAAATGTCAAGTTGTCAGCTTGTGGTTGACTTCCTGTTTTCTCTCTTATTTTGACAGCTCATTATTGCTTGAATATTGCTCTTTCAAACGCCACCATCCCCGCCACTTTACATGTTAGCTGATAAACCACTGCTGCTGCCAACAGCTGCCCTCACTGCTGAGTGTTCATGACATGCCAGGCTCCAAGGTGTTTTACATGTGCTAGTTGCTACAACACTCATCCAACCATACAAGGCAAGCAGAGTTATTGTGGTTCTAAATAAGTGACACGTAATAGAGCACACAGCTAGCATAGGGATCTGAACCAGGCAGTCTAGTGCCTGTGTGCTTCACCATTGCACCTAAGATTTGTTCAACAAGGGACTATTCATTGAGGGAAATGACCAAGTTACTGGCTGCAGGGACTGGCTAAAGAGCCCCTGGAGACTGGCTTTGCCCCAGTGTAACCATAGCTTAGGTTACACAAACTGTGACTAGAGCCTCAGGGGCTGGCTTTACCAACTGTGTGACTGTGGTCAAGTTACTTAACCACTCCATTAAAACAGAACTACTAACAGTAGTTCCACTCATGAGAGTTAAGGTATCCAACACAGAGTGAGTGCCTAACAATGGCTAGCCCTCATGAGCGTCATGGGGCAGAACTGACCACTTACCGACAAAGCCAGCCCCAATATCAGGGGTTTTGAGACAAAATCATTCCCGAATGGCCCTCTCCATCATGCGTACCTGCCCTCCCCTACCCCCCTTCAAGACGCTTTCTGAGAATTCACCCTTCATGCTTGGGCTGAAGCCATAGGGAGGATCTCAGAGCTCCCACCGTCACAAATTCTCAAACCTGGCTGAGGTGGAGCTCAGTAGTAGAACACTAGCCTGGCATGCACAGGGTTCTAGGTTCAGTATGCAGCTCCCCCCCCCCAAAAAAAAAAAAAAAAAAAAAAACCTTTAAATCCTCAGGCCCTGAAACATGGAGCTGGGTATGTAGCTCAGTTGGCAGTTCTTGCTTAGCATGCACCAAGCACTGGGTTTGAACCACAATAGCACATAACCTAGGTAGTGCACACCTGTGTTCTCAGCACTTGGGAGGTAGAGGCAGGAGGAGCAGAAGTATAAGGTCATCCTCAGCTACATAGAGAGCTCAAGGCCAGCCTGGGATACATGAGATCCTGTCCCAAAAAACAATAATAACAACAAAAAATATATATACCAGGCCTTTAATCCCAGCACTTGGAGGCAGAGGCAGGTAGATCTCTGTGAGAGTCTGGTCAGCAGGGGCTACAGGGAGACCCTGTCTCAAAAAAAAATGAACAAACAAAAAACCAAAATCATGATAAATCAATTTCAGCTCAAGGCTAAAATCATTGTAGATAACACTTAGTTCTTCTATTTTGTTTAGTTAGTGACGTTTAACTTAAGAATGTGTACTTGCTGAGGGATTAACCGTTTACATTCGCAGCATCCTTTTTACTACTTACTAGATGGGGAGAAAGATAACTTTCAGAATTGCCAGAAATTCCCTCACACTAAGCCCATAAAATACTGGATGATAGGGGCTGCAGAGATGGCTCAGCAGTTAAGAACACTGGCTGTTCTTGCAGAAGACTGAGGTTCAAATCCCAGCACCTACATGGCAGCTAACAACTGTCCGTAACTCCAGTCCCAGGGGATCCGACAGCCTCTTCTGTCCTCCACGGGCATTGCACAACACGGGTGCACTTACCTACATGCAGGCAGTACATACATAGACATAAAATAAAAATAATAAAGAAAATATTTTTTAAAAAAATACTGGATGATGTAGGGTGTTTCTTGTGGTTCTTGTGACTGTCACTGTTAATGAACAAATCTCTCCTTTTACTGTCCCCTCCTAGCTGAACAATGACTCTGTTACGGATCACGTGATGCCCGAGCACCCTGACCAGCTTCAATCTCAAGATTCCACCAGCAGCAACATGACAGAAGAAGCGCTGCAAATCAGAGATGAGACCCCCAGTGTGGAGGCCTGTCTAGATAATGCTAGCAGCAGGCTGCCTGAGGTGGGGCGCCGTGGGGCTGGTGCATGGCCAATCTAGGCTCCTTTTAGCACTCTGCCACATCCCTTGCTTTTCTTTCCAAAGAGTTTTCAGCTGATGTGCTAATTATTTGATTTGTTTCCAGTATTTCTAACCTGTTGGGCTGTTTTAAACAAAACAGACCTAATTGGGGTTTTTTGTTTTGTTTTGTTTTTGTTTCTGGTTTGTTTTTTTTAAGTTGATTATTGGAAATAACCCACAGGTTAAAAATAATGTCAAGTGTGTCAATGAGCATTTTGCCTTGCAGAGTGTGACTTGGTTCCTGTGCAGGCTTCTTTGGGGACAGCAGGCATCGCCTGGGGTGCAGTGTTTCTGTGAAGGACTGCTTTTGTCCCTCCCCTCCCTTTTTGCTTTGTATGGGGTTTCTGTGATTTGGTGCTGTGATTGGGTTAGGACCTCAGGCTAGCTGTGTTAGCAGTTGGTTCAAGGAAACTTATCAAAAGACCTTGGAACCACTAGTATTTTATGGTTTTGGAAAGGCCTGTGAGAAGTAAGCCAGATTCCAAGCTAATGACTGACCAAAAATAAGTAAGTATTAGTTATCATGGTTTTTCTTTTTTTAAGATTGTTATCGATACTTTTTTAAAAATATAATTATTGCTATAGCTCTATGAAACTTGATTTTATGCCTTGGTAAGTATTAGAAACTGGTATATTTTGTCATTGCTAATGAAATTAATGTAGCTATTAGATCTCAACTAATGTGGTTATTAGGTGGTGTTACTTTTGTAAGGCAAAGTCTCATGTTTTTATTAGGCTGAGAATTATGTCTGAACTGTCTTTAACAGTAGCAGATATGTTTTGGAAATGGAGGTATTTTGCCTTATTATCAGTCTTTGAAATACTAATATAGTTAAGATTTTGATAATTCAGTCAAATATTCATTGCAAATTTACTAGGTCCAGGCTTTCAGCTGGGTGCTCTACAAAGAAAGGGAATGACAATGTTCACTCTCTATGTAAAGGAAGACTGAAAAGGCATTTTAAAATTACTTTTCAGCCAGGCATGATCCACACACAGGTGGATCTTTGTGAGTTCAAAGCCAGCCTGGTCTACATAGTGAGTTCCAGGCCAGCTGGGGTTACAGGGAGACCCTGTTTCAAAAAAGAGAAATAAATAAATATTACTTTTCAGTACAGGATAATAAATGTTCAAAAGAGAGTGACCAGCTGTTTAGTGAGCGTGGCAAGGGTAAAGGACATATTTCCAAGTTCTTAGGATCTTCCATGCAGAGGGACTGCATATGGAAGACAGGGCAGGTAACCTAGGATGGTATGTTCAGGTGAATGCAGAAATATGTCCAGTATTCCTAGAGAATAATGTAGGCAGAGGAAGAGAGAAACAAGAAGAAAGGTGAAGAGAGTCAGACATGAGGGGTTCTGAGTGTCAGTCTAAAGAGACTTCATCATGAGAGAGTGGTAAGTCATAAGGATTTTCCTTCTTTCAAGAGATGGCTGTGCTGGTGAGTATTCAAATATTGCCTGAGATAATCACCCTAAGAAAAGAAAAGGCTTCTTTTGGCTCACAGTTTGTCATCTCAGTCTCTAACTGATTGGCCCCATCACTTCAAGCTGATGACAACAATCATGGCAGAAGCATGTACAGAGGAACTCTGTTCACCGTGTCTGTGAATGAAATAGCAAAAGAAAGGAGTTAGGCAGGGTCCCAGAATCCCCTTCAAGGGCACACCCCGCAATGGCCCAGACTACCCACTAAGCCCACCATTTCCCAAAAGTACCACCTTTGGTAGCAAGCCTTTACTACATGGGTCTTTGGGAAATACTCCAGTCCCAAAGCACAAGATCATCTGTGCAAAGACAAATCATATGATGTCAGAACTCGAGATGGGGATACAGCATAGGTGTGCATTCATTCATTCAGTTAAACGGGTTTTTCCTCCTTTTTTTTTTTAAAGGCAGGGTCCTTTTCTGTAGACCAGGCTAGCCTTGAATTCATGGCAGTTCTCATGCATCAGTGTCCCAAGGGCTGTGATTACAGGTGTGGCCACATTGCCCAGCTTAGCCAGTGCTTACTGAGCCTGTGCCTCATTGGACACTATTCTAGGGTCTGGGCTGTGGCCACATGTAAAGCTGAGGCTTCTGGTGGTTTGGGGCTTAATCCTGACAGGAGTGGCAGATAATAAACAGGTAAAACCAGTAAAAGTAATATGTGAGAAAGCAGTCATGGCATTAAGTCTGCCACAGAAATCTAACAGTCACGTGGACTTGAGAAAGGCAGCGTGTGAAGTGAGGCTTCAGAGTAATCTGTGTATGCATATGCTGTCTCTGTTTCTTGGTTGGTTTGGTTTGGGAGTTTTGTTTTTTGTTTTGAGACAACCTGGCTCATTTAAATATTTTATTTATCATTTTATTTTTATTTTATTATATGAGTGTATTGCCTGCATGTATATAAGTGCACCCTGTCATGCAGTGCCTGAGGAGGTCAGAAGAGGGTGTCAGATTCCCCTGGAATTGGAGTTGTAGATGGTTGTTAACGGCCATGTGGGTGGTAGGAATTGAACCCAGGTCCTCTACAAGAGCAGCCAGTGCTCTTAACTGCTGAGCCATCTCTTCAGTGCCTTGTTTTGGATTTTTGAACTGGAGTTTCACTGTGTAACCCAGACATGCCTGGAACTCACCAGTCTTCCTGCCTCAACCTCCCAAGTACTAGGATTACAGACATGTCTGGCCATGCTGAGCTCCATCTACCAATATTTAATGGACTAATGAACTTATGTCGCAAGCACTGTAAAAGCCCCTGGAGGGTATTTTTTTCTACTAAGGAAAAAGCACTTCAATTTATTCTTTTTTTTTCCTTTTATAATAAAAATTTTATTATCATTACACACTTGGTGACACTGGAAAGGATAAGCATGAAAAGATTGTTTTAAAACAATGCTATTTCATTTAGAAACAGCTCGGTAGTAAAACTATCACCAAAAGAATAGCATCTGCAAGAGAAGGGCACAGTATCGCATCTGTCAGCTGTACTGCCCTAGTTTGCTTTTCCCTGCTTGTCTGATACAGAGTCAGATGTTCCAAAATTGCCCGCTAGTAAAGAAAAGCAGGAAACCACCAAAATAGGACAATCATAACTAGTCTTAAAGCAATTTCTGAAAATATATAATTTTAATAAATATTTATGAGTATATTTAAAGGAGTAAATCTACTCATAAGTATTTACTTGAATTTTTCCTTTAAATTATGCTAATATTGGGAAGATAAAGGAAGTATGTCATAACAAGAACTTTGTTGGTTCTCTGTGACAAAAAGAAATTACTCTCTGATGTCTACAAGGCATGCAGTTCTTCCTTTCATTAGAGAAACCTTCACTGTGGTAATGACTTGGAATCCACAGATACCAGGAATGCGACCACAGATATTTGGGTTGAACATCTTTATTATTCTTATTTTATGTGTATGCGTGTATTGCCTGCATGTAGGTAAGTGCACCTGTGTCATGCAATGCCCATGGAGGACAGAAGAGGCTGTCAGATCCCCTGGAACTGGAGTTATGGACAGTTGTTAGCTGCCATGTGGGTGCTGGGATTCGAATACCTAGTGTTCTTAATCGCTGAGCCATCTCTCCAGCCCCCTGGGTTGAACATCTTTTTTTTTTTTAATGTGTATGAGTGTACAGCCTGCCTGCATGTATGTAAGTTTACCCTTGTCTGCCCTCAGAGGTCAGAAGACAGTGTTGGATTCCCCTGGAACTAAAGTCACGGACAGTTGTTAGCTACCATGTGGGTTCTAGGAATTGAACCCAGGTCTTCTGCAAGAGCAGCTAGTGCTCTTAACAGCTGAGCCACCTCTTCAGCCACCTTGGGTTGAACATCTTTCTGACTGTCTGTGCCTGATTCTGACTTGGGGGCAGCCCAGCCCCAGAGAACAAGTGGATTTATTCTTGAGCCATTTAAAAAATTTTAGGGCTGGGGATTTAACTCAGTAATAGACTGCTTGCCTCTATCTCTGAGGTTTCCATCTTCAGTACCATCAAAAAGAAAATGGGGGGGGGGGTAGAATGAATTAAGAAGATAAATGTATATATTCACAATTCAAAAACTGAAAATTATACTTTATATCAATGAAGACTTTGATATGTGGCAGTAATCCTTTATTGTCTTGATAAAATTCCTTCTTTAGCCAGGCACACACCTTTAATCCCAGCACTTGGGAGGCAGAGGCAGCGAGATCTCTGTGAGTTCCAGGCTAGCTGGGGTTACAAGGAGACCCTGTCTCAGAAAGACCAAAAAATAAATAAATAAAATAAAATAAAAAATTCCTCTTTAGTGTTGTTGAAGTCCACTAAAATCATGATTGCTTCACAGGATGCAAGCTCAGTATTAAAGGAGGAGCATGTTACAGCCTTTGAGGATGAAGCGTCCTACATTACTCAAGAACAGGACTCTCTTGTGTGTCAAGGAATTCTTGATTTAGAAGAAACTGACATGCCGGAACCTTTGGCCCCCGAAAGCTACCCAGAGTCAGTCTGCGAAGAAGACGTCACTTTGGCTTTGAAAGAGCTGGATGAACGCTGTGAAGAGGAGGAAGCCGATCTCTCTGCATTGTCCAGGTGAGCACAGCCACACACAGTAGTGAGGTGACACTCACCCTCTCCTTCCTTCCCAAACATGCTCCGGTTCCAGTTTATACATTTTGGTTTCTTTGTATTTAATTTGTGGATCACTCTCTTCATTTTTAAAGATAAAATACTATGGGTTTGGGAGGAGCTCCTGGCTCCTTTCTTTTACCAGTTCCATCTATGTGAAGATGAGTCAAAGGTCCTGCTCGACCATGTCTGGCTTCACTTAGGAGCATGAATGAGATGTTTACTCTGAGTTGACCCTCCTCTTTGTAGACTAGACACTGGTTCAAGTCCATCTTGTGGGATCTCCATGGCCTCCCTGAACAAGAGGACAGGTGACTCACCACAGTTACAGGACATTTCGAGAGATGTTCCATAGTCCCCTGGAACTTAGTAGACCTTGGAGGGCAAGGGGCAAAAACTGTCCATTAAGTCCCTCTGACCACATTAGTATAGGCCTCAAAGTATGGCTGTTAAACATCGATTAAGGAGGAACCCAATAGAGGGATGCTATTGGAAGCCCTTGTCAAGAAATTCCAATGGACTCTCATATGAACATTTGAAAATTGCCCTGTTCTGACTTTTTTCTAGTTCCGTCTAGAACTTGTAATGCTAATTACTCTTGCCTTTACTTCTCCTTCACATCTCCTATTCATGATTCAAGGACTTTCTTTTCCCATTAGAGATTAGACTTGTACAATTTGAGAGTCTTTTAGATGGACCCACTGAAGGAATACTCCAATTGCCTCACCCTGTGCTCCTGTTCAGCATGGAAGAAGCCAGAACAATCTGCAACACAATTACCTATGACAATTTGGGTAACCTCTTCAGAAGATGGTCTGATAAGACTAGGAGGTAGGAGTTGGCTAGGCAGTTAGGGTAAAAAGACCCCCAAAGAAAAGTAGCCAGTTTCTTGGCTAAAAGTCAAAATGTCCTTGGGCCTCTTAGCAACATACTCTGTTCCAAAGGCCAAAAATGTCGAAAGTATTTGGGGACTTGTATCTAATCCTTAAAAGATTTTATGGTTACCTCTTCAGAGGGGGGTAATGATAGAGTAGCCAAAAGCCCCATAAAAATAAATCAATCAATCAAAGGGAAAAAAAAAAAAAGATACTATGATTTTTTTTTCCCCCTGTTGGCATCCACCTAAGATAAAAACAATCCATCCTTAACAACACTTGTGACATTTATAATCATACCACCTGCCTACTTTGGCAGAGTGCCAAATGGCCAACTGTTAAAATCAGTAGTAGAATGAGTTTCTGGGATACCAAAACAAATCTAAAATATACCCCCAAAATTATCTATCAGTTTTGTTGCTGTAGGAAGCCAAGTGATCATTTCTGTGAAGGGCAATAGATTGTTCCCTTCAAATGTTTATGCTCTGTACATTCAGAATTTATCATCAGAATGTATGAAGAATTCTCAAATAAGACTTTTCTCGCACTCATGAATTTAAACAGAATAATTATTACAGAGTTCTTAAAGGAAATTTTGTTGGCTGTTATGAGACTTGTATATCAAACAATTCTATGATCAGAATTATGACACAGTCTAATGTCTGTTGTTTAGATTTTATAACTATTTTTGTGATTTACAATAATGTTCCTTGATAAAGGTATCTAACATTATGCATTCTATCAGAATATCTACTTCCCCGTTATACAAGTTAAAACTCCTTGATAATAACTTCTGTTTAAAACTAATACTTAATAATCAAGGATTTCAGAGTTTTACAAAAGATCAGACCTTTATACTTAATGTGGTAATAGAGTTACAACATACACAACATTGGAGAGCTTTTTTTTTTTTAAATTCTCAATATGTGTAGAATGCTTGCCTGTATTTGAAAGTATATATTCAAATATTAATAATCTTGGGACGCCCTTTCTGATACTGATTTGAATATAGAGTTTTTACTTGAGATGTGTATTTTGACGTTGTCAAACCTAATTTGGATCTCTCTCTCTTTTTTGGGGGGGGGTCTTTTTGAGACAGGGTCTCCCTATAGCCCCAGCTGTCCTGGAACTCACTTTGTAGACCAGGCTGGCCTTGAACTCATAGAGATCCGCCTGCCTCTACCTCCCAGTGCTGGGATCAAAGGTGTGCGCCACCACACCCGGCATGGGTATCTCTCTCTTATGTGAAATGCTATCTTGTTATGTGAATGATACAATGTTAAGACCCAAATTAACACATTTCTTTACAGACTGTCTGACTCAAAAACACTTTCATCTTTCCGACCTCGTTATAGAACATCTGACCCAAACACACCTTTTCTTTCTTTGTGGCTCCATTTTTTTATAAACTGATAGTCTCACTGTTGTAATTATAAATTTCTGAAATGAAACCACCAGCTTTTCTGTTTCCTTGGAGTCCAGTCTCCTGTCCTCTTTACTGCTAGGCACATATATGTGCTGTTAAATGACTTGAGCTGGCAGGGTATGATTTCACTGCAGGCTTTGAACCTGTGGTCCAGGGATCATTTCTGCCTCTGGCATTTCCTTCCCATTAGCCCAAGCACGATATTTGACCTCATTTAACTTTTTGTTTCCTCATTTGCCAAATGAAGGTTGTAACAGAATCTAACTTTCATAGGGCTGTTGTGAAATCTGAATAAAATGAGCCATACAAACCACCTAGCACAATGCTTCATACCGAAGTATACAGTCAAAACTTTACAGATGTTATCGTCAATGAGAGAGCATCTTCAAAAAAAGGGTCCAGAGCTGGTGAAGTGTCTTAATGGGTAAAGGTACTTGTTACTAAGGCTGATGACCCATGTTCAATCCCCAGGACCCTCATGGTAGAAGGAGAGAAGCAACTCCTGCATGTTGTCCCCTGACCTCCACCCACATGTGCTGTGGAATATATATGAACATGCATGCTTGTGTGCATGCACATACACACAATAATAAAGCTTTTTTAAATAAATAAAATTATATTTTAAAAGGGGCTCAGAGGCTGGAGAGATGGCTCAGCAGTTAAGAGCACTGGCTGCTCTTGCAGAAGACCCAGGTTCTGTTCCAAGCACCCACATGGCAACTAGCGACCATCCGTAACTCCAGTTCCAGGGGATTCAACACCTCTTCTGACCTCCATGGGCAATGCATGACTCCAGTGCACCCATCTATATATGTGTAGACAAAACACTCTTTCACATTTTCAAAAAGAATTCAAAATAGACCATGATATAAAAGCACCCTAGTCCATATTTTTCATAGATGTAACTGATGTTAATGTAGTGGTAAAATAGTGTAGGACAGGTTCTTTTAAAGTAGTCACTTGAAATTAAAGGTCTCATTCTCAAGAAGCTGAGTAGGAAGAACAGGAATTTTTTTCCTCATGCTCTACTGGAGTTTAGGTTGTTTTCTAATTCAATGTTTCTGTGAATAAAAATAGTTCATAGTGGAGCTAGAGAGATGGCAGTTAAGAGCACTGGTTGCTCTTGCAGAAGACCTAGGTTCAGTTCCCAGCATCCATGTGGCAGCTCACAACCATCAGTAACTCCAGTTCCAGGGGATCCGATGCCTTCTTCTGACCTTCACAGGCATTGCTCACATGTGGTGCACTTACATATATGCAGATAAAATACTCACACACATAAAAATAAATATAAAAACAGTTCATACTGAATGACAGAATACTAGGAATGAGTCTTTTAAGTGAGGATGATAAGGGCCTGAGAAATGAATGAATAGTTAAGAGCACTGGCTGCTCTTGCAGAAGACCTGGGTTCAGTTCCTTGCACCTACATGGTGGCTAACAACTGTCCATAACTCCAGTTCCAGGGGATTCAATACCCTCTTCTGGTCTCCACAGGTATTGCATGCATGTGGTACACTTACATACATTCAAGGAAAACGTAAAATTTTTAAAAATATTTTTTAAAGATAGTGTGATAATTACTGTGATATCTGTGTCAACAGTCAAGATGAAGAGGAACAGGATGGTTTTCCAGAGACACAGACATCGCCTCTCCCGTCACCCTTTCTGTCTGCCATAATAGCGGCTTTTCAGCCAGTGGCCTATGATGATGAGGAAGAAGCCTGGCGCTGCCATGTCAATCAGATGCTTTCTGATACAGATGGATCGTGTGCAGTATTTACTTTTCATGTGTTTTCAAGGCTCTTTCAGGTCAGTGTTGGTTAAGGCTTCTGAACTCGCATTATAATAACCTGTGAGAGGGCTTCTCTACTCAAATTGGGGTCTCCAGTTTTAATGTTCCTACTGGTTTTCCTTAACAAACATCGTTTTATACTAGGAATATTTCCTAAATTTAGAGCATGCCATTGTAGTGCTGCTGATCTGTTACTCAGTTACTAATACAGATACGAAAACCTACAGTAAAATTGGAGTAAAACTTCAGCACAAAATCTGACCAGTTTTCTGTATATGTCAGGTACTGTCATGGGACCAAAGATATCAAGGCATTGTCCCTGCTCAAGCAGCTTGTTGTAGGGAGGTTCGTGAAGTTTATAAGTGCCAAGTGATGTTTTCATCGATGTGGAGAACTGAGTAATTAAGGTTGCTTTTAACCACAAAATAATAGTGATAACAAGCATTATCTATTGAGAGCCTGGTCTGTGCTAAGCACTATGTTAGGTACTTTCCATTAAGTACTCTCCTCATACCACCACCATGGCATGTGGATACAGTTTTGAACATTGTGTGGGGAGGGAGGCTTAAGGTACAGTGATGCCTCTTGGCATCCACCATCTACCCTGCATCCCTCACCTAAGCTAACGTGCTTACCTTAGAAAACTTAGATATCTAACACTTCTCACTGAAGTTTCCCATGCATCCCACCCTCCAGTTTCCCTCCTAGAGAGTCTTTAGTGCTCACTAATGGGGTTTCCACGTAACTTACTTCTGCACTTACTCTGTTGTACTTGGTTTTCCATTGGTATTCTTTCCTTTCCAGTGATAGTACGAGCTTCTCAGTGCCTGAATCCTAGGCTAGTCTTTCCCTTTTTTCCTCTCTGTCCTAATGCCACCTAGCAGCACCACACAAATGTGGGTACCTGTGAGCTAGTTCCTACTCAACCTAGTTGACCCTTCCCTAGGGAACCTGGGGTCCCCTCCTCCTTGGAGATTACCATAATGATGCCGAATTTAGTGCAGACACCAATTGGCATAACTCTCAAAACAGCCCAGAACTCTTGTATGATAATTACACAGCTCTAACTCATCAAGTACTAATTATGGATCGGCCACTGTCTTATCTTTACTGTGAACAAATATTCTTGGATTCTGAGAAGATACTCTTTGACTTTAAAAGAGCTAATTACTTCAATATGTGAGGGATTTGCTTCCATGCATATGCGGCCTACTTCCTCTGTCTCTGGGATGGGGACATTTTTTGTGGTATTAGTATTTTATTAAGTCTTGAATCACTTTTAGACATTAACATGTTGCCTAAAGTAATATAGATAGGTCCAATATTAGATTCTGAGTATCACTACAATAATTTCAATTGTGAATCACACTTCTTTAAAGTGGAAAAAGACCTTTTTTGTTACATTCCAAGCTTTTCTTATGCTTTTCCCCATAGTCAATTCAAAGGAAGTTTGGAGAAATAACTAACGAGGCAGTTGGCTTTCTTGGTGAAAACCTGAAGCGCATTGGTACCAAGTTTAAAAGTTCATTAGAAGTGATGATGATGTGTTCAGAATGCCCCACCGTCTTTGTGGATGCTGAAACAGTAAGTGCTCTAGTGTGGGCTGTTTATGAAGACGAAATGGGCCAGGTATGGTCGTGCACTTCTGTAAACACAGCACTCAGGAGGTGGAGGCAGGAGGACGAAGAGTTAGAGACCGGGGACTGGAGAGATGACTCAGTGGGTAAGAGCACTGGATGTTCTTCCAGAGGACCCAGACTCAGTCCCAGCACTCATGTGGTGGCTAACAATTGTCCAATTTCAGGGGAACTGACACCCTCTTCTGGCCTCTGTGGGCATTACACACATGCCACACTTAACAAGAAGGCAAATCACTCATACATAACATAAAAAATATTTTTTTAATTGAGGCCAGCCTGGGCTATCTAATGAGTTCCAAACAAGGCTCCTGTATATAGCAAGGTGCTGCCTCAAAAAAAGAAGCAAAAATACTAAAATGGAATGATGACATTCATTTACCAGCCTTTTGTCAAAGGAAATCTGAATTCTGAAGTGTCAGGGTTCTTATTTTCCCCCTGATCTCTGTATCTAGCCAAATGCCATTCCAGCTGGACATGGCAGCACATGTCTTTAATACCAGTACTTAGAAGGCAGGCAGATCTCTGAGAGTTCCATGCCAGCCAGGGTTACATAGTAAGATCCTGTTTCAAAAAAATAAAGCAAAGCCATTCCAGTGTATGAAATGTGGTGCCTGATCTTCACTGCTCTGTTCTTTGGAGAGAGAGAGAGAGAAAAAGAATATTCAGGATGAGGAAGGTAATGTGTTATATGCTAGAAATCTGTACTCGTTCCTGTTCTTAAATAAAAATTGGTAGGAGAGCTAGACCTCTCTTCATGAAATAGCCAGAGCCCTGTGTTGCAAGGATTTATAGATCACACAGTTGCATGTTTAGAAAGAGCTTTGAGGATGGTGCCTCTGAGGTATCTGCTGTTCTGACGTGAAGCTCTTTAAGACAATCCCACTGTGCTCCTACATGTTCTACTGAAAAGTCAACCCCTAGGGAACAGAATAAGGCGTGTCCAATAACCAAGAGATACTGCATGACCCTACACTTGTCATTCTCATGACTGTCACCAGACCAAGATCAATGTGTTTGCTTTAACAGCTGATGACATGTGGTTTGCTGGAAACACTCAAGTTCAGTGTTTTGGAGCTGCAAGAACACCTGGATACCTACAGTGCCAAAAGAGAAGCAGCAGAGCAGGTCAGTCTCCTGTCACAACATACACACACCATTTGCTTTTGACACCAGAAATGTTGACCCGGTCATAGAATGGTCTAGAAAGAAAAGCAACTCCTTCACTAGCCTTGAATTATGCTGAGACTGATGGGTCCTGGGCGCGTTCTTCTCTGTCTCTGTCCAGTGCATTCCTGTCTTTGGCTTCAAAAAAGAGCCTAAGAGTACAATGGGAAACTAGCCTTGTAGACAGCTTCTATGTGGAGACTGTAGCTATTGCCAATGCTACAGGTGGGGAAATAGAAGCAGTATTTGGAAATGCATTACAAAATTGTGGTGCAGAATATCTGCTCACTCGGATAAAACTGTGATCTTTTCGCAATGGCTGTGTGTGTGAAAGCAGAGGGGAAAACAAACATGGACTACATTACACGTTTTACCCTCTAGTAAAGAGTTCTCTAATTCTGGTCTAACACCAAAACAGTAAATAAGTCTCATATATTTTCATTTGGCAATTGCATTGCATGCAGGTGGTGCTCTTACATACATGCAAGCAAAACACTCATACATAAAAAATATAAATTAAAAAAAATTTTAAATTCATATTGAATGAGTACTGGGAATGTTCTTTTAAGATAGTGTGATAAGGGGCTAGAGAGATGACTCAGCAGCTAAAAGCATTGGCTTTTAAACAAAGGACCTGGGTTCAGTTTCCAGCATCCACATGGTGACTAACAACATCCTAGCTCCCTTTCCTCCAGCAGCTCAGCCCTCAATACCTCACTATCATTGATAACCTCATTGTCCCAGCCTACAGAAACCTCAGGGCATAAACTTAGAACTACCACTGTTTGTCCAGCCTCTATGCCCAGAGGTATAAAGGGACAGACCTACAGCAAGCAAGGGACACTTTTTCTAAGTCCTAGGTGATAGTTTTAGCATCTGTCATTGTCCTTGGAAGATTGCTCAGATATAAGCTGCTCAGATATTTAGAAACAACCTCCCTCAGCAGGTGACTTTTATCTTTCATTTGAGCCAAGAAAACAGGAAAAGAGCAGTTAGGTGGGAACTGGGGTTTTCTGCACAGGCCTCTGCTGTGTCTTGTGCATACTGCTAGTGTGCAGCCATTGGATAGTATTACTAGATTTAAAAATCAGAAATTACATTGACTCATGCTCCCGAAAATGCAGAATAAGTTACAATATTTTAAAATTTTTAGAGGGCTGGAGAGATGGTTCAGCAGTTAAGAGCACTATCTGCTCTTCCAGAGGACTGGGTTCGCTTCCCAACAGCCACTTGATGGCTAACAGGGATCCATAACTCCAGTTTCAAAGGCTCCAACACCCTCTTCTGGCTTCTGTGGGCTTTACATGACACAGGTGTACTTACATACATGCAGGCAAAATATTCCTACACAAAAATCAAAAAATTTTTAATCTTTTAGAATAGTTAGTAAATAACCAAAATGACTCTTCCATTTTATTAGTGTACTTGAACAAACTGGGCCAGTAGTGATGGTAATTAAGTGTGTACACATTTTAACATTTTGTGTGACTAGAGATTAAACCATAAATTCCATGGTAGATGTCAACTGAATTTGGCTGATATAAAGAAATCTACTGATAGCTTCTGACAGTGATTGCCACCAGCCATATCTTACCAGAAAGGCTTAACATGTTTTTCTCGGAGATGCTGTCAAGCAAATAGCCCAAGGGACAGTGACTGGGATAAAAGGGACAGAAGGTCAAAGAGATTGTTTTTGAAACTGAGATGTCTAATTTTAATTCTGTGCATGTGGAGCATTAAGTTACTGTTGGGAATTTTAAATGTCTAATACTAAAATATTTTCAGAGTAGCTACTTAATGTAGCTAACAGTTTTTCCTCAAAGGCAAAAGTCTGAGTGATTTCTTACTGGTTTGATTATTTTAATAATATCACCAAAACAAGAACTGAGAGCATCAAACTGTGTAAACCTAGGCACTTCAGGTGAAGGGTCTCAGCTTTTACTCTGGAAATTTTGTGGCTGCTTTGTTCTACAAATCCATGATGCTATTTTATTTTTACTTAACCAAATATTGTCCTTTAATATTGACTTTAAGAATAGCCTCTGGATAAAGAAAACTCACATTTGGCTTCTCCATCTAGTAATCCTCGGAGATAGCATGTTTGTCATTTATTACCATCCAAAAAGAAAGAAAATAAATAAAAACAGGATTTAGATGGATCTTGGGTTTGTTTCACTAATTAAAATTGACATGAGTCTTTTGAGAATTATACTTCTGATTAGCAGACAGGCCTGGTTCATTCTCTGTTAAGTTGCCTCTATTGAGTTGACCAGAGGGAAAGCAAATCTTTCATTTTCTCATTTCACATTTGACAAAGGTCAGGTAGAGACAAGATTTCCAATAAAATCTGCAAAGCGAAAGATCTTATAAGATGGGGTGCCACAAGGTCCTAGGAAGCACATTTATTATGTTTTCATCAGTAAACTCACAGGCTATAGATCCCACTTTCGTTTGTTCAATAAAAATGATTAGCATCGGGTAGAGATGAAAGTCTGTCTACAGCCAGTCCTAGCAAGTTTGTTGTTTGTTTTATATAGACAAGCTGTTCAATTGCTAGTTTCAGTGTATATTATGCAGTTACTGTATTGAAATTTATCATTCTTTCTTTAGTGGTTAGGCAATTGTAAGAGAACATTCGGTGCCAAAGACGATGTGTATAGGATAAACACCAATGCACAAGTAAGTCTCTTGTTCTTGTTTCTGACCGATTTCTATGTTGGGTATTATAAAACAGTGTGTGTGTACAATTGTTCTTGCTTACTATTCCTAGATATAATGTTTATAAACCTCATTTTGGTTATCAGAAGAATCTTGTGAAAGTTAGGTTCAGTGAAATATTGGTGGCTTACTAATGAAAATTTCACTTCAATAAAAATGAGCAACCAGCTTGTGACTGAAGCTTAATAACATTCAGTAGATAAGACTGATGGGCATCTAGACAATGCATGTTGGCATTTAGTTGCATCTGCCTCCAGGAGAAAAATAGCTCTGCATTAGTATTCTGATTAGTATTTTATGGATATATTGTCTGGTCAGGAAAGCAAACCGAAAAGTAATGTGATATACATTGGTATTAGTCTTTCTAAATGTGAAATTCTGGATATGTTAGTATAAAGTCATAGAAAACAGGGGCTGGAGAGATAGCTCAGTAGTTAAGAACACTGGTTGTTCTTGCAGAAGACCCAGGTTCAAATCCCAGCACCCACATGGCAACTAAAAACTGTCCATAACTCCAGTTCCAGGGGATCTGACGGCCTCTTCTGTCTTCTGCAGGCATTGCATGACACGGGTGCACTTACCTACATGCAGGCAATACACTCATACACATAAAATATTTTTTAAAAAATCATAGAAAACAGCAGCACTGCATTTTCTTAGGGAAAGGTGCTCATCCATCATACACCATCCTGAGGATATTAAGGCCCAAGTTATTCCAGTGGTAGCAGCTTCATTCTAGGGAAAGGCCTCATCAACTAAACAGTCTCCACACCTAACAGAATCCGCAGGCTTTTCAACTTCAGTTATAAGGTATAGCAATAGACCTCCAGTCTCTACAAAGCTGTAATTGTTTAAATCTTGAGAAAATCATAAATTAACTTCGTCTTCAAGCCATTATGCATTTCATACTCATATAGTCTCCTACAGCTTGGTTGACAGGGTCTCTTAATTGTTCCCATTATGAAGATGAGGGAACTGAGACTCAGAGAGTTAATTTACCTAACAGTGAGAAAATATTAGAACCAAGGTAATTCCAAACCCTTGTACTGTTTTTAGTTTTTTGGTGTTTTTGAGATGGCGTCTCCCTGTAGCCCCAGCTGTCCTGGAACTATGTAGACCAGCCTGGCCTTGAACCCACAGAGATCCGCCTGCTTCTGCCTCCCAAGTGCTGGGATTAAAGTCATGCACCACCATACCCGGTCAACCCTGTACTGTTTTAAAGGAGTACTCAAATCATGCATAAAGAGATTAAGGCAAGATAAGAAATTAATTCTAGACTAGAATTAAACCCAAAGGACATTTTTTGCTGATGTCTAGGTTCATCACTTGAGCAAATATAGTGTCTCCTGTATAAATTAGGTGGATATGCTAAGTAGTTTCTTAATTGGTTTTTGGTTTTTTGAAACAGGATCTCCCTGTAGCCCCAGCTGGCCTGGAATTCACCGTGTAGACTAGGCTGGCCTCGAACTCACAGATCCACCTGCCTCTGCCTCCTGAGTGCTGGGACTACAGACGTGTGCCACCACACCCAGCTCTGCTAAGTAGTTTCTTATATTCCTTCTACCTTAAAAAAATTCTGTCCCAAGACTCTGTAATCAGTCAACATAGCTTGAGGCTTTCCACTTAGTGAAAAGCAGAAACTATACATTTAAGATTTATTATTAACGCCAGGCGTGGTGGCGCACACCTGTAGTCCCCAGCACTTGGGAGGCAGAGGCAGGTGGCTCTGTGAGTTCAAGGCCAGCCTGGTCTGCATAGTGAGTGCCAGGCCAGCTGGGGCTACAGGGAGACCCTGTATCAAAAAGACCAAAAAAAAAAAAAAAAAAACCAAAAATTGATTAAATATATCCTCAAAAAATGCACTTTGAGTGCATTTAGACTAATGTTGGTAATTCATAGCTATAGAATTTTCATCATTTGTGATAACTACAGTGACCCTGAACGTTGTGACTCCTTTTCTGGTGCATGTCACAGTAGAGACTTTGGAGGTGTACTTGTAGTCAGTTCTGCTTGTGCTAACAGGAATGAGAAAAAGTACTCAAAACTCCAAATCAGCCTTAGACACAAAACCGCCTGCCAGTCGGCTTGACTTTGAATTCCAGGCTCTAATGTTACTGAGAGGCAGCTGTTCACACAATTTATGGTAAGCGGTGTGAAGATAAAGTTCACCTTTGCTTAGCAAATCCTTTCTAAATTGACAGAAATAAATGTGGTATAAGCATCCCTTGAGAGGAAACAGTTTAGAAAAGGTTTCAAAGTGACTTCTAGAAGCTACATTTACATGGCTACAGTTGTTTTCACTGCAGTCATTCTGAGACAGCCATCCTAGGTACTAAAGACAGTTCGTAAATTTAGACTCTTCACTGTGTTCTGCATACATTATGTCCTTTGATTCAAACCTACTTAGGTAAAATTTCTGACCTAAATGACATTTGGAGTATAGCGTAAAATGCACGCTCACTCTCAGTATTCTACCCTGTGGCCCAGCACCAAGTCAGGCAACCAGGGATCTAATTAAACATCGAAGGGTAGGAAGTCTAGAATGAGCCACAGCAGAGAGAACCTTCTGCTGGGTATTTCCCATGTGTGATTGATAATAAGCCAATTCTTTCCAGAAAAATAATGGTAAAATTTGCTTATTGCACTGTTTAGAAAGTAGCATTTGGGGGGAAAAAGTCATAAAATTTTCTTTGGGGTATAAATATATGGTCTTCAGTTTGCCTGGGACATCTTGTAACCCTAGTTACAATGATTTCTTACACTAATTCTTGGTCTTTCTCTTTCTTTGTATTTTTTTTGTGACCCGATCACCTTCTTGCTTAGCAAATGGAAATTCTAGCAGTAAGTGGCCTGTCTTGATTTATAGACTCCTTATCCTTGTGACAAACTGGTTTTCATCTGCCATTTGTCCTTTTGTGACCTAGCAATGTTTTGTCATTGACTACTTTAAAAGTAGCGTGTGCTTCAACTTTGTATAGCCCTCATTCATGACATATTGGTTCAATGAAATGAGACAGTGAGACTTGACAACATGTATGTAAAACTAGCAGGTGCGCTTTCTGCACCTACAACTAACATGTCTCCATATTTTATGTTTTAAAATTCAGCTTACACATGTCAGTTTCACAGTCTCACTTGAATGGGGTCACTGAGTGGTTTTGTCTAGGAAAGAGTTCATTTCTTTAAAAGACTCTGCACTGTGGTAGGAGGTTACCCGGTTGCACGCTGCTTTATCGCACACTGGTTGATGGATGCAGTGCCAACCTCGGTGGGAACAAAAGCCTGTGCATTTTCTGAATTCTTTCTGTTATCAATTTAAATTTTAAATTTATATTGAATCCTCTTTAAAGCATCTTATATTTCCTTTTGACATTCTGTTTGTCCAGTGTGAAAATGTGCTTCATACTAAAAAGGAATGATACAACCAGCAGCGAGCCTTGTTCTTATTTTAATGCCAGCCCCCAAAGCATCTTTCACCTGCCTTTCATCAGCCTCACACCATATTAACTTGCTTACTGCAGAAACACAAATGACAAGACAATTTTAACATAATTATAATATTTTACTGGAATTATGCTGTCTAGTCAAATGTGAAAAATAACACCTAAATTTAACGTACTATTTGTTTCTAGGAGCTGGAGCTCTGCCGAAGATTATACAAACTGCATTTTCAGCTGCTGCTGCTGTTCCAGGCCTACTGCAAACTCATCAACCAAGTAAACACAATAAAAAATGAAGCAGAGGTAAATAGCAGTGGGCATCAGTAACTGGTTCTGGAAGATGGAAATATATATTCATTCCCTGTTAGAATGCCTCAAGTCAAGCCACTGGCATTGAGCTGTATTTTTTCAGTTGAGCAATTACATATTTTTCAAACTGATGTGTCATGTCAGGGTATTTTAATAAATAAGACAACTGATATCCAGATGTTTTGGTAGCATAAAAATTGTCTATAACCAGAAGTACTTATATACAATCGTACTATGGAATCCCTAACATCTTATCTATGTTTCTATAGTTCTGTGCACACAACAATAAATGTGGTGTAATCTGTTGTCTACAATCTTTTCCCCTCCTTACATGATGGAACTTGAAATTATCATTGGGAAAATGACTCAATTTTTAAATGATAAAATATATATACATATATGCATGCTTATATAGAGTATCCTGGGGAAATAATCTTCAAAAATAGGCGTTTCTTCACTATCCAAAAGAAATTTTTATGGGCTTCCAAAATATATGTGTAATTTCATGTATTGACCAGTATAAACATTTGTTGATTTATCAAGAATATTTAAACCTGGTGTCGTGGCACATGCCTGAAATACCAGCATTCAGAAGTTTAAGGCAGGAGGATCTCAAGTTTAGGCTAGTGTGGGCTATAGAGTGGAGAGACCCTGCCTCAATTTTTAAAAAAACTTTGGTGACTATTATAGATTTCTGCTGACAGAACTTAAACTTTGAGAAAAATGCTCCCGTATCGGGTATATCCTTTTAACAAATAACTAAATGTTCCTTTCATTACTGAACATAGGCATAGACCCTTACAGCTGTGTTTGTTGTAGGTCATCAACATGTCAGAGGAGCTTGCCCAACTGGAAAGCATCCTTAAGGAAGCTGAGGCTGCTTCAGAAAATGAAGAAATTGATATTTCCAAAGCTGCACAAACCACAATAGAAACTGCCATTCATTCTCTAATTGAAACTTTGAAAAACAAGGAGTTTGTATCAGCCGTAGCACAAGTCAGAGCATTCAGGTAAAATGGGGAGAGATGTGGCAACACCTGCATATAATGAGGCTGGAAATTTACGTTTTGGTTTTCAATCAGATGTTTCAGTGCCATGTTTTTCTTTATTTCCACCTCACTGAAATGATAACTGTTAAATTTTTTTACTTCCACCTGCACGTGGTATTTTGAGTGATATATTTGTTCAAATAGTAAAAAAGATATCAGTTACTCACCAGGCAGTTTTGATGATAGGAATTATTACATAAATGTAGTTAGTCTAGTTAATCTTGTTATGTGTACCTCAGAACTCTAAGAAACATTATGTATTTCCAGAACCCTATGGCCCAGTGACATCTTCGGCAGCTGTGAAGATGACCTGGTGCAGACGCTGTTGCACATCTACTTCCATCACCAGACACTGGGCCAGACAGGCAGCTTTGCGGTCATAGGCTCTAACCTGGACATGTCAGAAGCCAACTACAAGCTGATGGAACTTAACCTGGAGATCAGAGAGTCACTTCGCATGATACAATCATACCAGCTTCTAGCACAGGCCCAGCCAATTGGAAATATGGTGAGCACTGGATTCTGAGAAACTTCAGACATTCTAGAGAGAGAGAAGAAGCTGAAGATGATTAAGAATGCTAACCAAGCACCTTTTACGAACCCTTGTGATTCACTGATAGCTTTTGGGGCAGCATCTACAATTACAGTCTAATTTCAAACTATCAAAAACAAAGACCTGAAGAAAAATATCTAATTCTTTGACAGCTGCCTATACCTCCAACAGTAATTATATGAAGAGGATTTTTTTTTTTAATTAACCTATGTGAAAAAGAAAAAGGGCTAAAAGTGATGCATACAAATACATTACTCTGTAGAAAGAAAAGAATTCCAAGATGTTTGCAATAATGGTCTCTTCTAAAATATCGCAGAGCAGGTAAAATGAGGCTGGAACCCAGGCTGGTTCATTTTAGCTGAAGACCTGCAATCCCACTTGGATTTGTAGCCATCATCTACATAATCTACAATGGATCATTAATCATTTAAATGAACTGATAGTCTGAACTGATAAACACAGACTTATTTGCAAAAAAACATTGGGTTTGGGGGAGGGGTTGTTTTTTTCTCCCCCTCCCCCATTTACAGGCTAAGGGATTGGGGCGTTTTTGTTTTGGGTTTGTATAAAGAATTGTGTGTGTGTGTGAGCTGGGATGTATGGGTATGTGATAGTCCTATTTTCAAGGTATGGATGTCTGGTGATAACTTCTCAGAGCATGCTAAAAGAGCACTGCAAGATTATTTTTGAAGAAATTTTATTTTATTAGACCTAACTCTTCATAGTGTGTAAATGTTAGAACATTTTAATAATATTTTAAAACTGGGTTTTCCCGGTATTTCAAAAAGAAATAATATATCTGTTAACGTTATTGGAATGCTGCTCAGTTCTCTGGTCAGTGCTTATGTTATGATTGTTGATAACTAACCAAAGTAGATGCCTGCAGAGACTTTAAAATGTAAAATAAAGACATATGCTGCCCGTCAGCACTTCTCCTTAGAAAAGTTAACTTATTTTACTCCATAATTATTATAGAAACTGTATAGACAAAAACCAGTATTTTTCTTGTACATTTGTGCCATGCACTGTTATACAAGAGTAAATGTATAAAGTTGAAGAAAGAGCTGTGGTCACTGCTGGTAGAATATGTGGTCTGTGGGCTCTGAAGTCTGCAGACTTCCAGAGAAGTGATGCGAATATGCATTGTGTTTATATTCAGGACTCACATGTTTCTTGCTCAAGGACCCAGGGCTATAGAGGAAAAGAAAGGAAGCCTGAAGACTGACCACCAAAACACGCAATATACTGCTCCACTAAGTCTGTAGCAGAACACGAACTGGATCCTCTGTCCTTTTTTTAAATAGCATTTTGTAAAAGAAATGAATGTAGTCCCACAACTCCTCTGATGAAAGGAACACCTTGTATTTTTTATATGCATCTCTTATCCACTGTGACTTTTCTTTTAAAACTGGGCTCTGTGATTCCAGAGTTTGGAATGTAGAAATGAATCGCTTAGCTTGCCTTTTCTTGGGGGTGTAGACCCTGACAGAAATGTAATTATGCTCAAGTGCATTAAAAAAGCACTGTGCACGCTGTTGGACTGTTGGCCGTAGTTATGTTTCCTCTAAAATTCCATAACTGGTCACGGCACATTCATAATCACTGTATTTTTTGACCCAGATAAAAAAAAACAATTATTTTAATGGTGTTCTGGTAC
Source organism: Nannospalax galili (assembly GCF_000622305.1). Classification (NCBI taxonomy): domain Eukaryota; kingdom Metazoa; phylum Chordata; class Mammalia; order Rodentia; family Spalacidae; genus Nannospalax; species Nannospalax galili. The sequence continues at coordinate 4,613,302 of NW_008341889.1, read as the reverse complement.
TGTAAATGGTGTCGTTTAAATTATTAATAACTTGGGGGGCAGGCACAGGGATGGTGTCCAAAGACACCCCACATTTCACATCCTGTCCTACACTCCTGTTTTTCTCACCCTCCTTACATCCTTTTTGTTAAAAATAAAAAAGCATTATAGTTGCTGGTTTGTGTGGTATTTTAAGAAGAAAATGCCTGTGGTATATACATATTACCTGCATAATTCTCACATATAGTTTTCCTTTAAAAAGACAGAACAAGGCTAGACCTAGTGATGGCACATCTTTAATCCCAGCACTCAGGAGGCAGAGGCAGACAGATCTCTGCGTTCAAAGACCAGCCTGGTCTACATAGTGAGTTCCAGGCCAGCTGGGGCTAAAGAAAGACACTGTCTCAAAAAGACCAAAAAAATAAATAAAAAGACAGGAGGGCTGGAGAGATGGCTCAGCAGTTAAGAACACTGACTGCTCTTGCAGGGGACCCGGGTTCGATTCCCAGCACCCACATGGCAGCTACAAACCGTCCTTAACTCCAGTTCCAGGGGAATCCAAAGCCCTCTTCTGACCTACGCAGGCATTGCACAACACAGGTGCACTCACACTCATGCACAAAATTAAAATAATAAATTGTGAGTGCACCTGTATCGTGCAATGCCTGCAGAGGTCAGGAGGGCTTCAGATTCCCCTGGAACTGGAGTTAAGGACGGTTTGTAGCCGCCATGTGGATGCTGGGACTCGAACCTGGGTCCTCTGCAAGAGCAGTAAGTGCTCTTAACTGCTGAGCCATCTCTCTAGCCCCCTAAATAAAGTAATAAAATATTTTTTTAATTAAACACTTGGGAGGCAGAGGCAGGCAGATTTCTGTGAGTTCAAGGCCTGCTAAGTTGACATAATGATATCCAGACCAGCTGGGGCTACACAGGAGACCCTGTTTCAAAAAGACTAAAATAAATAAATAAATAATAAATAAATAAATAAATAAATAAAACATAGTTAAATTGACTACGCAAATCAAAATTTTTGAACCGTCAAAATTTGCTTTTTGCATATGTAATCAATTTGGTAACAATGTACTAAAAACAAATGCACCTGCAAAAATAGGCTGCAAACAGATCTACTAGGGTTGTTGCGCCCCCAATTCCCACCCAGATTTCACCACACTTAATTACCTACTATCCTCTGAATCCAAAGTTTGCACTTATTGACAGAATTGCTTAATTTTAATTACCTTCTTTCATCTTGACCATTTAAACCCCTTCCCCTATCTACACCTCCTCAGAGCCTCCCCCCCCCCCAGATATTCTGCATTCTGCATATATGTTAAGGTCTATCGAGTCAAGTTTGTGTCCCCATATGTCCCTCAGTGTGACCAGGCTCCATCCACTGGAGCCTGGTCAACCTATCTAGCATCACTCCCTTAAGAAGGTCAACTCTCCCTCTCCCTGTAGTTGCCAATAGTTCCTCAGCTACCATTGGGGCTTCTTATCCACTTACCCACTTCTCTACAGGGTTTTTGTCTGATTTGGGCTTGCATGAGTCTTACGCGTGCTGTCACCATTGCTGTAAGTTCACATGAGCAACTTTCCAAGTGCCTGGAAAATTCGGTTTCTTTGTGGTCATCCACCACCTCTGGCTCTTTCAGTCTTTCCACCTACTGAAAAATATACAGACAACATATACTAGTGCATATATATAACTAAAGGCTATATAACAAAAAACAGTGCCAGGCAGGAGAAACCAACCTTTGAATTGTTGGTCAGGGTAGTTCAAGAGACTCCCAAAATAACAGACTATTGCCACCATCCTGATTGCCTCCCAGAACTTGAAGGTAAGACCCTATTGCTGAAGACAGGACATAGTTCCAGCAATGGAGCTGGAACTGACTTAGAAGTCTCCTCCATGAAGACTAACTCTCATAGTATCAGAGGACACTATATAAGCCACCAAGGGAAAAAACCAATCAGTGGTCCCTGCCCAGCACTATCTCTACTGGTATAGTAGTGGCATGATTACCTTGGGGGTAATCAGCAACTGCCTAATTGGACTTAAGCCCACTCAATGGGAGGGAACTCGTGTGGTACTGTAAACATACCTAAATACACATGGCTGGAAAGATCATAGATCCTAGAGAAAAACCTACCTTTGTCACATCCCTAGACAATGTAATTTCTTACTGTGTTCTAAATGTACTGTTTTAAAATTGTTTGCAAAAGAACAGCAGGAGGAAGGAGAGAGAGATCTAGCACTTTCTTCATGCTGCTCCTAAATTAGAAAACCAAAGCACTTTTGCACAATTTAGAAGATATTTCCCAGGGCCTGAAAGATGGCTCAGCAGATAAGAACACTGGTTATTTCTTGCAGAAGACCTGGGTTCATAGCCCAGCATCCACATGGCAGCTAACAACTGTCTGTAACTCCAGTCCCAGGGGATCTGACAGCCTCTTCTGACCTCCGCGGGCATTACACGACATGGGTGCACTTACCTACATGCAGGTGTAACACTCATACACATAAAAATATATATTTTTTTAAAGTTAAAATATTTCCCAAAGCTGGAGAGACGGCTCAGCTCTTGCAGAGAACCTGGGTTTGATTCCCAGCACCCACACGGTGGCTAACAACTCTCCATAACTCAAGTTCCAGGGGATCTGATGCCGCCTTCTGACCTCCACAGGCATTGCACGACACGGGTGCACTTACACGCAGGCAATACACTCATCCACATTAAAAAATGTTTTAAAATTTAAATAAAAGATATTCCCCACTTTCTGTGACTTAGAGGTTGTGGTTTTCTATCCACTGCCTACTTTGCACTGAAGCATTTGCTGTGAGCTCTTTCTGGAAAAAACACTCCCGGAGGGCACCAGTGAACAACACTGCTGGAACATCACACCAGCATCACCTACACTACAGGAAATGGACCCAACAGTCGTTTCAATTTATAGCATTCTTTTTTCTAATTTTCAGAGTAACCAATGGTTACTTTGGAAAGTGTAGGAAATATGCAGAAAGCAATCCTCTGTCTGCACAATCTCTTAGGCTGTCTGAGTTGTGCTCTGTGGGCTGTGGGCTCCAGGCTTAAGCAGTGTGGCAGGCTTCAATGCTAGAGTGCTGGGAGGCTAAGGCCAGAAGATGTTCTTGTGCCATGTTCAGGATTGGATGCCCACATTCTGATCCTTGTAAAGTAGCATCAGCTGACCTGGTAGGAAAATTAATGACATTAAAGAATTTTACAGAGAATTAATCTGTCTCGGGACTCACTGGTGGTAGATTCACTTGGTCAGTTGGCAAATGCTTACTCAGCTCATGTATATTACAGATCTTTCATGCATGAGTCAAGTGAATTTCCTTTGTACCTAGTTCCAACCAAATCAAAAGCACCACATTAGAACAAGTGAAAACTCACCTTTACCTATACCCAGCGAGCGATCTTAGCATTTCTCCTTGCCCCCAACTTTATCTGGTCCCTGAAAGTTTCCTTATCCATCAGGTTATGGTATGCAGCCAGAGTGCGGGGGTTTTTTGGGAGTTTTGAGACGGTCTCCTTGTAACCCCTAGCTGGCCTAGAACTCTCTATGTAGACTAGTCTAGTCTCAGTCTTACACAGATCCACCTGCCTCTGCCTCCCAACCGCTGGCATTAAAGGCATTCGCCACTATCCATAACATACTTGAAAAGCCTTTTAGAGGCTGCTGAGAACTCTAGAGAGATCAATCCTGAGCAGGGTCTGCAAGGTCATCCTGGTCTGATCCTACCAGTCTGGCCTCTTCCTCTTTCTCTACCACAAGGCCTTTGCCTGTGTTGCTTTAGCATGAAGACTTCCTAGCTCAAATGATTCAAATTTCAACCCAGCTGATCTCCCTAAGTCAGATCATCCTTTATCAAGGCACTTAGGTAAGCAGAGCTTCCATATCAGGTCAGAAATTGTCTTATGTTTTTATATAACTGACAGCCCCCCCTGTGGAAGTTCCATGAGGGTGGTGGTATTTGTGGAGCACAGAACTACTACAGCTGGTGGTGTCGCATTTCCATTCCATCAGCAAGTGAGATACTTGACACCTCCACCCCCTTGTGATTCAGGGAGAGGCCACAAGCACCAGCTTGCTCCATTCTACCATAAGTGGACCTGCCCCCTTCACACAAGGATACTAGAGAGACATCAAACCCATGGAGCTTTTAGTTCATTTATTGGTTTGTCAGTGCCCAAGATGTCAGATAGCCATCTATGGCCCTTTTCAAGGGCTAGTGTAAATGGATGTTAAAACTGGGAGGCAAAATTGCCACCTGGTTCCCATTGTTAGATCAACAGCCAGCTCCAGTGTCATTAGAAACACCTGTGGCTCTAAACCCAGCACCATCACTTGAGATCTGGCAGTGGGTTCTCAAGGTTCCTGTTGGGATGTCTAGGGAAGCTACAGAGGTGTGCTCCTTAAATTGGGAGGCCTAATTTGGGGGGAGGGGTTGTTGGGGGGTTTTAAAGACACAGCTTTATTGAGCTGAGGTCTCTCTACCTAACAGAGGCTGGTCTGAATCCTCCCAAGCAGCTGGTAAGAGACCTGCACCACAATATCCTGATTTGGTGGGGTTTTTTTCTTAAGCTACAGGGACTGGAGATGTAGCTCATTGTTGACCCCTTGTATAGCATGAAGTACTCAGGCTCAACCCCAGCACCCCCCAAAAACATCACATGAAGTCCACTTGCTGTGTTTGTCATTCACCTTCTTGAAGCTGTCCATGCCACCACTCTCCAAGCCTCACTTGTAACAACTGTCATCAGGCTCATTCCCCCAGGGGTTTACCTACTCAACTAAAGTCCCTGTATGGACAAATTCCCACTTCTACCCACCAGCCCCCTCTGTTCTTACCCTAGGTTACTCCACAGAGCCAGGTTCTGTCTGCTGTGAAGATGCTTATCTCTAATGTTTAGGAAATTCTGCTTAATTGAAATAACATCTTTCTTAGATGCTTCACATGTATAGACTGAAGCTGTAGATTTCTTGTCTAAGAACCACCCCCCATGCCCACGTTCCCCCCCAACACACACACACACACACACACACACACTCTGCCTAGTAGCCACTCAAGTGCCTATAACTCAAGCCTGGCCCAGCTCTATGCCCTTAGCAGATGTTAAAGTTTAGGTGACAGGTCCAGATTTTCAGTACAAGCTCTCCTCAAATTGGATCTGAAAGCCTCAAATTGTTTTTTGCAATACCTTTATTTGCAGGCTTTGTCAAAACATACTGCCTTTCACAAAGTATTTGAGAAGGGAGAGGTGGAAAGAAGGGCCATGGGAGGAAGCTTACTTGTCTGCTCCATTAGCCCCATCTAGCCTAACCATTTTTGATGTTTGCTAAATGATATATTTGAAGCTGAACGTGCTGTCACAGGACAGGCGTTTGCCTTTGCATCTTCCGCACAAGTCTTGACGATGGGGGCGTTTAGGGTCCACATGGCGAAGTCTGACTGGGCACACACATCTAGTTCTTTTACAACTCTTAAAAAAAAAAAAAAAACAGTGAAATACAAAGAATGAATCCTCGGTGATTCTCAGGGCTAAGGATTTTTAGGATTTTTTAGTCTATTCAGATACTTCTTGAGTACACACTAAAGCCCCAGCTAATCTTCACTGTAACCTCCCCTTCGTGTGGGTTAGACAGGGATTCGATTCTCAGTTGTAAATTTCTTATGAAACAACTTTGCTTCCAATGACCAAAGTGCATTGATTAGATTCTCAAATGGTAAATTTAGTCACTTAAAGATTATCAAAGTCCCTGAGCACACTGCTAACAAGCAAGTGCTTAGCAGCGCTTAGTAGTAAGTAAGCCCTAGTTATGAATGAACCCCATAAAGCCGGACAGACATGATCTTAGGGCAAACTCCCTTTGTGAACTCTCAGACAAGACTGAAAAATTAATTCATGCATACTTTAAATGGATATGTGCGCCTAAGTAATCTTTGCATAAGATAGTGTGAGCCACCTGGAGCTAACAGAAAGGTATTCAGTTTTGCACTGTGCTTTCCCTTATACCAGGTGGCTGAGTAGCACGTAGACAAGCCTTCTATAGTGCAAGTGAGGTAACATTCAAAAGAGGCTACACAATCAGGTTTCATAAGAGAAGGAAGTAAATATTTCAATGGCGTTTTTTTTAAGCACTACTAGAAAATAAAACAAACAAACAAAAAAAAAACAGAAAAAGCAAAGCCTTAAGGCCAGAAGACATCTAGCCTCTTATAGGAAATACATTGAAAAAAGTATAGAGAAACCCTCTTCCAAAATGCAAACATTTAATTTACTTGGCAGGCAATCTCCTCCACTCGGTAAGGGTTGTAAGACTTCTGACAAGTTCTGCAAAACTGTTTGAAGTACACCTGTGACAGGAAAGAGCACATAATGGGAAAGAGCAAAAGTTCCTTAGCACATGCAGCAGGCGCAGGGCAGGGATGAGCATCTCTTACCTTGTTAGTGCCCTGCACACACCACACATATGCACTCTCCCACCGGATGTTGCAGTCCTTACAGTGATAATAGCCATACTTCTGCTCTAAGAACTGAACAGCAGGATAGCAGCGTTTAACCAGGGTGATGCCTGAATTAGCCTTACTTCAGAAACTGAGAAGGATCTACTTGATACTTAAAATTGCCAACTTCATTCTAGGTCTTGGAGGAAAGGATGGTCAAGGTTTGAGCCAACTTCTAAAAGTAATTAGATGAGCTGATAGCTTAACAAGCCTAGGCCAAACAAAACAGCTTATACACCAGATTCATTTGGCTCAGGAGGCTGGTTGACATGCATTTTTCCCAAGCTAGGGGAAAAACAAAATATATGGTGTTCTCTGGAGCCCAGGATTCTTTCAGTAGGCTTCCATGGGGTAATGCCTTGTCTTAGAACATGCACAGATGAAAGGTATTAAGCGTTCTAAGGTATTCATCTGAGATTAAACTCTCCACGCTGCTAGTTGTTTCCAAAAAATCCTGCTACTATCTGTAAGCACATGGTTCACTGAATATGAACTTTAATAGCAGAACCTTATTCTTAGCTTCCCACCCAAATGAGACCTTAGAAACAAATTTTTAGAATTAGGCCTTTAGAACTCTTGGGAACTTCAGAGAGCACTGAATGCAACCTTACAGATAAGCAAACACAATGGAGGCCAGAGAACTTAAGATCATGCCCAGCTGTGTAAGTGCCTTTGTGCTTGCCCTTCACTCCCCCAGTCTTGGGATGACTGTGGAAAAGACTAAGGAACTGCTTAGGGCCCTTTCCTACTGCTCACATTTTGCCATTTCCTTGGGAGTTGCAACTGCTCTCTGTGTCCAGCCTTGTCTGGCTAGCCTGGGCAGCAACTCAGGACTGCCCACCAGCGTAGCAGTATTGGGTTTCTGAGTGAACGGGGAGCTCTTGAAAACCTTGAGTCCATCAGCTACAGAATCGGAAGTAGGGTTCTGGTAGGGGGCAACTGAGACTGCGTTTGCTACTTCTAGGGGGAAAAAGATCCTTGTGAATTGACTCTTTTACCATAACATTGTTCTATGTATATAACGCATCTTCCTTCAGCTATCCGAAGAGCTGTACACTGCACTGGACTTTGTGTCCACCTTGAGGCTGCATTTGTAGTGTAAATGTGATCAGAATTAGGTTAGTATACGGACATTTTCCCGGTCAGCCGGGTGGAGCCTACCTCCAAAGCAGGCCACTTGTGGCTTGATTGTATTGGGTAACTCCTTTCTTGGCTGCAAAATCATATTACTGAGGGGTTAGAGAGATAGCCCAGAGGTTAAGAGTGTTCTTGCCGAGGACTCGGGAGTTTAGTTCCCAGCACCCACATAGGGTGGCTCACAACTGCCTGTAACTCCAGCTCCGGGAGATTCACCACCTCTGACCTCCACTGGTACTTAACTCAGGTGCAAATATCCAACACGTACAGAAAATTTTTTAAAATATCATACACCTGCCAGGTAGAAGAAAGTGTGGCACCCACGCGTCCCAAGATACCCTGGTTTAGCCCCAGAAGGAGAACCCCCCACCCTGGAGGTTCTCGTGGTCCGCGGGCCGCCTTCCCTGGCCCACCAGGCCTCACCTGGAAGCGCAGGCGCTCCTTGTCCTCCGGCAGCGAGGCCTGGGCCCTCGCGGTGGCCATGTCCCCGCCGTCCTGAGCCACCTCCGCTACGGGACGCTGCTGGCGACTCTGGGGCGCGGACTGCGAGGCCACTGCACTGTGCCCGGCCTCCCGCGGCTCGGGCCCGGCCTCCTCTACTGTGTGCGCGTCGCCCTCCTCTGAGCTCGGCTCGTGGGCTGCCTTCCTCGTCGTCACCTCTCCCTCTTCGGGTTCTCGGGTCCTCGCAGGTGTCGACCTACGCTCTCCCTTGGGCTCCCCGGAGCTCTGCCCGCCCGGCGCGTCCCCCTGCAAGGAGCTGAGGCCGCGGAAGACCACGGGCGAGTACACGGCGACGGTGCGCGGGAGGCGCGCGGGCCTCGGGGCGCCAGTGGGACTGCCGGGCTCCGAGGTGGGCCCGCGCCATCCGCGTTGCAGCGTGCGGCGCCCTAGCGAGCACTGCACAGAGGCGTCGCGCCGCGGGTTCACCTGCACCGCTGCGTCCCGGCTGCCGGCCGGCCGGGGGTTTACTCGGGACAGCAGCGCTATGAGCTGCGCCCGCCGGTAGGTGTCGAAGTACTCGGCGGCCATAGGCTGCCCGCAGCCGGGAAAGGGCGACGAGGCCCGCGCAGGGCCGCAGCTCCGCCGCCAGCCGTCTGGGGCCTTGGCGGGTGGCGGGTAGGGGTGCGCGCAGGCCGGGAACACATGGGCGTCCATGGCCTCGCCAGCCCAGGCAGCCATCTGCGCCGCCCCAGCTGCCCGCCGCCCCAGGCGTTAAATAGGCGGCTCGCTGGGGCTGAGGCGGCGAGAAGTCCCGTCCGAGCCGGTTGAGGGAACCCTCCCGACCCCTCTCCCCACACGCAGGTCGGCAGGCAACCCTAAACTATACGGAAAGAGGGCTTTGCTTACGACGACCACAGTAGCGATTTGTAAGTGAACTCGGCCGGGTAAGGATTCAACAGCACGATTAGCCAGTCAGGTGGTCCCCATGCCCTACCTGATGGCTCCAGGTGCCTGTGCCACGTGGAAGGCGAGGCAGGTCCGTGTCTGATTAGGGAGCAAAATACTAAGGATAGGGGATGGTCTGTTGCCTCCCTCTGATCCTCTGTGATCTGCAGGGATGTGTCCACCCACAACCCTTGGGGGTGGGGGTGGGGAGGAAGGGCCCTACGAGGGCTTCGAGAGTTAGGTGGTCTGGTTGCCCAGAGCACCATCTTTCCCAGGGCTGACCTGAGGTACCGGTTTGTTCTATTTCTTAGCCAAACCATTCCTTGAAAAGATAACTGAATCTGGGATGCCTTTACACAAATTCAATACGATCTTCTCCGCTTTGATACTGGCTTGACAACAAAATACTATATTTCGGTTTTACTGACCTGCTTTGGACTTTTTTAAATACAGGTCTATATTGAACATGGTCAGGTATTTGCAAGTAGAGCAAGCACATGTTTTGTTTACAGTTACATTAAACTCAATTATGCTTTACAAAGATAGCCTGTTTTACTCCTGTATGCACCAGACTGCTACATTTCCAAACCCCATTTTTTAATACAGTGGTTTCTATCTGTAAAAAGTCATGGAAATTGATAATGGCAAAAAACAAAAAGCGCACTTAATCAGAGGCTTCACGTTAGCTGACCCAGGTGCAAGCAATATTAGAACACTGATCATTCATGAAAACACTTGAGATGCAACTTTACACTGGGAAGATCAAATCTGTCACACAGAATGGGAGCCAATTGTTACCCTGTATGTAAACCATATACACTACCACAGGTCATGAATAGGAAGTGATATTTCAGCCAGATAGAAACTCCTGAGTGTCTCCATGTTTAGAGAGAAGTCTGAGTGGTCTCCATCATTACTAAATCATCTGCTCTCACTGTACCATAAGATGTGTCTACCATTTCCTCTTCTTTCAGTTTCTTGTAAGAAATATCTGTATCTTCATCTTCATCTAGATCTTGCTTGTGCAATATTTCACTTCCATACATTTTGTAGATTAAAACAAAAATTCCTGCTTCCGCAGACTGGAAAAGGGCATAAAGCAAGGGAAACATGTACATGCTTCCGATGAAACGGGGAGGAAAGGCCAGTTTGAGGATGGCAGTACAGAGCTGCACGTTCTGACTTCCTGTTTCCAGACACACAGTCCTCTTGCAGTTGGGTGGAAGATGAAAGAGAGTGGCTAAGCCGTAGCCAGAGGCGTAGCCTGCCAGCGGCATTAAAATGGCCACTGCATAAACAGCTGCAGGGATGCTTGCCAGCAGTTCAGGTCCTAACATGGTGCCTGTCATTATGAAAAGGACCACCAGAGTCACTAGAAGAGACCACAGAGAAACCTGAAAATGGATAGACAAACCATCAGCAGCGACATCACGGAAGAGGAATTCAGACCAGAGAATGGCAGATACCCATCCATCCTGACCTCCCACACAAATTGGAGGTCTTTGACAGAGTATTTCCAAAGATAGTTCTCAACCTGTGTTGGACAGATCTAACTGCTGGGAGGCCCCAGCCTGGTGCCCAGTGACAGTTTGCCTTCCAGGAGCTCTGCCCATTGCCTTTGATGGAGTAACGAAAGACCAGTCTACTCTTTTTGAAAAAGTCTTTGAAAGCTGATAAACCAGTCATCAGAAGAAGACTCCTGTCTCCGGGCAGACTGTTCCTCAGCCTTTCAGCCCTCACTGTACAACTTTTAGTATTCTGAGTGTATGTTTAATTTACTAATGGAGCAGTTAGAATTAAGCCCAAGACCCCAGTTATTGTCAGAAGACTAGCATGAACAGCTAGGTGTTTACTTCTCCTGAACAGGGCCCTATGCTTTTCTGTGAACTTAGTTCCCATCTTACACAAGAGTTGAAAGACCATTAAATTATACAATAAACAATTAATTATATTTTTAACCAAAGTACAGTTCAGAAGCTGGCTAACAATATGAAAACAATCATCTCAAAGAAAAATCTAAGTGCGATGAATTCTGATTCTGCAACTCTACTGTTTTCTTTGTTCATGAGAAATCTGTGTTCCTAATGGTCCTTAAGAAGTATTACAAACAACAGGTTTTTAGCTACATCCTACTGACTATATAAAACATGTCATCTTGATGCTCTGACTGGTACATTTCTCTTGTTCAAGTAAAGCATGAATGTGGGGAAGAAATCTAAACATTCTCCTCCCAGACCACTTCAGATAGATAATTAGGTTGTTCTTTTACAGTCGGGTATGATGGGAGTAGAAACCCGAGCAGCAGCTCTTCCTCTCTGGATAGCAGAGAGGGAATCCTTTTGGAATCTCTGGGATTGATGTATACTTTGTGCTCTTAAAAAAAATACTTAAAGTTTATCTAGGCTGGTCAAAAATGCTACTCTAGAAGATCCTGAAATAATTATTTAAGGTATGCACACACATGTACAATTGGTAGAAAACTATTAAACTATTATAAATCAAAACATAACAATTTTCAAAGTGTGCTAGACTGAAAATATTGACAGGAAATTTGTCTCTGTTTTCAAAGCATTTGCTCCAGAGTTCCTTTAAAAGATTTTAAGTCATTTAGGCAGTGGTTTTGAATGCTCATTTTAAAGTGTTTGCAAAAGCACAGTGATTGTTTTAACCGTGTCTCACATGGTGAGACAATTACCTTCATTGCAAAGGAGTCAGTCTTATTGAATGGTCTATCATTTAAATTTATTTCTTCTGTCTTCACTGCATCAGTAGCTCACTTGTCTTGCTCTCGGAATCCCTTAAGTTGTATAGTAAAGGCCATTGAACTGATAGCATGAGCTGAATGGAATGGATAAACTTAGTTCAGTATTCTCTGTATAGTGTAGGATTTTGTTCACTCTAGACTAGACTAGACTAGAAGAGAGCCCTCTAGTTTTCATACTAATGAATGTTGGCCCCTCTGTATAAATGGGAAATAAGCTAATATAAATAAAACACAACAGATTATATATTCTAAAGTCTTTATAATCAAAACACCAGAATGGCTCTTTTCTTGTCTCCACATCTTAGTTATGTATTTTAGTTTATTTACTAAATTGAATGTTCTATTTTAATTTTTTCACTATTTTTAACTAAAAAAATACAATTATTTTGTCTCCAATCAACTATCAAAAAAATCTGTGTTACTTTTTAAGAAAGGCAGCAGGTTTTTAAAAATAATATTAGAAATAGTCCCTGCAATAATAGCAGCCCCTCATCCTTTCACTAATTTGAGAAACTATATGAAATAATGTAATTGGGAAGAAAAAAGAAGCACAAATTTAGTAATGGCAATATAATCTACACTATCCAGGATCCAGTTTTATTTTGTGCTTTAAGATCAATATTTTGTGTATTCTATAACATTGACACAACAGTTTACCAATTTCAGCTTGTTCAAATTAAGAAAATATTTCAGGTTCTCCTCAGAATTACAATTCCATTTTTGAAAATAAAGTAATGCATTTATAAAATATTACACTTTGAATAATTTTATTTAATTTGCTTTGAATTTTAGTAATATTCAGTTAGTGGGAAATGCCTTCCATTTGATTACACTATGCCCTCCACCCCGACAACTGTCTCTGCCCCATGAGTACTAATAGGTCTCTTTGATTAAGCTACATCTTTGTGAAGATGGCAGGGTTGAAATAGGGTCTTGCTATATAGTCTAGGCTGACCTCAAATTCAAGCTCCTCCTGCCTCAGCCTCCCGACTACAGGGATTACAGGTGTGCCCCGTTATACGCAGCTTAAACTGTGACTTAATTAGAGCTATCATCCTAGGAATTTCATAAGGTTGGTGTCATGCTTGTTGAATAAACTTGTTTAAAAGTGTGTTCCTACAAGTGCTACCACATCCTTTTCTTCTTTTCTCTTTCCAAACTTCCTAGCAGTTCAGCCCCTGTTCAGAGACAGACACTGTAGGCATGTGGAAGGGAAGAAGGATCTTACCTTCACTATGTAGTCAGCCACACGGTTGTATTTGTAGCGAATGAAGACACCTAACCCTATGGGGATGAGAGTGCTGCAGAGAGTCAGGGTGACTGCCCCTAAGGGGAGTAACTGCACCAGAGGGGTGTTGATCCAAGCTCGACTGTAGATCCAGAGGCAGAGGGGCATCAAGACCAGGGCCAGAAGTGTGGAGGAGATGGTCATGATGATGCTGCAAAAAGGAATGAGCCGAGTCAAAGAGCCATCCGTTCCTTTATCTGTTGGGTAAAGGGGAAAGAGGACTGCAAACACCCCCACCCCGGGTTGAAGTCTCCAGAGAACCTACATCCTGCCACATTAAGACAGCATCTCCTCTAAGCCCAGAGGAAAGACCCGACCATCACAGCCCGGAACTGGGCTGCCTAAAGTCTAGAATCTGATGACTCCGAACACAAGGAACCTTTTTTTCTTTTAATCTTGCCAAGTACCGTGCGATGCTGAAGCTGGTGGATGCTACTTGTTGGATTAAACTCAGTTATGTTGCACTCTATGAGATTACTTTTTTTGTTCTTGGGACAACAGCCCTAATTTGCTTTTTACGTTTCCTATGAGCCCTAGCTCTGACTTCCCCCTTCTCTTTGCATTCCAGTGGCTGAAGAAGGGTTCGGCACTCAGAGAACGGTGGTCCCTGTGGGTGAAACCCCAGGGCCTCCAGCAGCTCAGTCGGGGTCCAAATCTATGCCTCTTAGCATCCTCCGGGATTTCAAAGACCGAGCCTCCGCATCTTCCTGCTGTTTATCCTGCCCTCCTCAAGCTTCATCCCCCACACCCCAACTCCTTCCCTCCTGCGTTTTGAGCCCGAGGTTATGAAGCCAGCGGGTTGGCGTGAGAAATATGAGGTACCTGAGGTTCATGTCGCCGTCCACCAGCAGCGACATAAGGTTGGAGAGGTTTCCGCCGGGGCAGCAGCCACACAGGAGCACCGCCACGGCGGCCACCTCGTCCAGCTTGAAGGCGAGGGCCAGCAGGAAGGCCAGCAGCGGCAGGAAGCCGAACTGGCAGAGCGCGGCCAGCAGCGCGCCTACGGGCCGGCGGACGTGCGCCCCGAAGTGGTTCACGTCCACCGTGCATCCCAGGCCCAGCATGGTGATGCACAGGGCGGCGCCCACGAACACGTTCAGCCCGTGGTTGAGCGGCGTGTCCCAGAATGGGGGCTCGTGGGGGACCCAGGGCCGGGGGAAGGCGGAGGAGCCCTGACCGGCTCCACCACCTGCGAGGCTGCTGGTCCAGGGGGTCGGGGTCGGGGTCGGGCGGGGACTGGAACGGATGCTCGGGCTGGGACCTAGGCTGAGCCCGGGGCTAGAGGCGGGAGCTAGGGTCGTGTCGGTGCCGGGGCTCGGGCCGCTGGCGTTGGGCGACAGGGTGAAGTTGTCGGGCAGCAGCGAGGACGCGGCGACGAGCAGGGTGGTGTTGTCGAGGCTGTCCATGGCGCTGTCGCCGAGGCTGCTGCTCACCAGCTCCGCCGCGCCGCCTCCCTCAGTTCCCGCAGCGTCTGTCCGTCGACCGCAGCTGCTGGCTTCCCAGCCGCGGCCGCGCCGCTGACGTCCCCGCGGCGTCGGTGCGGCGGGCCGGTCCTTGCTCCCGTGCGGCCGCCCCGGTGGACCCTCAGCCCTCCAGGTCGCCGCCCGCGCAGCAGGCCCCGCCCCTCCTTCTAATCACCGCTAAGTGGTTCTGTTCCAGCACAGCCAAGGGCGGAACAAAGACCCTACAAAGCTCAAGACTCAAAAACCTGAACCTGGCTGCGCATCAGATTCTCAGATAGGCTCTGCATCTTTTTCTTTTTAATTTCTGGAAAAAACAAATGTTTTTCTAACTCATATAAAATCTGTACACGAAGTCCCTTTTGGTGCCTGGATTATTGTACATTTGTCTACTCATGTTGAACAGTGTCCTCCAACATTTATTATTTCTTTATGATGAGAACATTACAAATGTTTTCTCCTAGCTTCTTTACAGGTGGGGGGAGGATATTTCAGCGGTCACAGATTTAGTCACCCCGCTGATCATCAGCACACACTGGAACTCTGCCTCTTTGGTAATGAAATCTAGAGTGCCAGACCCATCAAATGGGCAAGGGTGGGGGATATATTTATGTGTGCACATGATGTCATATAGATAAACAGTTTAAATACCCCCACAGCCCTGTCTTCGTGTGAGCTACTCTCTAAACAGCACATCTATCTGGCTTGAATTTGCAGACAAAAATGTTAAGGCTTTCTATGTTCAGTCTTAAAAAGTAAAAATAATGGCCTTGATTTTTTTTGAGCCTGGTGCTGTGCAAGTGCATGTAGATCACTTGATTTGATTGGCAGGGCAAAGTCATGACATAAATACTGTATTTATAAATTCCATTATAGTGTGATAGTTTTTAATTGACACATAGCAGTTATACATATTTGTGGGATACAATGTGACTTTTGCATCGTACATATTAAGGATCAGCCCAGGGTCATTGGCACACATTTGTAATGTCTCTGTGTTAGGAACACTCAGAATCCCCTAGCTATTTTGAAATACTCAATTATTTGTTGTCAACCAGTTATCCGACTGTGTCATGCCTGACTTTTACAAAGGAGGAATCTGAGGTCTAAGGACATCTCAGCCTCCCCTACCCTAAGTGCTTGGTTGAGTTTCCACAGAGATCTGTCCTTAAAGAGCTCTGTGAGGAGTTAAGCTAAGAAAAGTCTGCATGAAAAATGTTATTTAAGAAGGTATTGGCAGGTGGGGGGAGGATATTTCAGCGGTCACAGATTTATGAAGTCTTGTAAATGAAGTCCCAGCATTGGGCTTAAAGGACTGAAAAGAAACGAAGTGCTGAGATTCCCAGCTTCAGACAGGCTAATCCCCAACAAATCAGATCAGAATTCATAGGAACCGAGACCCAGCAACTTCAGTCCAGTCACTCCAGGCATGTAAAGGAACATCTCTGCTCACTGAGGAGTGGTGTCTCTTAAGGAGGCACACATGTCCCTGGAGTGACCATAGTGATAACAGCCAGTTGAGTTGTATAAACCAACATGGGAATGTCTAGGCTAAAGTCAAGGCCCAGGCCTAGCCTGGGGTTACTTGTGAGCAAAGTCAAGACAGAGTGAATTCTTCACCCCAGGAAGTGGTCCCTGTCCCTTTGCCAGAGAGACTGGGTTACCTATATTTCCCAGTGATGCACTAGGCCCAGATGTTTGCATTTCCTCCTCTCCAGATCTCATGGAAATGGCAGAGAATGTAAACAATAACACGACACCATACTGTGAATTCAACCATATGTAATAGCTTCTCTTTTACATTGGACTTTTAAAAGATTTATTTTATGTACATGAGTGCCTTGCCAGCATGTATGTACATGTACCATGTGTGTGCAATGCCCACAGAGGCCAAAAGAGGGCATCAGATGCTCTGGAACCGGAATTACAGGTGGTTGTGCATTGATTGCCACAACTCAAGTCCTCTGCAAGAGCCTCAAGTGCTTTTGACTGCTGAGCCATCTCTTCAGCCCCTCCATTACATTATTAGTTCTATGAGGCTAGAGCTTTAGAAAACATTTAGGAAAACAATACACCCTTACTCTTTTCTAATATACTAAACTCAGAAAAGATGAATTTATATCTATCCGGCTGGGAAGGAAGTAGGCTGCAATAAGAACTATTCTAAATTTTCATTTAGGCCTATATAAGTAAAAGAAAGATCTTTAAGGAGATGTGTTGCTCAAAGGTTGAATACATCCAGAAGGTACCTTCTTAGCACACGTCAGGGGAGATCCTACTGAATCTTGCTATAATTGAGGTCTTGAATGTCCCTCGAGGCCCATGTGTTAAAAGCTCAGTCCCAGTTTAGCACTGTTGGGAGGTTGTGGGACCTCTAAGAGTTAGGACCTACTGAAGTTTTTTTTTTTTTTTTTTTTTCCTTTCTTTTGGTCTTTTTGAGACACAGTCTCCCTGTAGCTCCAGCTGGCCTGGAACTCACTCTGTAAACCAGACTGGCCTTGAACTCACAGAGTCAGCCTGCCTCTGCCTCCCTAGTGCTGGGATTAAAGGCATGCACCACCACACCCCACCTACTGGAAGTTTTTTAGGTCACTGAGGGAATGGCCTCAAAAGTGTGGGCACGCGGGGATCTCGGAGCCCAGCTGCTGGCGTGGTGCCAGTCTCTCGGGCACCGCTGGGGTGCGCGGCTTTCGCGCGCCAGATTGCTGAGACGGGTCCCTGGCTCTCCACGGCTACCGGATGCTGGCGACTCTGTGGGTCGCTGTCAGCTGCCAGGCGAGTTCTGTTCCAAGCTGCCGGACACTCCCTCTGTGTACGGGATCCGGATCTGTGTCGGCCACCGGATCACGAGGGGAGGTGCAGAAACAGTGAAAGCAAGATCTTCACGAGTGGTTGCTGACGGAAGGACAGCCCCCTCAGGGGAGACTGAATCACAGGCAGTAAGACACAGGATACAGCTCAGTCAGACTCAGTGATACAGCTCCAGATCTTAGTGATTCAGCTCCGATTTATTAGGGGGAAAACCAGAAGATTTATAGTGTGGAGGCAGTAGCAAAAGCTTCAGCTGATAGGTGCTCCTGGGATGCCCCATTTACATGTGGTGGTGGGCTTCTATCAGGCTGTCAGACAGTGCCTGATTATCACACAGGAAAAACCTGGCAGTTTCTGTGCCAGAGGTCATGTATCTGTGATGGCCACTTCAAAGGTGAGTCAGGAAGGAGAACAGAAGGCACCCGCTGAGAAGAGGAGTCCTTCCATTTGCGCCGAGCCGGCTTGCGGCTATCCGGACATGGAGAGACTGCAACCCTAAAACAGCAGGGGTCCCCAACACAAAAGAAATTGTGGTGCCAGGCATGATGGCACACACCTTTAATCCCAGTACTCAGGAGGCAGAGGTAGGTGGGTCTCTGTGAGCTCCAGTCCAGCCAGAGCTACACAGTAAGACCTTGTCTCAAATAACTAGCTAACTAGCTAACTACAGAAAGAAAGAAAGAAAGAAAGAAAGAAAGAAAGAAAGAAAGAAAGAAAGAAAGAAAGAAAGAAAGAAAGAGAAAGGAAGAAAGAAAAAGGGGGATTGTGGGTTGCCAGCCCCCTGCTTACTCTCCTTTTATTTCTGACCATGAGGAGAACAGTTTGACTCTACCTTGTGCCCTACCATAATGGGCTGCCTTACCACATGTTCAAAAGCAACATGACATAACCAATCATGGACTGAAACCACCAAAATCGTGAGCCAGACAAATTCTCTCTTTTTTTTCTTTAGAATTAAAATATTTTTATTCAAATTATATATTTTTTTTAATAATTTATTGAGAACTTCACACATGCATATAAGGTGTTTTGATCAAATCCATGCCCACTCCCTGCAGCTCCCATATCTCCTCATCACTTTTTTCTGATAACTTCATATACTCTTATTATTTTTTATGGGATTTTTGGCTACTCTAACATTCCCCCCTCTGGAGAGGTAACTCTAAAATCTTCTAATGATTAGATAAAAGCTCCCAAATACTTTTGACATTTTTGGCCTTTAGAATGGAGTATGTTGCTAAGAGGCCCAAGGACCTTTTAGCTCTGAAGGGGTTACCCAAATAGCTGATAGGGAATTGGGACACAGACTGCTCTGCTTCTTCCATGCTGAACAGGGACACAGGGTGAGGCAATGAGAGTACCCCTTCAGTGGGTCTATCTAAAAGACTCCCAAATTGCATTACTCTTATCTTGAGGAGGAAAAGAAAGTCTTTGGTGAATAGGAGAAGTAAAGGCAAGAGTAATTAGCGTTACAAGTTCGAGACAGGGAACTAGAAAAAAGTCAGAACAGGGTAATTTTCAAATGTTCATATGAGAGTCCATTGGAATATTCTTGACAAGGGCTTCCAAAAGCATCCCTCTATTGGGTTCCTCCTCATTTTTCTTTTGTCTTCCAAGGCTGGACTCCAGAGTAATGGGTTCAGGATTTGCTTTCAGGTACTTTGATAGCTGTTGGAGGAGTGGTTAGAATCAGTGTCAGTCTCCTCTTAAAGCCTTCTAGATAGGGGGAGAAAATTTTATCCATCATTTTAGAAAAGCGGGTTGTCTCCCTTAGGCACAGGTGAGCACTACAGTATTGCAGACCAAGATTTGAAGTCTTACATTTGAGCAGTACTTTTTGATTAGGAACAAAATCATCAATGAAAAATAATTGTCTAAATAACTTTTTATATGGACTTAACCCTAATATCTAGGAAGTGTAATCCTTTGATTTCTTAAAGAAATATACTGATGACTTTACTCTTTGGTTATACTTTCCTTTTGGGTGTTTAAGACCTATAAAGTTGGTCCAAATAAATCAATTTATTTTTACATTTAAGGTCATTTAGGGATCTGTTCCTCAGGGGTCACGTGGGCTTGGGAGGAACTCCTGGTTCCTCTCTTTTACCAGTTCCATCTAAGAGAAGATAAGTCAAAGGTCCGACTCGACTATGTCTGGCTTTACTTGGAAGCATGAATGAGATGTTTCCTCTGAGTTGACCCTCCTCTTTGTAGACTGGACACTGGTCCAAGTCCATCTGGTGGGGTCTCCATGGCCTCCCTGAACAAGAAGACAGATGACTTACCACAGTTACAGTACATTTTGAGAGATGTTCCATAGTCCCCTGGAACTTAGTTGACCTTGGAGAGTAAGGAGCAAAAACTGTTCTTTAAGTCCCTCTGCCCAGATTAGTATAGGCCTCAAAGTATGGCTGTTAAACATCCAATAAGGTTAGTACTACCAGTATGATAGTTTTAATTACCATATGCTATGTAGATAAAGCTTGGGCAAAAACCAAACATTCTCAGATAAATCTTGATTAGACATATTTTGTTCCTTAAACTAGTTGACTAAACTATGACCTTAGAAAATTTAAGATTATGTGTATATTATTTTTGTCTCATCCTTTATATATCATAGCAAACCTACACAGACTTTCATCTCTTGCTTAGGCTTTCTCATTTTTTTCCATTTTGGAAAATATCTCCATTCCCATATCCTTTTAATGTCTTTTACATCCTCATTTTCTTGTTTAATAATTATGAGACATAATAGCATTAACAAATAAATTTTCCTTCCATCTGTTGTGAGAATTATTTTCCTGGGGATACTAAGCAATGCTTATCCACTTTTAAGGTTCTAGTGTCAAACCAATGTTTGATTAAAGTTTTCCTGGAAAACCAATGAATTTCCTGAGCTTACTTACAGAGATGACTGAGGGGTTGCTGAGGTGTATGAGTGACCTGGGAGTATGCACACTGGGAACATCTTTTGAACCAAGAAGTAGAAGAAATCACAATGAGATACTCAGTAGATATAGCTACCCCAAAATTTAAACTTTGATGTAGGAAAAACACATTTTGAAAAATCAAAAGCAAATTACAAAATGAGAAAAACCCTCTCATACATTGCTAAGAACAAACGGCTATTGATGTAGCTCAGTGGTAGAATGCTTGCCTGGTATGCACGAGGCCCTGGGTTCAATCCCCAGAACTATATAAAAAGTTGGGGAAAATGCAAATGATATGAATAAACACAAGATCACAAGAAACAATGCAGACAGCTCATACTTATGAAATAAAAATATTCATGTGCATAATAATGAAATAAATCAAATTGAAGCACTGGAAAAGATTCATATAAATCAAATCTTGTTATGGGGCAGGACATGCTACAGTCAACACCACACTCATCCTGCTAATTTTACTTTCCTAGAAGAAAACTTGGTAGATGACAACCACCCTACAAACATGTGTCACCTTTGACCCAGTTATTCTTTTTCCAGCTGTTTGTCCTAAGGAAACCTTCATGGAATTCAAAGTACAAGTGAACACTACCTCAGCACCTGCTGTGTCCAAGGTGCTCTTCTGAACCTTTGCCAGAGCCTTTCATTTTATCCCTACATTAGACCTAATATGAAGTTTGAAAAATGCCCCCAATAGGGCAAGAGCTACAAACTGAACATGCACTTTTGGAGTCCAAAGCTTGTAGTTAAATGAACTATCATGCACTAATCCAGTGACTCTGCAGACACAGAGTACCACGTTTTGTAACTGGAGTTCTTTTCTTTTTATTGACTGTGTCTGAGATCAAACCAAATGCCTTGCGCATGCTCAGCAGGTTCTCTACCACTGAGCAACACCCCTGACCCAACAACCAGAGTTCTATTTTTTCCCCCTAAGATTTATTTTATTTACTTATTTAATGTTTTTTTGTTGTTGTTGTTGTTTTGATTTTTTTGTTCATTTCTTTGTTTTGAGACAGGTTCTCCCTAAAGCCCCAGCTGGCCTGGAACTCACTGTGTAGACAAGCCTGGCCTTAATCTCATAGAGATCCAACCTCTGCTTTCGCAGTGCTGGAATTAAAGGTGAGTGCCACTGTGGTAAGTGATTTATTTTTAATTATGTGAATATGTGTGTGTGTCTGTATGTGAGTTTATGCATGTGCCTGTGGGTGCCCTCAGAGGTGAGAGGCACCTCTGGTTCCTCTGAAACTAACTTTTCAGATGGCTGTGAGCTTCCTGACGTGGGTGCGGTAGGGGGAAAAAAACTGTAGGGCATGGTGGCATGTGCCTTTAATCCAAGTACCCAGGAGACAGAGGCAGATGGATATCTGTGAGTTCAAGGCCAACCTGGTCTACATAGGAGTTCAGGCCAGCCAGAGCTACACACATGCACAAGCTATAAACCCACAAATGTATACTTACATGCTAGTAAATATATTAAACATATATGCATTTGGGAAGGAATTTCTCCAATGTACATTAAATCTGTGAGGGAATAATTAGTGTGATTTTTTGTTTTTTCTTTGAATTTTACTATTTCCCAGATATCTTGGGAAATAAACAGTAAATTTTAAGAATAAAATCTAGAGGAAAAGATATATTTCAGTAATGTCAAAGGGTGAACCACTGCATCAATTCAAAAGGCCATAGGCTAATAAAAATATGCAAAAGAGAGATAATTTATAATAGACATGGTAGTTTCCATTATAACAGAAAAATTTCACTAGCAAGTAAATAAACACAGAGAAAGCCAGATGTGGTGGCACACGCCTTTAATCCCAGCACTTGGGAGGCAGAGGCAGGCAGATCTCTGTCAGATCGAGGCCAGCCTGGTCTACATATGAATTCCAGGCCAGCTGGAGCTATAGGGAAACCCTGCCTCAAAAACCTAAAGTAAATAAATAAAAATAAACACAGAAGCCGGGCGTGGTGGCGTGCATCTTTAATCCCAGCACTCGGGAGGCAGAGGCAAGTGGATCTCTGTGAGTTTAGGGCCAGCCTGGTCTACATAGTGAGTTCCAGGACAGCTGGGGCTACAGGGAGACCCTGTCTCAAAAAGACAAAAAAAAAAAACAAGCAAAAAAACCCCAAACAACAACAACAAAAAACCCCCACAGAATATGACATTTAGAAAAGTTGAATTAACTAGAGTCTCAAAACAACAGCCGTCCCTGCTGGAAGTGCAAGCCCCTTGTATGGGGGCTGCAGTGCTTGATGCAACTTCTGGGGAAAGTAATTGAATAACACATTTCAGCTTATTGACATTTTTAAAAATCAGGATTATTTCAAGCAAAGTACCAGGAACTCTGACTCAAATTGGTTTACTCCGAAAAAGAGATTATTGACTCAGGGAAATGATTAATCTCTGTGTGTGGCCAGATCCCAGGATTAAAGTGAAGACCCAACTCTCTCCACCCTTCAGCTCTGTGCATCTTCATGTTCACTTAGATTCTCTGTAGGAGGCCTCAGGAGTTCCAGCTATATCCTACCACCTTAGAAGTGGCTGTGGGAAGAGCCACTGCTTCTCAGAAGTTCCCATAAAGCTCCTGGGGTTGATTTGGTCCACTGGAAGGAGCTGAGACCTTCCTGGAGCAATCATGTGGCCAGGGGACAGATATCCTCACTCAAGCTTGTGAGTGGCCTCAATACACAAGACTCAGAGGCAGCCAAGGGATTCCGCACAGGAATGTGGTGGAACATTGTATACAGCTCACAGAAGAAAGAAGAAAGGATGTTGGGAGATCAGAACTAGAGCTCATAGAAATTGTACCAACTGCACTGCCACAAGAAGTGTCTGAGTGTCTCCCATTGCACCTGCAGCATTGGAGGCCGCCACTTTTGTCAGCTCAACTTTTAAGTTTTAGATTCTGTGATTAACTACTACTGATGTCAACTCTTGTTTTTTTAATAACAGAAAATACTTTATTAAAGTGTCTGCTGGGCAAGCATGAAGCTGTGAGTTCAGATCCTCAGATCCCCAGCACCCATGTAAAAGCTGGGCAGTGCCCAGGGCCTGGGGCAGAGTCAGAGACAGGGATACCTAGAGCTCATTGGACAACTAGCATAGGCGAATCCATGAGCTCCAGGTCTGGTGAGAGACTAACATCAACTTCTGGCCTCCATGCACATCATCCTGAATATGTATGTACACCACACACACTATTTCTTTTGCCTATTTACAGAAATCAACTGATTTTCAGAAAATTTATGCACAAAGATAAAAAGAGCATGATAATAAAAATTAAATAGAACAACTAAAATATAACATGCAATTGGTTGAGTAAAGATTTCTTCATTCATATAATGGAACACTACACAAGTATTTAAAGGTTTCATAATGCATTCTGATGTGAAAAAAGTTCTCATGTATGCATGTGAGAAAGATTGTATCAATATACATCAAAAGGTATTAGATAATTCATGACTTTCACATATTCATTGCCATTTCCCTGAAATAAGCAAGTATATCAGATATATCTTAGGCTTTGAATATTAAAATCAATAAGGTTTGGGGTTTTGGGTGTGTGTGTGTCTGTGTGTGTGTGTTGAGACAGGATCTCACTGTGTAGCATTGGAGGGCCTAGAACTCCCTGTCTAGACCAGCCTGGCCTCACAGAATTCCTCCTGCTTCTGCCTCCTGAGTGCTGGGATTAAAGGTGTGAGCCTCCATGTCCAGCTTGGTAAGTTTTTAAAACTCACTGAAATAATGTGAGTCAAACTGGGCACTTGTTGAGACAAAGCTATCTTTTTTTTTTTTTGATCTTTTTGAGACAGGGTCTCCTTGAAGCCCTAGCTGGCCTGGAACTCACTATGTAGACCAGGATGGACTTGAACTCACAGAGATCCACCTGCCTCTGCTCCTGAGTGCTGGGATTAAAGGCCTGCACCACCATACCCAGCTTTTATCTGTTCTTGGCCTTTGCATGTGTGTGTGTGTGTAATATTGTGTATCAAAATTCAGACCCTCTTATGGATGGTAGGCAAGTATTCTGCCACTGAGCTACAGCCATTAGAAGGCAATCTTTTTAAATAATTAAAATTACATTTTTGCCAGGTATGGTGGCGCACACCTTTAACCCCAGGACTTGGGAGGCAGAGGCAGGCGGATCTCTGTGAGTTCAAGGCCAGCCTGGTCTACATAGTGAGTGCCAGGACAGCTGGGGCTACAGGGAGGGAAAAAATTACATTTTTATTTACTTATTTTGGGGAGGTGGTGCATGTGGGGCCTGGGGATTGACTCAGGTTCATCAGGCTTGGTGGCAATTACCTTTACTCACTGACCCATCTTACTGACTAGACAGTGTTCATTTAATAGAGATCTAGCAAATGGAAGAAGTGCTTAGAATATTGTGCTTAGCTGGTTTGTGTCTAAAAGCAACATGGCACGGTGATTACACTTGATTTTTTGTGTGTGTCTATTTTACAGAATAAATGTCTTTTTTCTTTTTTTTGAGACAAGCTCTCACTATGTATCACTGGCAGGCCTCAAACTCACAGAAATCTGCCTCCTGAGTGCTGAGATTAAAGTGTATACCACCATGCCTGGCCCAGAATAAATGTTACTTTCTGATAATACTAATTATGCTTTAATAACTAGCTGATGATAGATAGTTCTAAGCAGGGACTATTTTCTGTGTGCAAAAAGAATATACCACTTAAAACATTAAACCACTATATTGCCTTCAGGCAGCTGGCACACAAGTGTGACTTCTTTAAGTCAGGGGGCCTGGATATCTGCTCATGGTGAAGTGTACTTGTTAAAAGATACTGGAGAGTGCCAGGCATAATGGCGCAGGCCTTTAATCCCAGGACCTGGGAGGCAGAGGCAGAGGCAGGCAGATCTCTGTGAATTTGAGCAAGCCTGGTCTACATAGTGAGTTCCAGACCAGCTGGGGCTACAGGGAGCCCCTGTCTCAAAAAGACCAGAATCAAAAAAAAATTACTGGAGTGTTGGGTTGGCCCAATGAACCAGACAGACAGGTCATATTGAAGGAAGAATCACACCAGTAATGATGTTGTCAGATACTGGGGGGAAAGTAGGGGGTGCCCAGTTATTGGAATTTCAGATAAGCAGAAAATACGCTACTTAGTCTGAAGATCTTCTGGCAAACTTACCAAGAGACAGGCGACATTAGAAATTGGAGGGGAATGGGGATGTCCATGCAGTTAGAAAATGTCCTATAAGTTGCATGAAACATACTAGTTAGTCACAGAGGAGGTTCAAAACTTGGGTTAAGGATGTTTCTGGGCTTGGGGGGGAGAAGACAGCGTGGGTGGAGTCCTACATCACCCCATGGGGAACACTGGCCTGGTTCTACAGAGGACAGCTATGGTGTCAGAATTCAACACTTTTTTTTTTTTTTTTTTTGTCTTTTTGAGACAGGGTCTCCCTGTATCCCCAACTGACCTGGAACTCACTATGTAGACCAGGCTGGCCTTGAACTCCCAGAGATCCACCTGCCTCTGCTTCCTGAGTGCTGGGATTAAAGGCACACGCCACCGAGCCCAGCCCTATTTGAATACATTTTATAACCAAATAACAATTCGATGCATGTGAGAGGAAGGCTCTGATCCACACAAATACCAGCGCAGATAGTAGTTTGGAAATTATGTGAATGTCAGTTGCACAAAAATAGACATGGCCACAGCTGTAAAGGGGATCAGAAATCTTTGAAGGGAGTCACAGGAAGGAATACAGAAGGGACATGAAACCCAAGAATATCAAAGTGGAGAAGGCTGCTTATGGACACTCACATCTGCTGCAAGTCACCTCAGGCAGTCAGCCCAGTGAAGTGGCTCTCTGTAGTTTTGTCTGAGACTGTCTCCTTTATTTTCTTGAGAAACATGCCTTCTGTTCTGAAGGAAACTCGCATGTCCAGAAGCTCTTAACACGAAGTCCACTCCCTTCCTAAAGGACCCTACTTCAAAGTTGTCAATGATTATTGAGGGCTGGGCTTCCCAGACTCATCCTGAACCTAGTTCCACAGAGCTCAGGGCAGCACTACGCAGGGTTTAGAGTTTAATGGCAGCTTGCATGGAGAAACTCATTTACAGGAAAAAGTTACCCTTGAAAATCTTTAAACCAATATAATTATCCTTTTTTGTTTTTCATAAATGCCACAGTGAAACTCTTCCCTCATAGGATAACAACTGAGTGCCAGGGGAAGGGCCAGCTTGCAGTTAGAGGCTGGCTATGAAGAAGGTATTTCTAGATCTTTGTTCCAGATGCTCAGGGTCATGACCAGTACTGGGAGCTGACAAAGTGTAGGCAACACCGGGACCCTGGCCTGGTCTTTTCAACAATATTCTTTATTCCTTACCTTTTAAGTTTTGTAGCTACTACATCTTTGTCTGTTTGCCAAATTAGATCAAGTTGGCACCCAAAACAGCCCCTAAATAGTAAGGCCATTTTCACTAAGTGATAAAGATTTGGGGATTTGGGCTGGAGAGATGGCTCAGCCATTAAGAACACTGGTTGTTCTTGCAGAAGGCCCAGGTTCGAATCCCAGCACCCATATGGCAGCTAACAACTGTCTGTAACTGCCAGTTGCAGGGGATACGGCAGCCTCTTCTGTCCTCCTCGGGCATTGCACGACATGGGTGCACTTACCTACATGCAGGCATTACACACATACACATAAAAATAAAAATAATAAGCTGGGCGTGGTGCACACCTTTAATCCCAGCAGTTGGGAGGCAGAGGCAGGCAGATCTCTGTGCATTCAAGGCCAGCCTGGTCTACATAGTGAGTTCCAGGACAGCTGTGGCTACAGGGAGACCCTGTCTCAAAAAGACCCCCAAAAAATTTTTTTATTACTTTTATTTTTATTTTATTTTATTTATTATTTTTATTTTATTTTTTGTCTTTTTGAGACAGAGTCTCCCTCCCGAGTGCTGGGATTAAAGGTGTGCGCCACCATGCCCGGCTCTATAAATAAAATAATTTTTCAAAAAAGAATTGGGGGGCTGGAGAGATGGCTCAGAGGTTAAGAGCACTGACTACTCTTGCAGAGGACCCGGGTTCAATTCCCAGCACCACATGGTGGCTACGAACCATCCTTAACTCCAGTTCCACAAGAATCTGAAGCCCTCTTCTGACTTCCAAGATGCTGCACGATACGGGTGCACTGACACAGATGCAGACAATACACACATATACATAAAATTAAAATAATAAAATATAAAAAAAGAATTGGGAATTCAATATCTAGTAATGTCACAAGTGATATTAGAGGTCAAAGACTATTATTTTAGTAGTTTCAAGGTAATCCATATTTGTGGATCACAGCCTCAAACTCCCAAGGCCAGAGGGAGAATGGGCCATACTGAGATGCATCACGAAGTAAGCATTTGCTAACAGCTTCATTAGTCATCAAGAATGTCAGCTTTCCATCCCTGGAGATGGTCTTACCATTACCAAATACAGAAAGAGCTAACAGGTAGTGCGTATAGCTCTGTGCCTTACAAATAGTCTTAATGTCTGAGTGAGATTATCTTGGCATCTCAACGTTATTTGGCATGCAGCTTTTGCTTCCGAATAAGCCACGTTTTGTATTCTTCCTTGACTTTCCTCAATCGATCTCATTTGCCCACACCGTTGTCAGCTTTGTACAATTCCCATCTTGGCTCTTGAGTCATGTGATTCAGTTGTCTACTCCTCAGCCCATCAGTAGAGATTTGATTTAACCCAGGCCTCCTTTCATGTTATCTACAAGTCTGTGTGAGAGGAGCCCTTGGCTCCTATCTGTCCAGTGAGGTAAAGCAAGCATTTGCTCTAAATAAAATTGATTTTGCTCTTTCTTTTCTCTCCCTTTGTCTCTTCCCCCATTAATACCGCCCTTATTTTCACCTATTCTTTTTTTTTTTTTTAGGTCTTTTTGAGACAGGGTCCTCTTACAGCCTTAGCTGGCCTGGAACTCACTATGTAGACCAGCAGGCCTTGAACTCACAGAGATCCACCTGCCTCTGCCTCCCAAGTGCTTGGGACTACTGGCGTGTGCCACCATGCCCAGCTATTTTCACCTATTCTTTAACCTAAAGTGTCAACCTGATCTTGAGGCATACACACACACACACACACACACACACACACACACACACACACACACTTTTTTTGTGTGTGTGTCTTTTTGAGACAGGGTCTCCCTGTAGCCCCAGCTGACCTGGAACTCACTATGTCGACCAGGCTGGCCTTGAACTCACAAAGATCTGCCTGCTTCTGCCTCCCAAGTGCTGGGATTAAAGGTGTGCACCCACCACGAGGCATATTTTTGAGGAACCTGTTAGGGACTTTACATAACTACCTTCAGATGGCACAGCATCTTGTTGTTTTGTTTTTGTTTTTCCTGCTAAATCCTGCTCTACTATTTGTGAGGCATGTACTTAACCTTTCTCACTTCAGTTTCCTCACCTGTAAAATGGGAACAAGATCTACCCACAACACAGTATGAACAAAGTACACAGCAAAATGGCATTGCATCTTGTATCAAGAGTCATTTGTCATCTGATAAACCAACAGGCAAAAAAAACCAGCAGCTACAAAGCCCCAGCAGGATATTAAACTGAGGATTTATTTGGCCCAAACATTAAAAAAGTGCCCAGTGATATTTTTGAGGCTTACTACTGAAATATTACCTCTTGTTGAGTAAACAGATAATACAGTAAGTAGCAAAACTGAGATAAAGGACAAAGAAAAAAATGTCTAAAATTAGACTCCACAAACAGGTTTAGATTAGATTATTTTACATTCTGCTCCTCAATACAAAAGAGAAAAGGCATCAACATTTCAGAAATTAGAAAGTATTACTCTTAAACACACTGCAAAGGTAGCTTTCTCTTGGTATTACTGAAACTTCCTGTCTGTTAGGTATGAAGTGAATCATGGAAACAACTTCTTGTTCACTCTTTTCTGTTGGGAAATTGTAAAGAATGATTGTTGCACGTGATCCTAAAAAAAAAAAACTGTGGTCTATTCATAATTTTATGTGTTTTTTTTTTTTTTGAGACAGTCTCACTGTAGTTCCAGCTGGCCTGAACTCACTATGTAGACCAGGCTGGCCTGGAACTCACAGAGATCTGCCTGCCTTTGCCTCCTGTGTGCTGGGATTAAAGGTGTGTGCTACCATACCTGGCTGCTGTTTATAAGTTTATATTTCATGCATCTTTATTTATCTTCATGCATCTTCATTTTACTCTTAATATTGTCTTGCCATTCAAAAGTGTTGCAAACTGTTACTTAACTAATGTTGCTCTCCAGTGTCCACTACCCTAGTTTGTATAGACTATTGATTATGGGACAGTAGAGAAGGCTGTTGCTTTCCCCCATCATTTTTCCTAAAAAGTCTGAATTTTGAAGTGTTTGGTATATGTGTGTGTGTGTGCGTGCGTGTGTGTGTGTGTGTGTGTGTGTGTGTGTGTTTGTAGAACTTCATTATATGTCTTATTTTAAAATGTTGTGTTCTGTGAAATGCATCAGTTTTGTCATGTGATTTTAGAGTGTATTTACACAAACTAAGCTATGACATCACTAGGCAATATAGTCTTATGGCCCCATCATTGTATATGGTGTCTATCCTTGACCAAAACATTGCTAGGTAGCACATGACAATATGTTTCTCTATTACTCTAGATCCTTGAAAGTTATCTGGAATTAGTAGACATTGACTCACTTGCAGTTCTTTTCTCATCACTACATTATAGCAACCAACTTAACAACTATATATTCATTTTAAACAGTTTTGCTGAAAAGTAGAATTATAGAAAAAGTGAAAGGATAGGGAACATGAATTCTGTGTAAGGTTTGTT
The DNA here is from genome assembly GCF_000622305.1 of Nannospalax galili. Lineage (NCBI taxonomy): Eukaryota > Metazoa > Chordata > Mammalia > Rodentia > Spalacidae > Nannospalax > Nannospalax galili. The sequence goes on along the minus strand of NW_008341889.1, from coordinate 4,583,157 downwards.
TCATGCTCTAGGAGCCTGTTGCTCTCAGTATCTAGCTAATTTTGTAGTAAATTCATATATTTAGAATCAACAAAGATGGAGCATTGAGTCCTGGCTGTGGAGTCTAAACATCCTTAACCAATGTGTCCTGCATTTGCCAGGGACATTGAAGGGAAGGACAAAAGCCTGAGCAAAGTCACAAAAGTCCATCCCTTCTATGTAAAGAGTAGAGCATCCATGGGATAGCCATGGCAGAAAATAAGCAGTGGAAAAGTGCAGACAAGGTAAGCAGGACCTTTATTGCTATGGAAAGAGCATAGAATTTAGTTTTGCTCACAAAAGAAAATTGGTTTTCTGTGGAGGAGAGTGACCTATATAGCTTCAAGACTTGAAAGACAGGCTGAGAAGCTCTGAGTCTGAGTAAGCGGATGGCATCAGGACTAAAGAGCAGCCAGGAAGTAAAGCCATGAGGACATTATGCTAAGGCTCAGCTTAAACTAGAGAGGAGGTTATAAAGATTAAGAGGGTACATTTGTGCTGGAGATGAGCAATGACTCACAGAAAACCTGGGCTTTAATTTGAGGGGAAAAAAAGTCTAGATAGCCGAGCACTGAGATAGGAAACAACACAAGCAACAAGTTTGAGGTTCTGTTTTGGCATCTTCAGTGGAGGGCATTTGGAATGGCAGACCTATAAGTCTAAGATGCCAACCAACTACATACAGTTCTGCAGTCCGTGGAAAGGAGCTGAGAATTTACTTAAAAGTTATGGAGGGTCAGGGACTCTGTGGGTAAGAGTGCTTGCCATGTAAGCCTGAGGACCTAAGTTTGATCCTCAGAATCCACATGAAAAAACTGAATGTGGTGGCACACGTCTGTAATCCCAGCACACCTATGGCAACTGAGAGGCAGAAACGGGAGAATCTGTGAGAAGTTCCTGGACCAGCTAGCTTGGAAGACACAGCAAGGCAGAAACAAGAGAGACTCTGCCTCACTCAACAAGGTAAAAGGTGAGAATCAACTCCTGAAAGTTGTCCTCTAACCCCCACACTCATGCTGTGGCACACCCATGCCTGCACACACACACACACACACACACACACACACACACGCACACACACACACACAAAATGAATAAATAAATTTTCAATTTTAAAATATAATTTATGGCCTTGATTCCCTGTATTAGTCAGGGTTCTCCAAAGAAACAGAACCAGTAGAATGAATATATATGTATAGAGATTTATCACCTTAGCTTACAGGATAGAGTCCAAGTAGTCCAACAATGGCTGCTCAAAACTGGAGAGGCTGAGAATCCACAGTCGCTCAGTCCACGAGGCTGGATGTCTTAGTAGTCCCAATCTGGCGCTGAAGGTCTGACACATTCCAAAAGATCAGCTAGTTTTCAGTCTACAGCAGCAAGACGAACTCACCAGCGAGAGAGAAGGCAAGCAGCAAGAAGCCCAGCATTCTCCTCTGCCATGACCTTTTATCCGGGCTGCCATCAGAAGGTAACACCCACATTTAGGGTGTGTCTTCCAGCTTCAAATGATCTGATCAAGATGATCTCTCTCACTTCAGTTAATCCCAGATCCAGTCAAGTTGACACCCAGGATTAGCCATCACATTCCCCAATATGGCAGACTCAGTAACTTAAAAACCATTCTTTAGAAAAATACCCAGATATGCTACATAACATATAGCGAACATTCTTTCAAAAGCATCCTCAGTAAAGCAATGGAAATCTCTAGGAATCAAAGCACAGAGAAACAAGCTAAAAGGGTAAGCAGGTCATTTACTGGCTCAGTTTCCAAAGTTTCTGGGCTTATCCTTTAATGTCCATATGCAGAGGAGATGGAGACTTGAGTGTGTGTCAGGTGAGGAGTTGGTATGTGTGATGGTTTATACTGGTTGTGAACTTGACAGGATCTAGAATCATTTTAGAGATAACTCTCGGGGCATGTTTGCAAGGAATAACATCTAGAAATGATGTTAACAGAGGTGGGTAGACCCTAAAGGTGAATGGCCCCACTCCATGGGCTAGGAAGAGAAAGTCAGTTGAGTGCAAGCATTCACTATGTTCTGCTTCTTGACCAGAAGCCTCCTGCTCCTGCTGCCATGCTCTCTCTGCCATAGTGGACTTCCCCTGGAACTGTCAGTCCCTCCTTCCCACCCTCCCTCTCTTTCTTCCTTTAAGTTGCTTTGCCAAGTATTTTGTCTCAGCAATCAGAAATGGGACTAATACAATGCCAATTCTTAGGCAAAGTTAGAACTCTTAGAAATTATTCCAGTGTTTGGAAGGGTGAGGCAGAAGAATTTCAAGTTCTACATTATCCTATTGAGACCCTGTCTCAAAAAAACAAGACAACAGAAAAATCAGGGCTGGAGATATGGTTCAGCAGTTAAGAGTGCTGGCTGCTCTTGCAGAGGACCCAGGCTTGGTTCCCAGCACGTACATAACAACAAACAATGGTTCCTAACTCCAGTTCCAGGGGATCCAACACCCTCTTCTGACCTTTGTAGACGCTGCACAACACAAGTACACATATACATGCAGGCAAAACACACATACACATAAAATAAAAATAAACAGTTTTTTGAAAAAAACCTGAAAAAAACACAAAACCTTAAAATAATACTCTCTATGGAGGCTGGGGAGATGGCTCAGCAGGTAAGAACACTGGCTGTTCTCGAAGAAGGCCCAGGTTTGAATCCCATCACCCACATGACAGCTAACAACTGTCCCTAACTCCAGTTCCAAGGGATCCGACATCCTCTTCTGACCTCTGCAGGCATTGCATGACACGGGTGTGCTTACCTACATGCAGGCAATACACATATACACATAAAATAATAATAATAAAATATATTTTAAGAATTACTCTCCTGGGCTGAAGAGATGGCTCAGTGGTTAAGAGCACTGGCTGCTCTTGCAGAGGACCCAGGTTCAATTCCCAGAACCCACATAGCAGCTAATAACCATCTGTAACTCCAGTTCCAAGGGAATCCATTGCCTTCTTCTGACCTCCACAGGCATTGCATGATGGGTACACTTATACACATGCAGGCAATACACCCATACACAATATAAAATAAAAATAATAAATAAAATATTTTTTAAAATATTACTCTCTTAAGTAAAAGATTGAAATAGAAAAAAAGAAATCTACACATAAACACAGAAAGATAACAGTTGGGTTCTATTTTCCCTTTATGTTTTGGCCCAGTGCTATAGTTTGATTATATCCCCTAAAAGTTCACCTGTTATAAATGTAATCCCAAAATTGATATGTTAATGGCATGTGGTGGTAGTGTCTCCGGGAGATAATTAGGGCTAGATAGCATCACCAAGTTAGAGCAGCCACAAGAGTAACAGAAGAGAAAGAGAGGCTGAAGCTGGAGGATTGCCCTGGTGCCCAAGGCGATGCCTCCACAATGTCATAGCACGGTGAGAAGGCCCTTCATGATGGCAAGCACATGCTAGCACTGTGCTCTTGGGCTTCCCAGGTTCCAGAACCAGGAGCCAGGTGAGATACTATTGTTTATCAATTACTTAATCTCAAGTATTTCATTATAACAACAAAAAAATTGACCAAGACACACAGGTCATGACAAAATGGGAGGTTTTCATTATAGTCCAGTGGAATGCTGGAGCCAGTTTATCAGAGGTTACAAGTGTCAAAAGTGGAAATTTCTTCCCTCAGGAACTTTGTGCTGGTCTCTTGAAAGCAGCAAGCATATGCATATTTATGGGCTAGAAAGTGATGTTTGCTACAAATCAGGGCTTTACTTCAAGAGTAAAAGGCCCCAGTGTCAGCCTATCTTGACATGGGTTTGAAATTACAGTTTTTACTAGCATTTATATCACTCGTGTGTCCTAGAAGCACCAAAATCTAAGAAATAAATACAGCATACGTGGGGCTGGAGAGATGGCTCAGCGCTTAAGAGCACTGACTGCTCTTGCAGAGGACCCAGGTTTGATTCCCAGGACCCACATGGCAGGTACAAACCGACCTCAACTCCAGTTAGTTCCAGGGGAATCTGATGCCCTCTTCTGACTTCCACGGCATTGCACGACATGGGTGCACTCACATACATCCAGGCAATATACTCAAACACATAAAATAAAAATAATAAGTAAAAAAAAATTTTTTAAATACAGCACATGCACTAAACCTAGACCTTCCAGTTCCCCATAGCAGTTATAAACCTAAGATGATAACTTGTTACCAGCAAGAGATAGCAGGTATATACAGAACTGGGTTATGTTCCCAAGAGCCTCACTAAATAGATGATATGGCTAGGAACCAAAATAAGCAAAATAAGTACACAGTTAAAGAGATAAAGGACAAAGTAAGAACCAAAGTAAAGGAGTATACCTTCTAAAAGAGCCAAGTGAAAAAGTTGTTACCAAAAGATCAAACGGATTTGGGAAACAATTATTTCTTTTGTTTATTTATTTGGTTTGGTTTTGGTTTTCTCTTTTGAGACAGGGTCTTACTATGTAACTGGCTATCCTAGAACATACTATGTAGACCAACGTGGCCTCAGACTCAGAGATCTGCCTGCTTCTGCCTCCAAAGTGCTGTGGTTAAAGGTGTGGGCCATCATTCCCAGCAACAATTAGCTGCTTGAGGGGCCACACTCTGAGAAACACTGTCCTAGGTTAAATTTTTAAGATAGGATCTCCCTGTAGCCCCAGCTGGCCTGGAGCTCACTATATAGACCAGGCTGGCCTTGAACTCAGAGTTCCGCCTGCCTCTGCCTCCCAAGTGCTGGGACTACAGGCATGTGCCACCACACCCGGCTAACAATTATTTCTTAAAAGACGTAAAAGCCCTGGATGTCTGGTAGTGTAAGTAAAGAGATCAAGAATTTCTTCTTATATTTTATGTGTACAGTGTTTTGTCTGTATGCACATAAGTATACAATGTGTGCAATGCCTATGGAGGCCAGAAGAGGGTGTCAGATCCCCTAGAACTAGCGCTGAGGATGATTGTTAGCCACGATGTGAATGCTGGGAACTGAACCGGGGTCCTCTGCAAGAGCAGACATGCAAGAGCTCTTAACCATGGAGCCATCTCTCGAGCTCCAAGAGAATTTCTTGAATAAACAAATCACAGGATTTTTAGATTTGCCTTTCTATTTTCTAAAATGAAATTGAACTGGAAAAATTGAAATTCACTCATCTGGATGAATATCAGGTTCAGAGAAGCCAAAAGCAAAACAGTAGAACAACAGCAAGAAGAAGAAGATGGAAACCGCGGCTGTGTGGGAGGGGGAGGGGTGCTGCCAGGAGCCCTGCTTCTCGCTTGGCCTGCATCCCCTGCAGACTTCTGTCCCTTTTCTTCAGTCCCTAAACGTTGTTCCTGCGGTTTAGTCGTGGGCTCTTTCTCCCCACTCTGCATGCCTAGGTGCTTTCATCCTCAGATAGCTTTTACTATGAAATATAATTAATGACCCCCAAATTTCTATTTCTAGCCCCAAATCCCAACTGAACCCCAAATCCATCATAGACACTATAAACTCAGCAGGAAGTAGAATTGAGTTCCCCTCACCCTGCATCTCTCCCCTACTTACCAGGGCCACTTCCTTGGAGGGACATATATGCATTCCTCCATCTGGAAAAGTCCAGTTCACCCCTTAAACTTTACTCACTTATCTGTGAGCCCCTTAACTCTCACCTCCCTTGTGATGTTGGTGCTGTCTTCTTTGGTTTTCCAGACTCCAACAAACACCCCTTCAAAGCCAGCCTTCTCCAAAGGACTGCAGCTGTCAGGAGCAGGAGCTAAGCTCAGGTGGTTTGGTGCCCTACGTGTTGCCTTTGCAAGATGCCTGCCCTGCTGCAGCCTGGGTTGGAGATGGTTGACTGAGTGGATGTATGGATCCATGGATGGATGTGTTATATCCAACCAGCATGAGTGTGGCTTTAGTGTTGGAGTGTCACCTGATGACCTCAGTCACATCTGTGAATTTGGCTCCTGTTTGTGATCTGGTTCTGGAAGCAGAGCCATTGCTCCAAACCCAAGTCACCGAACCTCTGGCACACTTGCTGGTTTTTTTTTTTTTTTTTTTTTTTTTTTCATGCTGCCTGCTTTTCCAGCAGCGGGATCTTGCCAATCATTGTCAAATAAAGCAGTCTCAACAGCGCTGCTCCAAATGACCCGATGTGAAACCGTCTGGGCTGTGGGCTGGAATATTAAATGACACTGTGTTTCCACAGCATGCTGAGCTGCTTGAGTCACAGCTGCGGTAAAAACGTTTTAACAAAATTAAAATCTCGGTGGGGGAAGGTACGTAGAGAATAAAGAAGGCTGGAGAGAGGGCTGAGATGGGAACACTGGCAAGGCAGGACACTGGTTCAGCCTGTGTTCTGTATTTAATTATCATGGAGAAAGAGAGATGAAGACAGAGGTCTACATTTATAATTCAAGACAGTCTAAATCATCTAAAATTTGCTACCCATTAGATTGAAAAAAAAAAAAGGAAGGATTTTCTGGAAAATACATACACTAAATCAAAAGGGGCCATGGCCAAAGAAATAAAAGCTATCTCTTCTGAGAACAAATTGAAATAGATCAATTACCCCTTGTCACTTTCTAGATCCAAAGCTAATGAATTACTTTTTTAAAAGCCTGGCTCTGTGCACTGCTGGGCTGGGCACAAAGAAGGAAATTCCTGATGTACATTTCATGCAAATGAACTATGACATGGATGTTGTCCTACTGCTGTTTCTTTAGGGAATTGACATACATAATTCTTGTTACTATAGAATATCTAGAAATGGAAAAATATGTATGGCAATTAGAGCCCCAAGGAACATGTTCTGTCTTATTTTTTACTCAAAAGAGTATTTTTAAGGGGCACTTTGACCAAAGGAAAGATGGATTAAAAAATCCTAAAACATAAGGCTTACTCCATTAAGAAAGGAAAAAGAATAATATGTCCTGTTGTCCTCTGTGCACAGGCCCTGAGGACACAAAAATGAATGTGAAAAGATTTTGAACAGTGCATAAGCAGAAGGGTGTTACATGGCCCCAAATGAGGGTGTTAAGGAATGTCAAGGAGCTCAAAGCCCGCCAGGAGTGATCACAGCCAGACACTGCATTCAGGAGTCCAAATCTCCTCACTCCCTCTCAGTCACCTACCCACCTACCCATTTGTTCATCATTCTATTCAAAGCACACCTGCTTTGGAGGGGGTGTATCCTAGGAGAGAGGAGAGAAAAGTCAAGAGACATTTCTAGGCAAAGGAACAGAACCTGTGAAAACTCAGACTCAAAGAAGGCATAGAGATACTGGAGGGGGAGGGGAAGGCCTGATTAGAGGTGAGTAAACTGAAAGGAGTTGGCAGCTTGCTCTTAATACTGAGCTGTTAGAGGGCTGAGTGCTTTAAAAAATTTTTTAATTTATTTTTATTTTATGTGTACAAGTGTTATGCTTGCATGCATGTAAGGGCACTTGTGTCATGCAGTGACCAAAGAGAACGGAAGAGGGTGTCAGATCCCTTAGAACTGGAGTTACAGATGGTTGTTAGCCACTATGTAAGTGTTGGGATACAAACCCAGGTCTTCTGCAAGAGCAGCCAGTGTTCTTAACCTCTGGGCCATTTCTCCAGCCTTGGCTGAGTGGTTTTATGGAACTTCTTCCTCGCAGCAGAACAGAAGGCAGTGTAGACCCATGACTCCTGACCTCTGTTGACGTCTTCCCATGGGTAACTAATATGAGAACTTTCATCTTCAAGAAAGCATACTGAAAAGCAGAACGCGTGACTTGAATCCACTCCAAGTGATTTCCAGCTTATCGCAAATATTGTTATGTCATCATTACTAATTCAACTGTAATGCACCCATAACTAATCATAAAAATGTCATGATACCAGGGCTGGAGAGATGGCTCAGCAGTGAAAAGCACTGGCTGTTCTTGCAGAAGACCCGGGTTCGAATCCCAGCACCCACATGGCAGCTAACAACTGTCCGTAACTCCAGTCCCAGGGGATCCATCCAACAGCTTCTTCTGACCTCTGCAGGCATTGCATGACACAGGTGCACTTACCTACATGCAGGCAATACATGCATACACATAAAATAAAAATAATTTAAAAAATGTCATGATGCCATGGTTGAGAACAGGGATTGCAATGATGGTCATCTGGGCTCCACAGACCCCTGGAGATGCAGAGGAAGTGTCCCAGGGGACTTGGGGTGGGGGAGCTAAGAAGACAGAGGTCTGCCTGCCCCTCAACCAGAGCAGCTGTGCTTTTATCTAATTATTATGGCCCTTTCACAGAAATTTGTTTCAATAATGTGTCCTGCTGCTTAAAAAATTGTTTGCAGTGGATTCAAAGACAGAAGAGATTGGAGGCAGATAAATCAGGAGATAATTGTAACAGCCTGGGTGAAAAATAATAAAATTAGTTCAGCCATATCTAGTTGAATGGATGAATTAAGGCTAATAATCCAGTGTGAACCACATTCCAGATAGAATATGTGTAATGAGAAGTCACACTGCTAATTTATTTTGCAAAGAGGTGAGATACAGATTAATAAATATATATATTAAAAAACAATGCTTTCAGGGCTAAGGATGTTCCTCATAGTAAAACACTGGCCTACCATGCCCAAGAGTTTGACCTCCAGCACCACAATACAAACCAACAACAACAAAAAACAAAAATTCATAGTACTTCTAAAAAATCACCTGAGGATCATGTTAAAATGTAGAGTAATTGCCGGATGTGGTGGCACATGCCTTTAACCCCAGCACTGGGGAGGTAGAGGCAAGCGGATCTCTGTGAGTTCAAGGCCAGCCTGGTCTACATAGTGAGTTCCAGGCCAGCTGGGACTACAGGGAGACCCTGTCTCAGA
>NW_008341889.1:4532164-4574278 GCF_000622305.1 Nannospalax galili | reverse complement strand
TATATATATATGTGTGTGTGTGTGTGTATGTGTGTGTGTGTGTGTGTGTGTCTTATAGGGCCTGGAGTGAGGCTTCAAAAAACAAAGCAGGGGGCTGGAGAGATGGCTCAGTGGTTAAGAGCACTGGCTGCTCTTGTAGAGGACCCAGGTTTGATTGCCAGCACCCACATGGCGGCTACGAACTGTCCTTAACTCCAGTTCTAGGGGAATCTGAAGCCTTATTCTGACCTCCGCGGCATTGCACGACATGGGTGCACTCACATGTTGGGGACCCCTGCTGTCTAAGGTAGCAGTCTCTACATGTCCGGATAGCCGCAAGCTGGCTCGGCGATCATATGCAGCGGCTCCCTTTCTCAGCTTGGCGCCTTCCTGCTCTCTTCCTGACTCACCTTTTGAAGTGCCCGTCACAGATACATATCCTTTGGCATGAAACTGCCAGGTTTTCCTGTGTGATAATCAGGCAATGTCTGACAGCCTGGCAGAAGCCCACCACTACATGTAAATGGGGCATCCTACAAAGCACCTATCAACTAAGGCTTTCGCTATTGCCTCCACACTATAAATATCCTGGTTTCCCCTAATTAATCGGAGCTGAATCACTAAGATCTGGAGCTGAGCTGAGTCACTGAATAAAGGAGCTGTACCTGACTGAGCTGAGTTCTGTGTCTTATTGTCTATGATTCAGTCTCTCTGGAGGGGGCTGTCCCTTCGTAAACAACGACTTGCGAAGATCCTGCTTTCGCCATTCTTGCACCTCCCCTCGTGACCCAGCGGCCACGGATCGCGAAACACAGAGGGAGTGCCCTGTAGCTTGGAACGGAACTCGCCTGGAAGCGCAGTGACCCATAGAGTCGCCAGCATCCAGTAGCCGCGGAGAGCCAGGGACCCGCGGGACCCGCCCATACTCACATACAAGCAGGCAATACACTCATACACATAAAAAAATATATATAAAAAAACAAACAAAAAGCAAAGCAGGGGCTGGAGAGATGGCTCAGTTAACAGCTGTCTATAACTCCAGTGCCAGGGGATCCAATGCCCTCTTCTGGCCTCCATGGGCATTGCACATATGGTGCACTCACATGTGGGCAAAATACATAAAAATTAAATAAATACATACATACATACATAAATAAAGCAAAACAAATTATTAGTCTGTCTTGTGGTGCTGGAGGTCAAACCCAGACCCTTGTACATGCTAGGCAAGTGCTCTACTATGGAGCTACAAATCCAGTTCAGAATCTACATTTCTGTTTTCAAAGATTTTATTACTTTTATTTTATATGTATGAGTGTATTGCCTGCATGTATGTGAGTGCACCCGTGCTGTGCAATGCCTGAGGAGGTCAGAAAAGGGTGTTGGATTCACTGAAACTGGAGTTGTGGACAGTTGTTAGCCGCCATATGAGTGCTAGAATTCAAACCCTGGTCTTCTGCAAGAGCAGTCAGTGCTCTTAATTGCTGAGTCATCTCTCCAGCCCCCCCCCCCCGTGTCTACATTTCCTTTTTATATTTTTTTATGAGTATGACTGTACTGCCAGCATGTGTGTAAGTGCACCTATGTCATGCAATGCCCACAGAGGTCAGAAGAAGGCATCAGATTCCCTGGAACTGGAGTTACAGACAGTTGTTAGCAGCAATGTGGGTGCTGGGAGTTGAATCCAGGTCCTCTGCAAGAGCAGTCAATGTTCTTAACTGCTGAGTCATCCCTCCAGCCTTCTCGCTCCCCAGAATCTACATTTCTAACAGATTCTGGGAAGATGCTTGATGCTGACACTTCATGGACCACACTCTGAATAGAAAGGTACTAGAGAATCCTACAAACAATTTAAAGATTTTTTTTTTTTTAATCCCTAGATATGGGCAGCAGGTCCTAATCTTAGTCAAGGAGCTATTGGGCAGCTGATTACTACTGGGTGAGGAAGAGCTGATCTTCTTTAAGGGAGTGACTCTAGATAGGCTGGATGAACTTGTGCTGAGAGACATCTGGGAACAATAATTTGACTCAATAGGCCTTAACATAAATGACAGAATGCCTGAAATCTAGTGTGTGTTGGGGGTGTGTCTATGGGAGGTGCTGATGGAGAAGGGGGTATAAAGAGGATTAAGATGTTGTGTATATAGGGGCTGGAGAGATGGTTCAGTGGTTAAGAGCACTGACTGCTCTTGCAGAGGACTCAGGTTCGATTCCCAGCACCCACATGGCGGCTACGAACCATTCTTAACTCTAGTTCCAGGGGAATCCGAAGCCCTCTTCTGACCTCCATGGCATTGCACAACACAGGTGCACTCACATACATGCAGGCAGTATACTCATACACATAAAATAAAATATTTAAAAAGATGTGTATAAAATATACAAAAATTCAATTAAAATGTATTTTTTAAAACAATAAACAAAAATCCCTAGTTAATGAATGAATACAGGCTTTGACATGACAAAAGTTCATCTCTAAGCCCAGGAGTCCCCATCTACAGGTTAAAACTGACTTCTCCGCCTGTTTGCTGGCCTATGGCTGGATGAGCTGAAGTGGCAATTGAGCAAGATAGAAATGCATGGAAGGAAAGAGTGGCATACATAGCTCATAGCAACCAGTGAGTGCTAGCTATTGTTTATATTGTTTTAAAATGCAGCATCCACACCTAGCAGCAAACTTAAGATCGGAACCTCTGTGAACTGGAGAGATGGCTCAGCAGTAAAGAGCACTAGCTTTATCAGAGGAACAGGGTTTGGGTCCCATCGCCTATATCAGGAGACTCACAAACACCTTTAAGTCCAGCTCCAAGAGATCCAACAACCCCTTCCTAGCCTCCATGGGCACCTGCAAAAACATAAATAAAAATAAAATAAATCTTAAAAAAGAATCAGAACCTTCAAGGGAAATTGGCCTTTGAAATAAAGGCTTTTGCACACTAGAGCCAAGTATGGCCAGACATGGTTAGGACCACTGCCAAAGAACACATGCTTAGCATGCCAAAGCCAAACCTTGCCTTAAACCATAGACCAGGCTTCCTCCAGCTGAAAAAAGATAAAAGGAGAAAGGTCAATTTGAGAGGCAGCAGGTGGAGGTGGTGCCCATTTCCACTGGGCTACAGCAATCTAGAATGATTACAATTTAGAACTGAAGAAATCTACTCCCTGCTTTACTAATCACCTGCGGTGAAGCAGAGAGCATTTAAGGTGGAAAGAGGTGGCAATCCAGGGGAAGAGTGTTCCTAGCAAAAAGAGAGGAAGCGCAAAGACCTTAAGCTAGGAACAGGCTTTGCCATGTTTCAGGGACTGCAATGAAGGTACCTGATACATTTGTATTGAATGCTTGTATATTGCAGTGTCCTAACTATGCTACTCTGTTTTCCATCACTGTAACAAATACATAAGGCAATCAACTTTTAAAGGAAAAGGTTTATTCTGGCCCACAGTTTTATAGGCTGTAGGCCATGATCTGTTGGCCCTATTGCTTTGGGCCTATGATACACATCATTGTGGGAGCACATGATGGTGGATCAAAAGTGCTCACCTCTGCCTATGAAATGAAGAGAGTGAGAGAGGAAGGTCCCACTGTCCCACCCACCTAAAGACCTCTTACTTTCAGAGGCCCTGTTCTGAAAACTTCCCACTACTTCCGAGAGGGACCATGCTGGGGAACAAGGTCAAACAGACTTCTGGGGGGGACACTTAAGATCCAAATTAAAGCAATAACTGACTGAGAGCAAGCATTTGCAGAAGTTGATCTGTTCCATTAGCATGCTATTAATATTCATTTGTTGCTTTAGTTATCAATGAATTAATTCAGTGAGTGTTAAGTACCCCCACATGGCAGGCACTACAAGTAGATGCAGATGAGAGCTGCATCCCAGAGTGCCCACTTGGAGTAGCTCCTAACTCATGCTAGACACAGACTCAGTTAAAGAAGCCTTCTGAGTTGAAGCACAGCCCTGGAACAGACATGTCACAAGGGCTTGGGGAAACTTTCTTCATTAGCAGAAGCAAATCTAACTCTGCCAGGAAAAGAGTGAAAAGTTTTTTTCATAAGAAGTGACCTTTGAATTGCCACTCTAAAGATGAATAGAATTTACCAAGATGAATTGGTTCTGGCAATACTTCAGACAAGATATTCCCAAAATTCTTCCAGCTACAGAATATCAAAAGCACTGAATTAAATATCATAAATATCCTTTGAGAACCAGGACTGTAGGATAGGCTAGTGCCATGAACTAAGATCTCAGAGCCCCAGGGTCAGGTTGGGAGGGGTTATGCAGAGGACGGGATAAAGACAAAGGCTAAGGGCTATAAAGATGGAAAATAAGAATGTATGTGTGTGTGGAAGGTTTTGGGGATTAAACCTAAGGCTTCGTGTATGTTAGGCAAGTGCTCTACCATGGAGTTATGTCCCAGTCCTTTTGAAAAAGATTTTCTTTCCTCAGCTGCTGCCAAGGTGCTCTGTCCTTCTGAGGAAGCAAAGGCTATGTTGGGGTGAGGACCTCCCTTCATCTGGCGAATAGCACATATAAAGACAGTTGGAAACTCTGTCATTTTTCAGTTTAGCATTTACAGTCAGAGAAACCAGCAGAACATCAGAGCAGTAATGAGACCTGAGCTTGCTTCACTTTCTTCTGAACAGGTACTATGGAGAGGATGGTTTGGTGTTGCCTTGGGGAGCCAGAGATGAAAACAGAGGGGAAAAGCAAAGACAACTGTCCTTGGGAGGTTGTGTCTACAGACCAGTCCTCAATATGAATTGTGTTCACAATACATGTAACTGAAAGGGCCCAAACCTCTCAAACAGAGATCCCTTAGGCACCCAGCAGAAACGAATTCAAAGCTCTCAGGGAAGGCATAGATCCAAGGCTGGCCTGGGAGAACCACCACCTCATTTTTCTAGGGTCATGTCCAGTAAGCAGGAAGATTATGAAGCACAGTGAACAAAATATGTACCTGACTGAGAACAGATAAATGTAATGGTGCTTACCAAGTTCAAAGAATCAAAGAACTTCGGGAAATAATGAATTGTAGAGATGACAGCAGTTTTGAGAAAGATCAAAGAGAATTTCCAGTAATGAAAAAAAAATAACAAATTGGGGCTGGAGAGATGGCTCAGTGGTTAAGAGCACTGGCTGTTCTTGCAGAAGACCCAGGTTTGAATCCCAGCACCCACATGGTGGCTAACAATTGGTTGTAACTCTAGTTTCAGGGAATGTGACGCCCTCTTCTGACCTCCACAGGCACTGCATGACACAAGTGCACTTATATACATTCAGCCATATGCTCATACACATAAAATAAAAAAAGAATAATATTTTAAAAAAAGAAAAAATAACAAACTAAAAGTCAGTAGAACACTGCTTTAACAATTCAGAAGAAAAAATATTCTTGATCCAAATTTCTATGCCCAGCTAAACTATTAACATGCTGTTATGTTAGGATTAAAACAAGGAGAAAGTTTACTTTCCATGGCCCCCTTTCTAGTGAAGCTACTGTTGGATGTGTCCATCAAAATCAAACAGTAAACCAAGAAGATATGGGAAATGGATAACAGGTGGTCCAACATGGGAGGGAAACAAAGACTACCCCAGGGGTATCAAACGGATGACAACAATGCCTCAGATAGAGTGGAAGGCCTAGGTATGAGCAGTGTGACTGAGGGAATAAACTCATTGACCACTGTCCTCACAAGACCCCTGCTATGATTCAATTCCCAGCCCCTGTCATTTTTTATCCTGCCTATGTTTCTACATGTTCCTTACATTTCTCAACCATTGCTATAGAAGTTCCTGTTTTCCCCTTCATGCCCTGTTGTTTAGATCAGCAAAGGAAACAGTTCATCCCAACCTCAAAAATCAGAGGCAAGTCACATGACCTTAGAATCAGGAAATACCTGGCATCTCATTCCTTTTGAGCCTCTGTGTTTATGACAATTTGTACATTCTATCCTTTAGCTTTGCAAGATTCCTCTACTGTGGTCAGCTGTTTCTCAAAAGTAAACCAATTTCCTAAAATCAAACAATAAAACATTTGCACTTAACCTACACATAAATAACAAACCCTCATGTTGGGATGTATAATTATTAAAATACTTCTTACTGGGCATCTTATAATTAGTAGGCTATGAACAGCTGATGTGCATGCATGCAGTAATGTGGTACCTGTGACATCTATCAACAGCTAGGCCTGCATCCCCGATGCCTTTCCAAACCATCCTTATATCATCTGATGGCACCCATGGCTTCTGGAAGTACTTTCAGACTTTGCCTGTATGATATGGGGTGTGTAAGTGGTAATTTTTCTCTACCAACTTCAGCTGAAAAATGAATAGAAAGGTTGCACCCTGGGAAGTGGGGAGTTGTACATGCCAAGGGGGGGTCTTTCAACAGGAAAACATTGTATCCAAATGCTGTCGATCCTTTCCAGCAGTTATCATCCCAGGACTGAGTGCTAAGCAAGCCTCAGCAAGGGAGAGGATTCTAGTCAGGTTTATACCTGGAAATTTCTACCATCCAAAATTGAAGTACCTCCATGAGGAGAGGAAATTTGTCCAGTGAAAAATCTAAAATACTAACCATTGTTTAAACATCTGCTGAAAAGACACTTCCCCCCTGCTTATCTGATCAGTCAGTTAGAGCTAGACAATTCAAGAGGTTCCAGGAAATCAGGCTCATGACTTCAGTTGGCCTCAACATTAATGTTAGCCACTGGATTCTATTCTCATGGATGTACTTAGCAGTGTGACAAAGCCAGTTTGGGTCACTTACAGCATAAATGTCATTAGATGTGTTCTCTTTCAGAGCCTGTGCCATTAGAAGGGATTTTGTCAAGAAATTATACTGCCATCTTAAATGAATTACTATGACCCTGACCCATACAATTTATTAACCATTATTAAGATTTGGGTTGGACATTTGCCAAGAAAATTAAGTCCTGGTACATCTGTCTGTATCTGTTCTTTCAAAGGTTAAAATACTTCTTTAGCCAAATTGAATCATGCTTTGCTAATTGATACCAAGCTCTTTCAAAGTGATTGAGTTACTTTGAAGACTTTGAAATTGGAAACTAAGTGAAATAGTTCGTTGATGTTTTACTTAAAGTCTTAAGAAAATTATGAAATATTTGTCATTTAAGGAATAACTGGTGGTGATATCAGTTTATTTTTAAATGAAGATATTTCTGTTTTTTGTTTTTATTTTTTGAGACAGGGTCTCCCTGTAGCCCCAGCTGGCTATGTAGACTAGGCTGGCTTTGAGCTTACAGACATCTGCCTGCCTCTGCCTCCCAAGTGCTGGATTAAAGGTATGTGCCACCACACCTGGCTCTCTATAAATGAAGACATTTTTAAATAGCAGGTTCAGAAGTTAAGGGGCCTGAAGAGATGGCTCAGCAGTTAAGAGCATTGGCTGCTTTTGCAGTTCTCAGCACCCATATAATGGCTAACAAGTGTCTGTTACTCCAGTGCCAGGGGATCTGGCACCCTCTCTGGCCTCTACAGGTATTGCACACATATGGTGTACTTACACACATGCAGGCAAAGCATTCACATAAAAATAAAAATAAATTTTTAAAAAATTTAAAGAAGTTTTTAAATGTATAATTTAAATTACTAGTCAGAGTTTGAATAGAATGAAGACTTGCATTGGGAAAAGTAGCAGATATTTTAGAGTGAAGGTGCAGTTTCCCTAAAGGCAATTACTAATCAGCTAGGCTAATGGCTGCAGTGAAAGGCCCCCAAGTCTCAGTGGTTTAGCAGCAAAGTACATCTCTCACTCTGGGAAAGCCCAATGTAGGTGTTCATAAGCACTGTAATGAATTGTTCTTCTTAAGGAAGGGACCCGCAAATCTAGCTTTCCATCCTCTGGCTCAACTCCCTTCCTCTGGGTCACCAAATACACAGGGAGTAAAAAAGATCGGTTGGGGAAGACCACCTGAACACAATTCATACCTTCAAGTGGAAGATCATTTCTTGTCAAATACTCTACCAGCAAGATTTGCCAGACTCTCAATAGATGCTAGAACCACCTGATCCTGGCTTCTGAGAGAGACATTTCTCTGTCTTTTCCCAACTCTTGTGTGTGTGTGTGTGTGTGTGTGTATGTGTGTGTTGGTAGCTTGAAATAGACCTTAGTGAGAATATTTACACCACAGAAATAGGCAAATACAATAGATGAAGTCTGCTTTTATCTAGAGAGCCAGGTGCTAAACATTTACTAATTTACCACATGGTTCCACTTAGAAGCAGAATGCACCTGGTTTAAGCAATAAGTTTCTAGTCTCTATTCCATAAACAAACAAGAGAAGCATATCAGGATCAAGAATTCCACTTTGGACTGGGATTGGTAAAGTGCTTGTTGTGTAAGGCATGAGAACCTAATGACCCCAGCTCCCATGTCAAAAGTTGGGCATGGAAGCCCATGCTCATAATCTCAACACTGGGGAGCTGGAGGCAGCCAGATTCAAGTGGTTTATGGGCCAGCCAGCCTAGCTTAACTGCTCAATTCTAGGTCAAGTGAGAGATCCTATCTCAAAAACCAAGGCAGATGGCACTTAAAGAAAAATACCTGATACTGAACTCTGGCTTCCACATGAAGCCATCCCTCCCGCCATCCCAAAATTCCATTTGATGTTGGAAATGATCTCCCATGACTGTCTTTTTAAATTTTTTAAATTTTATGTGTTTGAGTGTTTTGCCTACATGTATATAAGTGCACATCTGTGCAATGCCTGCAGAGGTCAGAAGAGGAAATTAGATTCCCTGGAACAGGAGTTACAGATGGCTGCTAGCTATCATGTGGGTACTGGGAACTGAACCCAGGTCCTCCAAAAGAGCAGTCAGTGCTCTTAATTGCTGAGCCATCTCTCCAGCCCCCAAGACTGTTTTTTTTTTAAATGTTCTTTATTATTTTTATTTTATGTTTATGAGTGTATTGCCTGCATGTATGTAAGTGCACCCATGTTGTACAGTGCCTGAGGATCTCCTGGAACTGGAGTTATGGACAGTTGTTAGCTGCTATGTGGGTGCTGGGAATCGAACCCAGGTCCTCTGCAAGAGAAGTCCGTGCCATCTTAACTGCTGAGCCATCTCTCCAGCCCCCAAGACTGCCTTTTTTTTAAAAGAAGGAATATCACACAGTTTTTGTTTCTTTTTTGCCATTGTGCCTTTATGTCATCATTTAAACATACTCTTTAAACCCAGAAAAATTGTTTATAAATTGGTTAAATAAAGTATACTGGCTGGAGCTATAGCTCAATGATAAAGCACTTGTCCAGTATCCTGAGGTCCTGGGTTTCATCCTAAGCACAACACACAAGCAATTGTTGTTAGATGATTAAAGTGACATTTCCCAGTCTTTCTTCAAGGGGCGTTCTATGCTCTTGCGCTTGAGGATTCTGCTTGTCTTTTTCCCACTCAAAAGCCTACATCCTTAATAGAATCTCTTATAATATTTATAGATATTTCTTTCTTACATTTTAATACATTGAAGCACGAGGTCACAGCTTTTAAAATATTTTATTTATTTTTGTGTGTAAGCATAATGCCTGCATGTAAGTGCACCTGTGTCATGCAGTGCTGGAGGAGGTCAGAAGAAAGCATCAGATCCCCTGGAACTGGAGTTACAGACAGTTGTTAGCTGCCATGTGGGTGCTGGGATTCAAACTTATTATTTTTATTTTATGTGTGTGTGTGTGTGTGTGTGTGTGTGTGTGTATTGTCTGCATGTAGGTAAGTGCACCCATGTTGTGCAATGCCCACGGAGGTCAGAAGAGGCTGTCGGATCCCCTGGGACTGGAGTTATGGACAGTTGTTAGGTGCCATGTGGGTGCTGGGATTTGAACCTGGGTCTTCTGCAAGAACAACCAGTGTTCCTAACTGCTGAGCCATCTCTTCAGCCCCCGGGGTCACAGTTTTAAAAGTAGTATTAAAAGACCAGCAATTTCATGTGGCTCAACTGATATTAGGCATAGTGTTTATTTGTCTCATTAAGAGACCAGTTTACAGGGAAAATTATTAGCAATATAAATGACCAGAAATTAAAGATTGAGGCAGAGGCAGAGTTAGAGGTCAGCCTGGTTTACCTAGTGAGTTCCAGGCCAGCCAGGGGTATACAGTGAGATTCTGCCTCAAAAAATACATAAATATGGGGCTGGAGAGATGGCTCAGTGGTTAAGAGCACTGGCTGCTCTTGCAGAAGACTCAGGTTCAAGTCCACATGGTGTCTAACAACTATTCATAACTCCAGTTCCAGGGGATCCAACACCTTCTGTCCTCTGCAGGCACTGCACAACACAGGTGCATTTATATACAATCAAGCATAATGCTCATACACATAAAATAAAAATAAATAAAAATACATATATAGTTATAGACTCAGAAAAGCGTTAAAAATTCCTTACACCAGGCTGGGTGCGGTGGCATATGCCTTTAATCCCAGCACTCAGGAGGCAGAGGCAGGCGGATCTCTATGAGTTCGAGGCCAGCCTGGTCTCTACAGTGAATCCAGGACAGCTGGGGCTACAGGGATACCCTGTCTCAAAAAGATCCCCCCCCCAAAAATTCCCTACATCCTGTAGTATCAAGTAGGCAGCCAATATTATATATTTTAATGCTTTGTGTAAAAATAAACATACCCGTCTCATTAGTATGAAATTTACTTATTATTAAATGATTAACATTGGGAGCTGGGGAGATGGTTCAGTCAGTAAAATGCTTGTCTTGCAAGCTTGAGGGCCTGAGTTCAATTCCCAGAACCCATGTAAAAAGGCAGCATGGTGATGCTCGCTTGTATTCCCAGTCCTGGAGAGACAGAGACAGGTGCATCCCTGGGGCCTTGATGGCCAGCTCTTCTAACCTAATAGGCAAACTCCAGAACAGTGAGAGATAGATAGATAGAGAGATAGATAGAGAGAGAGAGAGAGAGAGAGAGAGAGAGAGAGAGAGAGGAGAGAAAGGACAGAGACAAAGACAGAAACAGTGGATGGTGCCTGAGGAACACCACCAGAGGTTGTCTTCTGATCTTTGTATATACATGTTCACAAGCTCATGAATACATGCACATGCACACACACAAAATAATCAGTAAAATTATATGTATACTAAAGAATGGTTTGAAAATAAATTTGTGATTTATTATCATTAACTGTTTGATTTATATACCTACTTTACATATGTATATCCAAGGGGTCACGTTAAGATTTCTCAGGTAGAAAGGGGTCACAAGTGGGACGCTAAAAGAGGCCCTGCTCCAGATGATCTGATGGCGCGGGGCAGAGCAGAGGCTTTTTCAGGATAACGGAGTCTGACTTCAGACCTTAGCTCAGCCTGCACCTTAGTTCCCATCCAGTCTGCCCTCCACCACATGGACTTCAGATGGACGCATCTTACGCAGATTGACTTTTAGTCTGCATCCCTTGCTGGTTCTGCTTCTAGGATGAACTCTAAACTCTGACACAGTAGTACCTTTGTTAGTTTGTTTCTCAGCTCATTTAAGTTATTATGGCTTAGTCACCTGCCTTCTATTATCTCTGTTGGGAACTCAGTTGTCTGCCTAAAATGAGGTTGTTTTGAGGATACCTTTCCTTTTCCTTCTCTCTGGATGCTTTTAAGCCTTTGTCTTGATTTTTCTGAAATTTCACTGTGACATATTCAGGTATGAAAATCCCAGCAACATAAATAGAAAAGATATTCTGTGCCCTTGGAATCTGTGAATCGGTGTCACTTTTTTGTTTTCTGAAGAATGCTCTGCCATTTATTTATCTCTTCAGCTCCCCCATTACTGAAGGCAGATAAGGACATTTCTCATATCCTGCAGTATATTGGGTCTCCTATGACAATACGGAGTGCTATCCACAAGTTTTCTCTTCCTGGGTGGGTCCTGAACCTTGACTTCATTCCCTTTGCCTCATGAGACTGGAAAGCTCAAGACTGAATGTTCATTGCAGCAAACCACCTTGGTACAAAGTGGTTTTTGCTGCTCAGATCCTTTTCCTTGACTGGGTCAGACTCCCCATTCCCACTCCCCCAGTTTACTGGCATGGCATGTCCCACTATCTTTTCAATTCTTCACTGGTTTTCAATGTACTTTATTGCATATTTTTCACTCTAGAGAAAAGGCTGATTTTTTTTAAAAAGACGATCCAGCTCACCATCAATGGAAACTCATCTGTTTCTAGGAAATGTTGTGGCACACACAGCCCCTTTCTTCAACACTATCAGCTAGCCTAGAAGCAGAAGATCTCAGTTCCACATACTAGGTCTGGATTTCATCATCATTTCATCCAGTAGCCAAGTCATTTGCTAAGATTGGTTCCCAGGTACCCAAACCACTGCCATCGCCATAAGCAAATCCAATTGTGAGTGCAGCTGCAAGCCTGGTCTGGCAGGAAGACGCCACAGGCCTGCTTTCTCCCAGAGCATCACCCAGAGGGGTGCAGCATTTGCACAGAAAGATGAGGAGTGGTAGAGGACAGAGATGGACCCTGGACTCCCAACAGGAGACTGTGCCGATGCACACCTAGAGAGAGGCTCTGAAACGCCAGCGATTTGAGTGTCAGGTAGAGCTGAGATTTGTTTCCTTCAAGTTGGCTGAATAAGCAGAGTTTGGAGCTTCCTGACGGCAGTGTGAGTCTTCTTGGGGAGAGGGAAAAAGAAGTGGTGAACTGGGTGGTGCTGGTTAAGAGAACAGAGAACAGGTCTGCCAGTATCTTGTGGGGAAGGGGGTCACACAGTGATGTTTTCTGAAGCAGAGGGCCCCGATTGGATCTGCTTTGCCAAGAGCCTGGGTTGGTGGGCCAGAACTACTCACCGGTATTTCTCTTCTAGTAACTTTTCCTCCCTCTCCTTTATGTTACTTACCTATGTATGTCTCCTCTCTTGCTGATTAAGACTGTCTAGAAGAGGTGACTCCCAATAATCAGTGTGCTCTGTACCAAGTTCTTTATAGAACATGCAGAATTCTTCTGGGAAGCAGAGAGGCATAGGACACTGTTATTTGGAAGATTTGGAAATCAGATGAATCCACTTCATGGCTTACTTTCTTGTCCAGGGAGATTATATCATGAACACAGAGGCTTCAAGTACCAAACATAGGCAGCTAGCTCCCTCCAGTCATATCCCTGGTCTGCTTTATGGACTCCAGGCCCTTAGTTACACCTTGTATTTACAACTTCACATGTCTAAAAGGCCAGCTCAGCATCTGCATCCCAAAGCATCTTTATTCCTCTGTGCTTGTTCATTCACTCATTGGTTCACTGGTTGGCAGGCTCCCGGTGCCTCACTAAAGCACCACAAAACAATCCAGAGCCAGGCACACACGGCCTGCCTCCCCCAAGGGCACCATCCGGGAACTGTATTCCTAAGTAAAGAACATTTCCAGAATGTAACAGTACAAGTTCAAAAGGTCTGTGGAGGTCCCAAAATCATTTAATATCTTCCCCACATGGAATATAAAGCACTTGGGACAAAAACATCCTTTAAAGTAATAGAATGTAAAGACTTTGTTCTCACCCCTAAATACTTGGAGGGCTTTGGAGGAATGACTCCAAAATTCCAAGGAGCTATTCAAGGGAGAATACTCTATTCACCAAATTATCAATTATATATGAGTCAGGTACTCCACTGAAACAACCAATAGGACAAGATGAGAATGTTTAGTTTCAAGGGATTAGCTCATGTGATTATGAAGGTTGGCAGGGTAGACGCACAGGCTGGCTAAGAGTCAAAGCTGTGTTTGAGTCTGAAGGCCACTGCTACCAGAGTTTCCTCTTGCCCAAGGAGCTCAGTCTAGTTCTACTCAGGCCTTGAACTGATGATATGCAGCTGACCCACATTAGGGAGGGCAATCTGTGTTACTGAAAGTCCATCTATGTAAATATGTAAATGTTTAATCTCATCCTAACCATCCTCACAGAAATATCCAGAACGCTACTTGACTTCCTACCTGGCACTGTGGCCCAAGCAATTTGA
The DNA here is from genome assembly GCF_000622305.1 of Nannospalax galili. Classification (NCBI taxonomy): domain Eukaryota; kingdom Metazoa; phylum Chordata; class Mammalia; order Rodentia; family Spalacidae; genus Nannospalax; species Nannospalax galili. The sequence continues at coordinate 4,560,330 of NW_008341889.1, read as the reverse complement.
TACATAACATTAGCCATCAGACAGTAAGGGAAGAAGAAAATGGTTTTAAGCTTTCAAAGAAAATCTTCTTCAAATGGTACCTCCCAGGGGCTGGTGAGATAACGGTTAAGAGCACTAGCTGTTCTTTTGGAGGCCCTCGGTTCAACTCCTGGAATCTACAGGGGGATCCAACACCCTCTTCTGACTTCTGTGAGCATTGCACAACATGGGTGCACTTACATATATGCAGGCAATACATTAATACACATAAAATAAAAATAAAATATTTTTTAAAAATGGTAGCTCCCATGTATCTTTTCCTATCAGCTAGTTGGAATTTTCAGAAAACAAGAAGTAAATTAAGACAGAGAAGAGCAGTGGGATGGCTCAGCAGGTGAAGGCACTGGTCACCAAGCTGGATGACCTGAATTCAATCAGTGTGACCCAGACGGTAAAAAGAAAGAAAGAACTAATTCCAGGAAGTTGTCCTCTGACCTCCATACACATGCTGTCACACACACACACACACACACACACACACACACACACACACACACAACCATTAATGAAAATATAATTTTAAAAAGAGAAAGGGAAGAAATGTAACTCTAGAAACTGTCTGAGGGCAACAGCAGCACAGCTGGCCTAGAGAACTGGGCAGATGGGAACAGCAGCACTGACAGAGAAGTATGGACATGAAAGAAGTTGAGGTTTTTTTCCTGTGCTTTTCCTTTGGAAATCTCTAGAGAATGATTGTTAAAAACACAGGCTCTGGGGCTGGAAACATGGCTCAGTGGTTAAAAGCACTGACTGCTCTTGCAGAGGACCCAAGTTTGATTTTCAACACCCACATGGTGGCTAACAACTGTCTGAAACTCTAGTTCCAGAGGATCCAACGCCTTCTTCTGGCCTTCATGGGCATTGCGCGACATAGGTGCACTTACATACATGCAGGCAAAACATTCATACACATAAAAAAATAAGTTTTTTAAAAAGCACAGGCTCTGGGGTCAGATTCCCTGAGTTCAAGTCCTGGCCTCACTACTTGGTAGCTAGGTAAGACTGAATAAGCTCCTTAATCTCCCAATGCCTCAATTTCTTCACAAATAAAATGGGAGGAATTATAGTGCATTTTGCTTAGAGGGAGGAGGGCAGATGCTATGATAGTGAGGGTAAACAAGGCTGTGCTGCAGTAACAGCCCCCAAATCTTGGTGGTTAAAACAATTTCCTTTCTTCTACTTTATATCCTTGTAGGCTGGTGGTAGGTTCCACCTTGTCCTTACTCAAGCATGCAAGGAGGAGGCTCCATCACGTAGAGCAACTTTCTGGTGGAAGAAAGGGAAGCTAAGGAGTTATGTAACAGCTCTTAATGGCTTTTGCCTGGTATTTCATTCTTGCTCATATCCCACTTGGCTAGGGATGTTGACTCTGACCTTTTGCCTGGAGGGAAAAGAACTGGGATGCTGGCAGTCATTCTAATGATCCCTCCCACCACAGAGGAGAGATCTGTAGCTCAACATAAGAAGAAAAGAGGGGGAAATAGGAAAAGTCTGGAGGGGCAGAGAGAGTCTAGGAACAGTAGGGTTTGGGTTCTGGGACAGAAACGATGAAAGTCCTTGTAAAGAGTGGGGGCTTGGAGAGAGTGAGAGAGGTGTGCAGAGGTTCACATTCTTTTTTGGTCTTGTGCTACATGAACCTCTTTGATAATTCCTGAAGAAACATTAACAGACTTTTGCCACTTTTCAGTGCTTTTTAAAATTAGGTGTATGTTTCTCTCAGATGGACCACGAGGCTAAAACAGACCTCAAGATGGTCCAGCAAATGAATTAACTCAAGACCAAAATGGACTTTTTGGACTGGTGCTGGAAGTTGGCCTTGCTGACCTCTGCCCTGAGAACCCATTCCTGCTTCATCTTTGCTGCAGGCTGAGATCTAAACATAACATTTCCATCTTTTTCCTTAGGTTTGGGGATACAGTTCATTAGTGGAGCACTCGCCTGGCATGCACAAGCCCCTAGTTTGATCCCCAGTATCACCTTACATGATTGTCCATGGATATTTAAATATGTATCCACTATTTATATTCTCCTTCATTTACAGATCACTTAGTGACTCCTTTCTAGTAGCCAACCTGTCCCGGATTATATCCTTCACAAAATGTTTTTCATGACTCCAAAGAGAAATTAAATGGAAGTCAGATTTTGTTCTTATAAGAAAAAAAAATATTGATTTGCCAGGCATATAGCAATGCTTTTAATCCCAGCACTTCGGGGGGAGGATCTCTGTGAGTTCGAGGCCAGTCTGATCTACATAGCGAGTTCCAGGCCAGTCAGAGTTACATAGTGAAACCTTGTTTCAAAAAACTTTTAAGTAAAAATTTTAGAATAGTTTAAATTCATCAAAAAAGTTGTAAGTATCATTAAGTACAGAGAATTTCCAATACCCAGTTTTCCCTACTGTTCACATCTTACATTAGTGCAGTGTATTTGTTGTAATTAATGAAACAATGTTAGTCATTTTCATTAGCTAAACTTCAAGCTTCATGGAGACTTCCTCACTTTATATAGTATCTAATGTGCTGTTCCTGCTCCAAGATTCTGAACAAAATGCCACGTTTAATCATCATGTATCCTCACTTTATTTTGGTAAATATGAAAATTTCATACTGACTCACTTGTATAGAAAAACAAAAATTGAATTGTGAGCAAGCTGTGGGAGACTGGAGATTTAAAACATTCCAAGAACAACAAACAAGATCGCCCTCTAGCGTCTAGAGTTGATAATAGCGTTCTAAGTGGCTTGCTGAAGAACTGCCGTTTGCTATTTAGGTTACAAATGTCAATATGAATTTGTCACTTATTTCTTTCCCCTTAATCCTTTCTAAGACAATATTTATATAATAAAATGAGCACACGGAGGTCTCCAGAAAGGAAGGCAAAGCAACTATACCTCACGCGGGCTCTCCTGTCTCCGCCACTTTCTCTCATATAATTAAAGCATTGGTATTTATGCAAACCACTTGGGCTTCTGAAACAAAACAGGCCTTGGGAATAAACAGTTGCTGCTGAGCCTCTTAAATAGAGAGCCAAGTGATACTGGCTAGCAGGTGGGATTTTTTTTCTCCGTCAAAGGCAGGAAACTGTCACAGAACAAACTGGAAGTGTTTACTGGCAAGCAGGTACAGAAGGGGCCCCAGAGTTGGGGAGACCAACTCTAAGGGGTTTGGGTCTTATTTGGGTTTAGGGTATCATACCTGCTGATTCCCTTTCCTCCATTTTTCTAAATGGTCTAAAGGTGTGTGGATTGGCTGGGGCAATAGAGGGTGCCTCAAATCCTCTGCTCTTTGTGGCAGGACAGTTGAAGACACCCACCACATGCCAGTGGACAAAGGCTGCTTTCCAGAGGCACAGAAACTTACTGCTGGGGTCAAAGAGTCAGAAGAAATGGAGACCTCCTGACTACTGCTGTGGGCAGAAAGCCATAAAACTTCAGACTGGGATTATTATGTCCCCTTTCTCCCATCCTAAGGGTCCACAGACTCACAGGATTTATGGCAAGGGGGACAAAACCACAAAGGTGACAGCACACAAGTCCTCCTGTGCAAGAGGGACTGCCAGTTAGCTCCTTAAGGGAACACATGATGTTGCAGGGGACTGCATTCTAGAAAAAGCTCTTACCTGGGCCTTTGCAGAAGGGATTTTGAGCTGAATGATTAGCAGTGCTCTTGGTAAATTTTACACCAGAGGCAGAAGCTCTCACCATTCAAAAACCTCCGTGAAGCCAAATGCACAACATTCAAGTCCAATTCACGGAAATGCTTCTGGTGATCAAATACAGAAACCCAAGGATGCCTCTCTGAGAGGCTCGAACAATCTAGAGCCATTCTCAGTCCTGATCCTTTAGACATAGATTTTTACAGAACGATAAAGCCAGAACTATAAAGTTCTTTTACTCTTAAAAAAAAAAAAAAAAAAATGTGTGTGTGTGGGGGGGGCGCTGGAGAGATGGCTCAGTGGTTAAGAGCACTAGCTGCTTTTGCAGTGGACCTAGATTCAGTTCCCAGCACCCACACAGTAGCTAACAACTGTCCATAAATCCAGTTCCAGGGGATCTGACGCCCTCTTCTGACCTCTGAGGGCATTGTATGATACAGGTGCACTTACGTACATACAAGCAATACACTCATACACATAAAATAATAATTATATATATATATATGAGCAGTGGGGGTACACATGACACCATAAAGTATTCAAATGTGGGGGCTGGGAAGATGAATCAGCCTGTAAAGGCACTCTCTGCCATGCCTGACTGCCAACCCCCAGACTTTGGTCCCTGAAACCCCCTCCCCATAAATTTCAAAAAAATAATTCAAAAAGTACAAAAATATTCAGATAAAAGTTTCTGTACTACTATTAACTATTTTCCCACTCCTTTTTTTCATAGGCAACTTGCTTCTTTGTATTCTTTGGGGGACAGTCACTGTGAATTAAGCATGCAAAACAGTTTTAGTTTAACTTTTATTATTTTATTTTATTTATTTACTTTTTTTTTTTTGGTCTTTTTGAGACAGGGTCTCCCTGTAGCCCCAGCTGTCCTGGATTCACTATGGAGACTAGCTTAACTTTTAATAGTATATTCTGTGTGTTGTTCCACATCAATACACAAAGAGCTATTTTATCCTGGTCTTCCTAATGGCTGCGTAATAGTTCAGGGAACAATATAAGTAGGTTCCTACTGATGGACATTTAAGTCCAGCATTGGTGACAACACCATGAATAATATAATATATTCTCACTTTTTTCTCTTTTATATTTTCACTTCTTATCTATAGCAGCACATGTGCAGTTGTCCACAAACATTTTCTTAAATGTTTTGTTTTTATTTTATGTGTATGAGTGTATTGCTTGCAGGTATGTAAGAGCACCCATGCCATGAAATATCCATGGAGGTCAGAAAAGGGTGTCAAAGCTTCTGAAACTGGAGTTTTGAATGGTTGTTAGCTTCCATGTGGGTACTGGGAACTGAACCTGGGTCCTCTCCAAGAGCGGTCAGTGCCATTAACAACTGAGCCATCTCTCCAGCCCTGATACAGTGAATATGGATGGAATCACAGGATCCAAAAGTACACTGTAAAATTCGACAGGTGTGGTGGTGTACACTTTTAATCTCAGTGCTTGGGAGATAGAGGTAGGTAGATCTCTATACAAAGATCTCCCTACATAGCAAGTTCCAGGCCATCTGGGGCTATAGGAAGACCCCGTATCAAAGACTAAAAAATAAAAATATAAAAAATAAATTTTCTGTTACACAGTTCTCCAGAGAATCTCATTATCAACACTTTCAGGGGCTGGAGAGCTGGTTCAGTGGTTAAGTGCACTGACTGCTCTTGCAGAGGACCCTACCTAGTTCAGTTCTCAGCACCCACATGGCAGCTATGAACCGTCCTTAACTCCAGTTCCAGGGGAATCTGATGCCCTCTTCTGACCTCCGTGGCATTGCATGACACAGTGTACTCACATATATGCAGGCAATACACTCATACACATAAAATAAAAATAATAAAATATTAAAACATTTTCATTCAAAAAATATTTGTGGGGGCTGGAGAGATGGCTTAGCAGTTAAGAGCACTGATTGCTCTTGCAGAGGACCTAGGTTTGAGTCCCAGCACCCACATGGCAGCTAACAATTGTCCATAACTCCAGTTCCTGGGGATCCAGTGCCCTCTTCTGGCCTCTGCAGGGATTACATGACACCCAGAGCATTTACAGACATGCAGAGAAAACACACACATAAAATTTTAAAATGTTAAATATTTGTGTGTCTACTACATCTTAGGCACTTTTCCATACACGCCCAAACAAATCAATGATTTCTGCCCTGTGAGGCTTAGTGTGCGTGTGCGCATGCATGTGTACATATAATAACATTGAATGGAAGGGGAAGTGGGCAGAATGAGTTAATTCTACATGATGCTAGGTAATCTGTGTTAGGGAAAGAAAATGTGCTTGGTAGAAGACTAGGAGCTGGGGGTGTTAACATCTGAGCAGCACTCACCATCTGGGTAACAGGAGCAAAGTCCTCTCTGAAGAAAGGGCAGTGTTTTCTTTCTTCTCTGGTGGAAGTGCACCTGAGGCTGGCCTGGGGGACAGGGAGACCCAGAGAAGCTCCTCCTGAGAAGGAAGACGACATGACAGGAAGGAGGGGCAGGAGCAGCACACAAGCTTTCACAGAATTCATGAGCACCCCTGATCACAGGGCTTGTGGGTTGGCTATGTGGGATGGTGGTTGAAGCAGGGAAGTGGTCAGATTCTGGGTGCATTTTTTTTTTTTTTTTGGTTTTTTTGAGACAGGGTCTCTCTGTAGCCCTGTCTGTCCTAGAACTCACTATGTAGACCAGGCTGGCCTTGAACTCACAGAGATCAGCCTGCCTCTGCCTTCCAAGTGCTGGGTTTGAAGGCGTGTGCCACCACGCTTGGCTCTGGGTGCATTTTAAAGGTGAAATCCACAAGTTTTATTCATGGTTTGAGAAGTGTGTAGTGGGAGGGAGAAATTAGAGAGGGAGACAAGAGTGACTCCCACAGTTGGTTTGGTGGTGCTGCAATAGCAAAACTAACACCATTTTGTTCTAGCTGACTTCTGCTTTACCCTGTGTTTTTGCCCAGCCATTCCCACTGCAGCCAGTCAGGCAGAACGTCTCATGCAGGCAGTTTTAGGGAGTACAGTTTCCACAATACTGGGAAACTTACAAGGAGCCAGGTAGGACATACAGATACTACATCCCTCCCACCTATACCTGCATCTCGATGGAGCCTCCTGTCTCTGTTCCTAGAATTCTGAGAAACTTGCTTTTTCCTTAACAAAACTTTTTGTTAACTGAACTGACCTGCCCCTGGTCTAGTGTAACTACGGTTATTGGCTTTGCCCCTGGCATGATGTAATTGTGGGTGTAAGCTTTATAAACCCTGCCCTTGGGGTCGATGGTTATTTTGGGGCATTAGCCCCCTCTCTGACCACTGGCTATTAATAAAGGACTCCTAATGCCACTGTCACTATGTGCCATTCCTCTGTGCATCTCTCTCAGTATTTCAGTGCATACCTGCAATGCCAGCACTGGGAGGCAGGAGAATGAAGGGTACTCAAGGAAGGCCGGGCAATTAGGGAGACCTTGTTTCAAACAAAAGAAAGTGACTACCAAAAGAATGACCCCAGACTTTTTATGAGATGAGCAGAGATTGCTCAAAGGGTCAGTTGGGTGGTTTTGCACATTTACATCCTGAAGTGATGGCTCAGTTTCCAGGTCAGGATTCTGTTTGCAGCTCACATGAATCTGGAGTTTCCAGATTTAAAACAAATGGTTTCTAAGCTACAAAGAGAGAAGGTGTCAACAGAGATGGCAAGGGACTGAGCCCTAGGACCACTGCAAGCTAATAGCAGCAAGACTAAAACTCAGAAACTCAGAAATGCCTGGTGGAACTGGGAAATAAGGTGTGTGTGGGGGGATTATCATCCAAACACCAACATACAGCATGAAGAGGCCTCTTTAGAGCCTACATTCAGTAAAGTAAGACTTACAGAATTAACTAAAAACCATGTATGTTTTATATGTAATTTTAAAAAAATTTTATATTTTATGTGTATGCATGTATTGCCTGCACGTAGGTAAGTGCACCCGTGGCGTGCAATGCCTGCAGACAGAAGAGGCCAGAAGAGGCCATTGGATCCCCTGGAACTGGAGTTACAAACAGTTGTTAGCTGCCATGTGGTGCTGAGATTCGAACCCGGGTCTTCTGCAAGAACAGCCAGTGTTCTTAACCACTGAACCATCTCTCCAGCCCCATATGTAAATAGTTTTTAATAAATTGTTCATATATATTTGTTTATCCAAGATACATACAGAGCTACGAATTAGTAAGCGTTAACTCTAGATATTAAGTCAAATGATTTGAATAGATTTCAGGAAATTGAATATCCAAAGGATCAAAAACCATATGAAAAAGTCCCCAATCATTGGCGATTAAGGCATTGAAGATGAAAGAAAGGAAGGTGTTCCACACTCAAGAGTGAAAGAGAAACCTCAGTACCAAGTATTGCAGGAATGTGGAGGACCGAGGAAGTCTATGCTGTAGACACCCAAATGGGCATCACCTTAGAAAATAGCTTGGGTCAGGTGTGATGGTACACGCGTTTGATTTCCAGCACTAGGAAGGCAGAGGCAGGAGGATCTCAGTGAGATCAAGGCCAGCCTGGTCTACATAGTGAGTTCCAGGCCATCAAATTACTCACAAATCTTTGAGGTCTATCCAGCAGAAACATACACAAAGAAATGGGTAGCAGCATTAATTTTGGGTTTTACCAATTTTTTCCAGTTTCATTGATCTGCTTTCTAATTTTCTTTCCATGTTTTTTTTTTTTTCTAATTTCTGAAGGCACGAGTTAAGATAATTCATTTGAGATCTTTCTTAATTTCCTAATACTGCTCTAACAATTTACCCAGGACTTCATGTCCAGAGGCCTGAAGTCAGCTAGATCACTGCTCACTCATGGCTGGTACAGGGCTCTGTTTCTCCTAGACATCCTGCCATTCCTAGTGTGTAGAAGTGGCCGGCATTCCTTGGCCCATGGCATCATTTCCCCAGCAGCACTGGCCGAGTCCTTCTAATGCTGCCATCTTGCTCTTTCCCTTTTCTTCCAGGTGAAGAATCCTTGTGATTATTTTAGCTCACCCAGTATCTCTCCATTGCAAAAGCTGAATAGCAACCCAAATGCCATCATAACTTTAAACCCTTTTGTGACGTAACCTAATATAGGCCCAGGTCCCAGATCAGGATTTGAATGTTTTTGGAGGGTCATTACTTTGCCTTACATGCTTTTTCCTGATGAAAGAATTTAATACTACATATTTCCTTTAGATTTTCCCAGAATTTGTTTTTATGCTGTTTAAAATATTTTCTGCAATTTAAAATATTTTCTGATTTTGCCTTTGATCCTTGGGCATTTACAATTCCCCCTCCTATCCCCTCCCCTCTCCCACAGACCATTTTAATTCTTTATTTGGCAATGCCTGTTATTTCTTCAGAAGTATTTTGTTTTACGGACTGGGGGGATGGCTCAGTTAAGTGCTTGCTGAATAAGCATGAGGACCTGAGTTCAATTCAATGTAAGAAAGCTGGGTGTGGCAGGCACCTACAATCCTAGCCCTGGGGAGACAGACAGGAGGATCCCTGGGGCTTGCTGATCAGCCTGACTAGCCCAATGAGCAAGCTCCACAGTCAATGAAAGACTATCTCAAAAACCAAGGTGCAGGGTGGTTGAGGAAGACACCTGACATCAACCTCTGACTTCCACCTGCATGAACGCGTGCGCGTGCGTACACACGTACACACACACACACACACACACACACACACACACACACAACTTTGTGATAGGTAATACTGTCAACCTGTGGCTTGGAGACTGGGTTGGGGGTTGGTTAGTTCAAGCTTCAGTAAAGGATAACTACATAAAAGCCTAGGATAATATAGACAATTATATTTGTATATTTTGGAAGCAAGTGCCTGCCTCCCCCCCTACCCCCCCCCTGCAAGCAGAATCTATCTAAATACAACAGACATCAGTGCTTCACAGTTAAGAAAATTCAACTGTGTTGCTGGGCGTGGTGGTGCACTCCCTTAATCCCAGCACTTGGGAGGCAGAGGCAGGCGGATCTTTGTGGGTTCAAGGCCAGCCTGGTCTACATAGTGAGTTCTAGGACAGCTGGGGCTACAAGGAGACCCAGTCTCAAAAAAAAAACCCAATTTAAAAAAAAAAAAAAAAAAAAGACAAAAAATTCAACTGTAAAGCATGACTGATTCAAATTCTTAAGTCAAAAAACCCCAAATATTCTCAAATTTTCCAGGTTGAATACCTATGCAAGTGTTCTTCCTTCTGATTTTCTGTATCTTCTCATTTCTATCATAAACATACTTATAAGGAAAGCTAAATCACGTTTCAACAATAAAAACAATGATTTTTTTCAAAGAGTGTTCTCCAGGAGATATGACTCAAGCTCCCAACAGCAGTGAACCCATTCCTCTATGTGAAACTATTTGAAGTGAAAAACATTTTTTCATTTTTAAAAGAAGACTTTTGGACTGGGTGTGGTGGTGCATGCCTGTAATCCCAGCACTCAGGCAGAGGCAGGCAGGTATCTGTGAGATTGAGGACAGCTTTGTCGACATACTGAGTTTCAGGCCAGCCAGGAATACAGGGAGACATCTCAAAAAACACCCCCAAAAACAAAACAGAACAAAAAAGTTTCAGGCCAATGAGGGCTGCATAGTGAGAGCCTATCTTAAAACAAAAAAGATGACTACCTACAACTTAATATCTTATAACCATATTTGGTAAATGCTTGAATACTAATTTCTGGATGATGGGATTTCAGGCAACTATCATTTGTCTTCTTTATACATTTTTTTTTAAAACTTAATTTTGAGTGTTTTGCCTACATGTAGGTAAGTGCATCCACGTCGTGCAATGCTGATGGAGGCCTTAAGAATGTGTCAGATCCCTGTTCTTGCAGAACACCTGGGCTCGAATCCCAGCACCCACATGGCAGCTAACAACTTCCGTAACTCCAGTTCCAGGGGATCTAACAGCCTTTTCTGTCCCCCATGGGCACTGCATGACATGGGCACACTTACGTACATGCACGCATAACACTCATACACATAAAATAAAAATCATAAAAAAAAACATGTATCAGATCTCTGTAACTAGAAATACAGCTGCCATATGGGTGCTGGGAACCAAACCTAAGTCCTCTACATGAGCAGCCAGTGCTCTTAACCCCTGAGCCATCTCTCCAGCCCCTTCTGTTTCATTCTTAAAGCAAGAATTATACATTACTTTCAAAATAAGTAAAAATAAGAATTTTCCTTGTTATGATGATCAGTTTTCTTCTGTTTTGACACAAGAATTATGCATATTTGTAAGGATATAGGACATAAGTTGATTATGTATGGAATTACATTCATCCTACTGTATAAAAGAACACCAGAACTCTCAACTGCAATTTGCTAACTGCTGCTTATCTTTCCTCACAGAAAAATGGTTTGAATTAGTATGCAGTTCAGTGTTTTTTATGTGAATAAGTGCTTTACCTGTGTGTATGTATATGCACCACCCGCATGCAATGCCTGCAGAGACCAGAAAAAGGCATTAGATCCCCTGGAACTGGAGTTACGAATGGTTAACTGTCACGTGTGTGGCTGAGAACTGAAGCCAGGTCTTCTGCAAAAGCAATCAGTGCTCTTAACTGCCAAGGCATCCCTTCAAACCCTCACATAGCTACCTAGACTTCTACATAGAACTATTAAAAAAAAAAATTAGACTATTCCCTCCCATCATGTTATCTTCCCTAACATTTATTCTGCCTTTTAACTTTCTAAGAGTGGGTCATAATATATAGGCCAGGTTGGCCTTAAACTCACAATCCTTTTGCCTCCCTAGTACTAGGATTACAAGTCTGTGCTATATGCCTGGTTTCCAAGTAAACATTAACATAATAAATACTTCACAAGAATTTTCATATGAATATATGCCTTAAACTTCTCAAATGACAAGTATACTGACATTTAATTGTTACTAAGTGATTAAGCTTTCAGCTGCCTTAGGAGAAAAATTCAAACATGAGAGTGCCACTTTCCTAAGTGTAATGAGTAAAACAGATTTTAACAGAGCAGCAAGTTGTCTCCTGAAAGAATAAAAATTCATTAAATGGTATACAATCCTTAGTTTTTTCATCCATAAAGGATGCACACAATCATCTAAATGCTCATACCTGACTTGAAATGCACTAATCTTCCCCAGTGAAAATCCTTCTGTAACGGCTTTTGTTTTACATATGCTTTTTTTGGTCTTCTTGAGACTGGGTCTCCCTGTGGCCCCAGCTGGTCTGGAACTCACAGACCAGGATGGTCTTGAATTTACAGAGATCTGCCTGCCTCTGCCTCCAGAGTGCTGGGATTAAGGGCGTGCATGAACACACCCAGTTTTGTATTCTCTTTTTCTTTTTTTTGTAAAGCTAGATACCAATTCATAGCAGATGAGAAAGTTCTAAGAATAAACCAATGTGCAACAAACTACCAATTACCCCAAATGATACAAGTATGAAATTAGGAGAGAACAAGTATGACCCAACTTGATCTCTAGTTAGGATGAGAAGGGCAGTGCGATTTGAGAGCATGTTTATTAAACCAACTGTAGGAACTGGGGTGGAGGAAGAGGAAGAATACTGTCATAACAGAAATTAATAAAACACTTGAAAATGAATATAAATTTAATAATAAACATTATGGTCAGGCTGTTTATTAAGGAGGCAACCACATATCACAAGTTCGGCTATAGAAATATTTGTAAATCAAACTTCATGTGGATCTAAAAGGACCATGCATCATACTGTCAAAACTGGACACCTGTACAGTGAATTAAAAGTCAATTTAAACATACATAGGCTAGACCATCCTAGAGTTATACAAACACCTGGGGACATACATATATATATATATATATGTATATATTTAATTTGCTTTGTTTTCAAAAAAACTTTTTATAAAAGTGATGTACTGAGAATTTTAAAAAGTATCTGACAATTATGAATGGTCCCCAGTTTTACAAAATGTAATTTCCAGGGTATGAAAACTGAAAAAGTCAACTCTTCACAGAGTGTTTTATATTATACAAACAAGTTTTGTAGAAAAATGATCCAGCAAATGCTTGAGTTAAGAATATTTATATTTTTCCAATTCTTTACACTTTTTATTAACACACTTACAAAAAATAACATCCAAACACCGGGAAAATTAAATAACTTTGGAAGCAGAGATCACAGCTTTCTGCTTACATATAAGTGACAATTCTGGGTTGTTGGCACAAAATAATCAACATTCATAAACCCTTACTACTATATATCAAACATAAGTTAAAATCATAGGCACTAGTTTATCAAACCCCATTTCTCCTGTATGACTAACCACAGTACATCCTTAGATTTTCCCAAACAGAAAAACTGGCAATACACAAAGGCTTTCTAGTAAAAAGGCAATTTTTCTCTTTAGGAAACTACAAGCCTAGAGTCTGTGGTAGTGCAACAGTACATAAAATGAAATCACTTAACTCAGACCCAAAGTACACTCAAAGTGATAAAACAGTTAAAAAAAAAATTTTTTTTTTCTGGTGCAGCCATTTTAAACAAAGTTTAATAACCTGAATATTCCTTTTGAAACGATTATCTAACTTAAAACATGTAATAGATGGTTCATTAAGATTCTTAATTATTAGATTGCAGCATTTATTTTTGAAATGTTACACTGAACAGAGACCTCTTTGCTTTGTGTACACGTGGTTTTACAAAGAGACAGTGGCTGGTTCTTTGTTACTTACTTAGATTTACATGAGATACTCCTTTACCAAAGCAGATGTTGTCTTTATCTTCCTCTGAAAAGCAACAGTTTTTAGTTCATTATGTAGAATTATGATACCATCCTTTCCACCTCATCACCTTCAAATGCAAGGACACAATTTCTCCCTTCCATGCTACACTAAGTCTGCAGCACTGGCAGCTGCACGTGCAGCTGCTTGCATTAGCTGAATGTCTGTCTCCCTGTGGGTCCAGTCAGTAAGGACTGCCTGGTGTCAGTCATTTGCAGAATGGGGGCCTGGTTCTAAGTATTACCGTTTTCTTGACCTATCAACTCAGTGCTGCCTTGAACAGGAAGCCTTCTCTTCCTCCACTGCTCCAGTCGACTTACAGAATGTCCTCCATTAGCAGGAGATTTGTTTAAATCTCTAAAACCTTTTATGTGACCCAACTGCCAATATTTTAGAATTGTTCAAATTAAGCATTTAAGAAACAGACCTCATCATAAAAAATGAGAAGTCTGCTACAGAAGGAAGCTTCAGTTTGGTAATAATCTGGTAAAACTGAAACAGGTGATTGAAAGACTATATATACACATGAGCCTTTAGAGGGCAAGTATTTAGCAAATTAGTCAGACGGTTTGTTACCAAACAATGTAAAAATTGATGTAAGGCAGATCTAAGTCAAAAGGGACAGTATTTTTAAAAAAAGATATTTTATACAGTTACTCAGTTTGAAGTGGATCGACTTAAGTAGGACTTACCAAGCTAGTTTTTCCTACCACATAATAGACCGTTATGCCACTTAATAGCAACAATACAACTGTCATCACCAGAGGTTTTATAGTTAAATGCATAGATTTCCACCCCCTCTCTCGTAGTATGGTTTTATTCCAGGTTGTAAGCACTGAGGTGTTGTTTTATCAAGAGTAAAGACACATACAACTTGCTTTTTCCCCCATCATAGAAACCTGGTAATAGAAACAAGATCTTTTAGTTCTGTGACAGATAACAGCATGTGAAGAAGTTGGCTTCAATAACAAAGGCCATCTTTCCTGAGCCAGGAACTATAAAGTTTAGAAAGATTGTACAACTGATAGTAAGCCCTTTTGGCAATCAAAACAAACACATAGAAGTCTGATATGTCAATGCAACATGATGGATGCACGCTGTAACACTATCTGGGGATGGCTATGTGTGAAGTGAGCTATGTCCCAAATTTAAGACTGAATAAGTGATACTTTTTCCAATGAACCTGAAAAAATAATTTATAAAACTCTCCTAAATATAGGTAGCATGTTTTAATTTTTCACCTAGTTTTTCTCCTTTCTCCCTCCTAAGCTTAATAATCTACAATATCCTAGAGTACCAGTCAAACACTTTAATTAGTCAGAATATTAGTTCTCATTAACACAAATATTTATTGATACTATTTGTACATTAAAGCAGGTTGAACGTCGTTTGGACAGCCTGAATTCATCACCTTCTTGGGTACAAAGGTACTCTCCTGTCTATAAATGGGCATTTTCTTTGGCATCCACTAGGTATTTGTCCAGATATTGGCCTCTGTGAAATATTTAAATAAAAAAAAAGAACCGTGTTTCTACTGAACAAAACTAAAAGTGACTCCATGGAAAGTGATTGTATGATTACCAAACACATCTGATATTAAATGTTATTAAAGTGCTGCTTGATCATCTCTGTCGGTTTGTGCTATTTAAGACAGAGTGGGCTGGGATTTTATAAATCCCAAGAGTCTTTATCTGAAGAGTCTGCATATAAAAGTCATTTTCCAGCCTGGTGAAGGGGTATCCATGAAGCTGTGGACCTCTGCGTTCTTGTCTCTGCTGGTCAGTAACAGCCATCTTTCCAACTGTCATCTTTCATACTACCATAGGTTTTAGGAGCTGGTAAAGATCTGAAATAAAGCATTTTTATAATGATTCTTAATGTATTTACAAAACATTACCACATTTGTTACATTTATTATTTTTCAGGTGACACAGTGCCCCATAAAGGTTGTTTCAGGGAGCTAAGACTGCAGCTCTAAACAACTATTACAGCAACCTTCCTTTACTCAGCATTTTACAATTTTCCAGTTTTACTTTACTCCAGATGATTCCTCTAATCCTGTGTTGACATGGTTATCAGATTAAAATAAGGGGAAAGAGCCAGGCGTGGTGGCGCACGCCTTTAGTCCTAGCACTCAGGAGGCAGAGGCAGGTGGATCTCTGTGAGTTCGAGGCCAACCAGGTCTACATAGCGAATTCCAAGTCAACTGGGGCTACCAGGAGACCCTGTCTCAAAAAGACCAAAAAACAAAAAAAGGGGGCAGGGGGAGTTTCACTTTTTTCAAACACATGGACAACTGATCTACTGTTCTATGAGGAGAATGATGAATGTGACAACTGAAGCTTAGTGCCATCACTAGTGGCAGGCAGGGTGAAGGGAGTGGTTAAAAGGGTTCTGAAGTCAGACATACTTGTAACTGAAGGTCTAACTAGTATGTGCTCTGGCAAATTACTTAAATCTCATTAAATTTCAATATATTCCTTTAAATAAATAGGAGTACTTACTATAATAGATTACTGTAAACATTAGCCAAGGTGAACCTAAGTTGTTTAGCACAGTGTGAAACAAAAGGCCACTACATTCTACTGCTGAAATTGGAAATGTTTATATTAAGATGAAGGAAGTACAGGTACTCAGTTTAAATACAGGATTGGAACTTTTTTTTTTTTTTCAAGAAAATACTTAAATGTTTAATTACAGTTGATGTCCAAATTTATTGATGGTGGTAATCCCATTCTCGAAAAATAAAGATTATAGAAGTATAGTCCACAACTTCAATGGGGTTGGAATCATTTTAAAGTAAACAACAAAACACAGATTTGGGGCTGCATTCAGATCAACTAAGTTAGAATCTCTGGGGGTAGAGTTCTTATCTCTACGTATATAAAAATGCAACAGACAATTCTGAACTATATCAAGTCTGAAAACCATCTACTCAAGTATTGTAGCTAAAAGTTTTTCTTTTTATTCTTTTCATTTTTGAGACAGTGCCTCACTACATAGCCCTGGAACTTGGTATGCAGATCAGGCTGGCCTCAAACTCACAGAGACTCTGTCTGTCTCTGCCTCCCAACTGCTGGGATAAAGGGCACCTGCCACCACATCCAGTTCATACCTTAAATTTTATCTGAAATATCACTCTTGATTCTCTTGTGCTTTACTTCATTGACTGTCGTTATACTTAAAATGAACATCTACCATAGCTAAATCAAGTGGCTTTAATCAATTTCTCTAGGACTCCGAGATGCTTAATCATGTTAGGCATTTGGACAAATCTAGTATGAACCAACTGGTATAATGTCCCAAATGAGGACTTCCCCAAAATGAGGTAATGTTTCACTTCAATTGCACTAAGGCTGCAGTGGTACCCTCTACAACTCCCCATGCTCACCACTGAATGCAGAGACAAAGCTGATTCCAATCTGCCCACTTTGAAAAGTTCAAGCATGCCAAGCAGGATGTCTGCCACTTACCTGCGAACAGGCTGTGCAAGCTTGCTGCGAGGCACTGGTATACCCCCTGCAGAAGGGGCGCTCGGCCGGGGCAGGCCACTCCTCATTGTGGTTGTCCCCGCAGGTCTGGTTAGAGTAGTGCTGTTGATATTGCTAGGGGGGTTTGCTGGGACTGTGTTCTGAACCACAGGAGGCCCAGGTGAGGAGGTGGTTTGTGTGAACTGTGTAGTTTCTTGGCTACTAGGAGAACCAGAGCCATGGTTACTAAATGCTTTCACTGGTTGCCGAAGAGCCAGAGGAGATGGTGCTGCAGGGGAGCGGAACTTGCCTGGAGAAGGTACTACAGAGTGGCAAAGAAAAATCAATGTTTTCAGAGGGAACCAAGTATAAGTGAAATTGCTGTTTTACTTGATGACTGGGCACTAGAATATCTACATTCTTGAACATCACTCTTAAGAAATGCAAAGAATAAAGGACATTTTTGGAAAGATAAAAGAAAAAAGGACCATGGTTAAGTTTACAATAACCAAATCCTTAGTCAAAAGGCTACAACTGTCCTTTAAAAATACATTAACCAGGGTAGCTTGGAATCCACAAAACTATGGGGGGGGGCACCACAGAGCTGTCAAGATGGCTCAGTGGTTAAAGTTGCTTGCTCTGCAAGCCTGGAGACCTAAGTTCAATACCAGGAACCTATATAGAGGTAGAAGGAGAGAACCAACTCCACTAAGTTATTCTCTGACCTCCACACACATGCTGTAGCATACAAGTCTTCCCATCATACACACATACATGCACACAATAAATAAATAAACATATTAGAAAGGTACCACAGGATTCTGCCTCACCATAGCAACTAAGGGCCACATGAGAACATTCTAGCGATGAAAGAAAAGGTTGATACCAGATTGTTCTCTAGAATTTGCGGCACATTTCTGTACCTAAGGAAACATCCACGTAAATATAAATCAAGTAGGTGTCTGGTAACAAAGTCCCATTTTCTAGTCCCATATTTAGTTTCAGTGTAAGTAAAAATCAGAAATTAATGATTATTATTTAAAAAAATCAGCTCTAGGGACAGTGAGATGTTTCAGTGGTAAAGGTGCTTTGCCACATAAGTCTGATAACCTGAGTTCAATCCCTCGAACCTCTGGCAGAAGGGGAAAATCAACTTCTGAAAGCTGTCTTCATACTTTCGTATGTGCAACCTCGTGAGGCAAGTATGCACACATGCGTGAAAAAGATAAAATCAAAACGAACCCCCACACACACCCCCAAACAACCAGATTCTAAAATGCATTATAGTATTGCAACAGGTCTCTTTGAGGTTAAAGCTCAGATCCTGAGCATGCACTTATCCTTTGCTTATTCATGTTTGTATACATCATCTCTGAAAGGTCACTGATTTGAATCTCCTCAGGCAACTATGAACAGCAAGACACAATACAAACACCATAACATGCTTTAAGAAACAAAGAGGAGAATGGAGGGGGGAGGGAGGCAGAAAGTGAGAAAACGGAACAGCAGATCAGAGGCAAAAAGATAACACTATTCTCAGTCAACCTCTCTTAGTTTGAGGATGCTATGGGTGGACTACTCATTGTCCTCACTTCCACTAATCCACATGTAAGACAGAAGTGACAGGTCTAACACAGTAGTGGTAGGAGAGGGTATGTGATGGTTAATCCTGATTGTCAACTTGACTGGACTGAGAAGTGTCTAGTGGATCTGTAAGGCACACTTTGAGGTATATGTGACGGTGTTTCCAGAGAAGATCAAGTAAGGCAGGGAGATCTCCTTGAATGTGGGTAACACCAACTCAGACCAGGAGGACAGACGGAATAAAAGGAAAAAGGAGGAAGCTAGCTAGCAGAGGCACTTTTCCCCTCAGCTTCCTGGCCGCCAAGATGTGAGCTGCTCTACTGTCACACCCTATCTGCCATGACTTACTGAAAGCTATGAAAGCAAGAGCTGGAGGAAACTAGAAAGGAACTTAACAGGAATCTGAGAAGGGATCGTATACTGCTGAAAACACTGATAAAGCTAGACAGACTCATGAAATATTTCTAAAACACTGAACAGAGTGTGTAGTGATTTTTGCAAAAAGGATGCTTGGAGTCTGATATGCAAATCATAGTTCTGAAGCCCTATGATCCACCTACTTGGCTGTGTGTGTGTCTAAAGACAATTTCTAGACTGTAGATGAGAGTGTGTATCCAAGCAGATCAGACTTATCTTGCTGAGTGGAGAAGAAAAAAAACTGAACTGGGAGGAATAGTACTTCAGAGGTGAGTACTGCTCAGAAGACTTTCAGAACTTGAATCTTCAGCTGAACTACAGGCTGAGCATGTACAGAGTGATGCTCTGTGTCAATGGGCAAAGGAGACCTGAAGCACTGTCAACATTAACAGTTGCCAAAGCTGACACAGAATAGAGTCCTGGCCAAATATCAAGGAGATACAGCAAAGTAACTCCAGGAGCTACTCTAAAAGAAACAAGCTTATAACAAGGGGGTAGGGGGGTAGAGAGAGACTACAGCCTAGTCCTAGAATAAAGGAGACTTTAAATCTGTTCTAATAAGGCTTTTAAAAACTTCAAAAGGAATCCACAAGCTACTGCCTATGGGGGCAAGTGAACTGTTTTGGAAATAAAGTTTTATTAAAACACAAACATTCATTTATATCTAATCTATGGCTTTTTTCGAGCTATACTAGCAGGTTGAAAATTGGAATAAAGAGCATATGGTCTACAAGCCTAAAATATTTACTATCTGGCCTTTGAGAAAACATTAATTTATCCCTGCTATAAACGATTAAATTGATCTGTAAAGAAACATAATAGCTTGCCAAAAACAAAGTTCAACAGTATTTAAGAGGATAATAAAATCCAGCACAAAACAGTGTGAAATTCCCCAATGCCCTCTACCCCATAACTAACTGCTAAACATATAAAGAAGTGGGAGAGCAATAAGCAAGGCCACAGAACAATTAGGCCAAGAAGTGGCAGTGACAACTAAACTAGCCAGAAAGGACTTTCAAAGAACTTTCGCAAGGGCTCAAAGCTACACACAGACACACGGACATGGACACACACACTGGCCAGGTGGAGACCCTCTCTCAAAAAACAAAAAATTCCACATTTGATGAAAACATACATATAAGACTGATGAAATGGTTCAGCAAGTAAAAGTGTTTGCTGCATAAGCATGACAATCTGGGCTTGATCCCTGGAACTTATGGTGGAAGGAAAGAACCGACTCTCCAAAGTTTCCTCTGACCCTCACATCCATGCTGTTGCATGTACATGAGCCCATGTGCACGCACACAAACTAATAATACGTAAATTTTTTTTAAAAAGGTGTAGTGGTATGTGCCTTTAATCCTAGCACTCGGGAAGTAGAGGCAGGTGAATCTGTGACATCCAGGCCAGCCAGATCTACATAGTGAGTTCCAGGCTACCTGTGGCAGCAGGGAGATCCTGTCTCAAAAACAAACAAGAAACCCAAATTTTACATTCTTTTTTATAAATTTATTATTTTTATGCCATCTCTCCAGCCCCAAGAAATTCTTTAGAAGAAAATGATACTAGGTGCTAACTTCAATCTGCACAAATCTATGAATGGTGCCCCAAATGAAATAAAGGCATAACCTGGATGGTCAGAGCATATAGAAAAGTGGTTATTCTTGGTATAGGGGTTTGGGCCTTGGATTCTAGGCGTATTCTCCAATTCAGTCTTGTTAATCAGAATTATATTTTATTGTGTGGTGCTGGGGATTGAACACATAGCTTTGGGCATGCTGGGCATGTGATCTACCACTCAGCTACATCCCAAGCCCTTGGTTTATTGAGACAGAGTCTCACTGAGATCATGTAGTTCAGGCTGCCCTTAAACTCATTATACAGCCCAAGTGGCTTTGAGCTGGCATCCTCCTGCCTCCACCCTGAGTTACACATGCAACTTAAGCTAATATTTAAAATCATATCTTATACCTGTATCTATATTTATAGAGAAAGGGTATAGTGACAACTCTCAAGTCATGACAGAGCACAATATATGAAAGCCTGGATTACTAAGATAAAATAAAAAAAACAAAACCCAACAGAGTATACACAAACTTCCGTTACTAGATCAAGTAGAGATATACAAATTCCAGTTCATAACAGCTATGAGTGGATTCTCTTGGAGGGTAGGTAGTTAGGCAGTTCCATAGCTCAGACTCACAAGAAGAATGTAACCTCTTAAAGTATTAAAAATTTGGTCGAGTTATGCTCTTAAAGAAATTTTAAATTATATAGGTCTACTTGATTCAAAAATAAATTAAAGCACTATACAAACATAACAAGATTACTGATTCCTCTCTTTTCACCTGCCTTCCCATGCAGAGGAATGGAGGAATTTAAAGATCTACTAGTCTCAGAAAAGAAACTTACTGTTCCTAAACAATTCCACAAGGAATTTTTTTTCTTTTAAAAAAAATTATCAGCTGGGCATAGTGGTACATGCCTTTAATCCCAGCACTCAGGAGGCAGAGGCAGGTGGATCTCTGTAAGGCCAGCCTGGTCTACACAGTGAGTTCCAGGCCAGCTGGGGGCTATAGGGAGACCCTGTCTCGAAAAGACATATAAATAAATAGTAAAAATTTAAAAATTGTATATGTGCTTATAAAGCAAAGTGATGTTTTTATTCATGTATTTGCTGTGCAATGATCAAATCAGGGTCGTTAGCATATCCATCACCTCCAACATTTATTGTTTGTAGTGAGTGTTCAAAAACCCTTCTGGGTATTTTGAAATACCCAGTACATTTCATCCTACTATGCATCACAACACAACTTCTTTTTCCCATCTGCTTGTAATTTGTATTCACTTACAACTCCCAACCCCACCTCCTTTTGTTTTTCCTCTCTGCTACCCACTACCCCTATACTCTACTGAGTCCCAAGTTTTGAGAATATATGAGTGAGATGATACAATGTTTCTGTCTGGCTCATTACATTTGACTTTGTATCCTTCAAGATCCATCTACTGTTAGAACCACAGGATTTCATCCTTTTAAATGGCTGAATAATACCCCTGTGTATGTTTCTAGGTACATACCACATTTTGAAAAATCCATTCACTGTTAGGTGATTAATAATCTTAAGCTGTTATAAACAGCACTTCAGTAGGCATAGGAGATTCTTGGTCCAAAACTATTTAGTTCTCCCCTTTCCTTCAATTAATCTGTTATTTCTATTAATATGTATGCATCATTGGTATGAGTCATCAATTTTAGTTTTGGTTTTTTGGTTTTTTTTTTAAAGATTTCTCTTCTTTAAAATGTGTGTGCATGTGCGTCTATGTGAATGTATGCCATGTACGTGTGGGAGCTTATGGAAGGCAAAAGAGGGTGTTGGATACCCTGGAGCTGGAGTTACAAGTAGTTGTGACCTGCCTGATTGTAGGTGCTGGTGACTGAACTTGAGTCCTTGGAAAGACCAGCAAGTGCTCTTAACCACTGAGCTGCCTCTCCGGTCCATCACTTTTAGATTTCATCTACTGGCTTTCTCATAGATTAAATGAGATCTAATTTTCTTGCTGTTCCTTACCTCAACTTCCTGGAGTCCTGCCTTCTGCCAATATAGCCATAAGGTATTTGTTCCTTAAATCTGAGTTCAGTGTTTACATTTTGATGAAGTGAATACTGTTTGCTACAGAGTCAGAGAATGTATTATAATTATGCTTTGCTTCCTTTTGGTAAACTTCTGGATAAGAAGCATCCCTTTCTATAAAACCCCTAAAACTATTTCCTTCTCATTCCAAAGAACAAGCTCTGCAGTGTATTGTTTCTGAACCAAAGGAGCTTCTGGTATTTGGTACCCAAGTACACACTCCATGTTTCTATTTGAATATTTTCCTTCCTTCAGATTCTATTATTGAAAACTGATTCGTTACAATCAAGCCACTAAATCAATGCTAACACACTTAATAAACCTGCTAAAATATATTATAGTATTTTGTAACCATACTAAACACATCTTTAAAAAAAAAATTGGGGCCGAAGAGATGGCTCAGTGGTTAAGAACACTGGTTGTTCTTGCAGAAGATCCAGGTTTGAATCCCAGCACCCACCCACATGGCAGCTAACAACTGTCCATAACTCCAGTCCCAGGGGATCTGACAGCTTCTTCTGACCTCTGTGGGCACTGCATGACATGGGTGCACTTACCTACATGCAGGCAATACACTCATACACATAAAATAAAATAAATAAATCAAACATCAAAATTCTCTTCATCATGATGCTCTTATCTGGGTAGGGGAGATATTAGTTGTCACTGCCTATGTGTTCTGTCCCATTCTCTCTGCGTCTTCTGCTCATTCCTGGTACTGTAGGCCTCTCCCATGTCACCATTTTTCTCTCAGTTCTCTGCCCTCTACCTACCCAGTTAATCTTTTGGAACAGATATTGTATAGCAGTGGTGCTCGACTTTCATATATTTCTTCAGCACTCAGCTTTTATAAAAGTTACTACTTCTTAGTAAATATTCCAAACACATCAGTTGACAACAATAACTTGTGTCTTAACTTCAATCAGTTTCTAATGCAAAAGTATTCCTATTTCATTCCACAAATAAGTAACCCTACCAATGTTTGAGGAAAAACATTAATATATAGAATATGTATCACCTGATGCATTTTAAGGTACCTCTTTGTTCAATTCTCACAAGTTTAAAAACAATAACCTTAAGTTGGAATAAATGATAAATTATCATTTAATCCTTTAGGAACAATCTAATACATACCTCTGAAGAAAATAGGTTTCTTCTGGAATTATCCACACAACAGAGAAATAATCCACCTTATTTTATTAAGGAAAAAACAAAAACCTGAAATGTGCCTTGTAGGCATAATGGACTTAGAGAATTCCAGAAAGTGTAAGATTTATCTATACCACTTGCTGAAATCTTAAACTCAGTAAGAGGCTGTAGTTACCTCTTTTTGCAGATGAAGTTTGAAGAAACTGTTTGGCTTTGAGGGAAGTACGAGGCAAATTTTTCAGCCTTTGGGAAGCTGTTGAAAAATAAGGAACTGTAATATTTGCCTGGAAGTACAAGATAAAGGCTATCGTTTCTGTAAACTTGAATACTGTCATACAAACTTTAAAAGTTATCAAGGAACAGAAACCATAGGCAAAATGTTAGAATCCTAGAAGCAGAGGAATTTTAAAGTGATGCTTGGTGCATTAAGTTGGAAAAGAAAAGGGACAGAAATCTTAGTGGTACTGCATATTTTTAGGATTAATCTCTCGTAGATGAAAAAAAAAAACTATGTCAATTGGCTGAAACATCAAAGGGAAAACAAGCCACCAGCAAACATGCTACAGATGCGAAGAATACAAATATCAAGATAAAAGTGATGGGCACAAGCACACAGACTAGAAAAAAATAAATGCAGTATTTGTTTGATGCAAGAAAGCACATTTTGACAAAGCAGTTACTGGTAGATGAATTACCCTAATATGAAACAGTAATTCCCATACTCAAAAAGGAGAAGAAAACCCAGGAGCAGGCAAGTTCTCTGAAAGCCACAATCCTGTGGCTGTAATGTGTTCAACATTATCATGATGTAGAATCCAACTAATTTGCACCTCAGGCTTTGAGGAGCAACATACTGGATCTGTAGACACACATATATAGGGTAGCGGGGAGGGGTGGGCTGGTGTGGTTGATGTGGATAAGTCAAGAGTCAGGACATTTGCTTTTTAATGTGATCAACAAGGCAGCCTATAACTACATTGAAGCCTTACATACATGGCATGTAAGATGGTGCAGAGCTAAGAAGAGTGAAAGTAGTTCCTATTACTCCATATACAGTGATCATGACTCCAATGGATTTCAATGATCAGTCCATTCCAACCAGGAAATCACCTAGCTAAGTGGCTCTAAAATGCCATTCTACTGATAAGAAAGTCAGGCTTTTATACTTCTAGGCTTTACATCCAAAAATAAAAACAAATAGCAGCAGAACAAAGTTCTACCTCTACAAGTCTATGTAAGACATAAAATCATTGGAGAGATAAAGGGATATATATCATGAGATGAAAAAGGAAAATTTTATTTTCTCTATCAAAGTTAAAACACTATTATCTCCTTACTGAGCTAACCAACTTTCAAAAAAGTTTATACACTTGACTTGTAATTTTGTAGCACTCTAACCCTTACTATAGCTAAATAAGGTGTGATACCAACTTAACTCAAATTTTTGTCTGGCAAACTAGCAAAAACTTCTCTAGACTGGGGGGAAAAATTCATGTTATCTTATACCTGATCAGAGAACTACCGTAGGATACTGTTATCAAATATGATTCATCTATATATTTGTTCACATGTTCTCTGTCATTCAGACTTTCACCCATTCATCCCATCCCTATTTTCATTTATTCAAATAGTGGAGTGTGTGGTACCCTGTTTGGGTAGAACAGCTTCAGGAAACAACTAGACATTCTTACTCTTGTGGAATTAATATTTAAGAAAGGGGGATACTGAAAATAACTTTTCAGATGGTGATAGCTGATAGGCAGAAAAAAGAAGTAGGAAAGAAGGCTAAGAAAGAGACTGGAGTTGCAATCATACAAGGGTAATCCATGAAAGGGTTCTCAAAGATGACATCTGCACAAAGTCTGAAAGCAGAGTGGGTGGGAGCCATGTAGTGTCTGGAGAAAACAATCCAGATTGAGGAAAAATCAATAGGAGAGAACACTGGGATTGGGAATGCCAAGTATATTTGAAGAAAAGTAATAGGCTTAGTTGCAAACGACTCACAAAAGGAAACCAAACAAACATGTTGGCAAACTATAAGCCATTTTAAAAATTCTTATTTTTATTTCATGTGTATGAATGTTTTATCGCATGTGTGCATGTGGGTATATACACCATGTGCATGCCTGGTACTCATGAGGCCAGAAAACGGTGTCAGATCCCCTGGAACTGAAAGTTATAGATAGTTGTGAGTCACTAAATGGGTGTTGGGAACCAAATCCAGGTCCCCTGAAAGAGCAGTGAGCATTCTTAACCACTGAGTCATTCTCCAGCCCCATAAGCCATTATCTTTAAAATTATTTATTATATTTATTTGTGAATGTGTGTGCATGCATGCCATGGCATGCATGTGATCAGAGGACAACTTGGAAGAATTGATTCTCTCCTTTCATCACATGGGTCCTGGGGACTGAATTCAGTTGCAGGCTTATCAGCAAGCACCTTCACCCACTGAGCCATCTCACAGACTCTAGCCATTGTGCCTGTTTTTGTCAATTTGACCCAAACTAGAATCACCTGAGAAGAGGGACTCTCAATTGAGGAATTTCCTCCATCAGCTGGACCTGTGGCCATGTTTGTGGGGCATTTTCTTGATTGCCAATTGATGCAGGACAGTCCAGGTTACTTTGGACCATCCCTGCCCAGGTGGGCCTGGGCTGTATAAGAAAGACAGATAAGCAGCGGTCCTTCACTGGCTCCTACCTTGAGTTCCTGCCCTGGTTTCCCAAGATGATGAACTGTAATCTGTAAGTCAAATAAACTCTTTCCTCCCCAGGTTGGTTTTGCTCAATGTTTTATCAACAGGGAAGCAAATGAGGAGAGCCATGAATATTTTAATAAAGGCAGACTCTCAAATGCCATTTGTAATAAACTCTTGCAAAGTTCCTATCTGAATTCACAGCCATGGTTAAGCCAGTGGACTCTATTATCCAGGTTTCATGGTAATGACACAATGGCATCTACAAACAAAGGAAAACCATCCACCAGGATTTCAAAGAATCAGATTTGTCTGATAAAGACAGAATGATATGATTTTCATGAACTACCACATAGTTGTGTTAGTTAAATAAGAACGAAACTAAACTTTATGGGGCTGGAGAGATGGCTCAGTGGTTAAGAGCACTGGCTGTTCTTCCAGAGGCCCCAGGTGTGATTCCCAGCACCCATATGGTGACAAACAACCGCCAGTAACTCCAGTTCCAGGGGATCTGACACCCTCTTCTGACCTCCACAGCAGGTAATACACTCATACGCATAAAATAAAAATAATAAATAATCGGTTGGAGAGATGGCTCAGCTGTGAAGAACACTGGTTGTTCTTGCAGAAGACCGAGTTTGAAGCCCAGCACCCACATGGCGGCTAACAACTGTCTGTAACTCCAGTTCCAGGGGATCTGACAGCCTCTTCTGTCCTCCGCAGGCATTGCATGACATGGGTGCACTTACCTACAAGCAGGCAATTTACGCATACACATAAAATTAAAATTAAAACAAAAAAGCACTGACAGCTCTTGCAGAGGATCTGGGTTTTATTCCCAGCACCCACATGGTGGCTAACAACCATCCATAACCCCAGTTCCAGGGGATTTGACACTCTCTTCAGACCTCCACAGGCACTGCAGGACACAGATACACTTACATACATGCAGGCAATACACTCATACACATAAAATAAAAATAATAACTAAAATATTTTTTAGAAAAAAACTAAAGGAAGAGTTTATTCTGGGTCACAGTTGAAGGATACAGTCCCTCATGGCAGGGAGGTCAAGGAAGCAGGAGCTTGAAGCAGCTGCTCACATTGCATCCACAACCAGGAAGCAGAGAGCCATGAATGAATGTCTCTGCTCAGCTCCCTCTCTCCACATATACAGTCCAGAATCCCATCCAGGAAATGTGCCATCCACAGTAAGCACGTCTTTCCACCTCAATTACTCTAAGATAAACCCCTATGGGGAACACCAAGTGGTTCATCTCCCAGGTAATTCTAGATTCTGCCAAGCTGACAACAAACACTGTCACAAAGGAAAACAAAAAGTAACGAAGGATTGATTGATTGAATGAACTTCTTTTAGCTGTGAACGCTAAGAAGAAAACAATTGTTTTGTCCACCACCATACATCCAGCTCTGAGCCAATGCCTCTAGGTGCTCAGTAAGCACTCACTGAAATGATCTATTCAGTCTGATTCTGATCTATTCTTCAAGGCCCCATTTTTTACTTCTTACTTCCATTTACCTCCGCAGGCTCCCTGGTGCTTTTCTTAATCAATATCAGGACAAATACAGCACACACTCACAAACAAGGCCATCCTCCTATCTGTACCAGTGATCCCTGGGCACAGTATGCTTTCTACAGTGGTGTACTAGAGCGATTTCATTCTGAGAGCCAATAAAAAAATGTAGAGAAACTTTGTGAACCAGTTATTAAACCTGATAATATAAAACATAAATAA
>NW_008341889.1:4515505-4531545 GCF_000622305.1 Nannospalax galili | reverse complement strand
AAGAACGAAACTAAACTTTATGGGGCTGGAGAGATGGCTCAGTGGTTAAGAGCACTGGCTGTTCTTCCAGAGGCCCCAGGTGTGATTCCCAGCACCCATATGGTGACAAACAACCGCCAGTAACTCCAGTTCCAGGGGATCTGACACCCTCTTCTGACCTCCACAGCAGGTAATACACTCATACGCATAAAATAAAAATAATAAATAATCGGTTGGAGAGATGGCTCAGCTGTGAAGAACACTGGTTGTTCTTGCAGAAGACCGAGTTTGAAGCCCAGCACCCACATGGCGGCTAACAACTGTCTGTAACTCCAGTTCCAGGGGATCTGACAGCCTCTTCTGTCCTCCGCAGGCATTGCATGACATGGGTGCACTTACCTACAAGCAGGCAATTTACGCATACACATAAAATTAAAATTAAAATTTTTTAAAATTAAAAAAAATAGTAATAAAATATTTAAACAACTAAACTTTATTCTGAAATATGCTTGATTTGATTAGTTTTCTCGAGATAAAAAAATCCATATTTACTTATGGTTTCTTGGGGACAAGGTCTCATGTAGCTCAGACTGGCCTCAAATTCACTATTATAACTGTGCATGATCTTGACTTTCAGATCCTCCTCCTTCCATTTCCCAAATGCTGGGATTACAGGCCTGCAATACCAGGCCCAGATTAAAATCAATTTTCAAATGAAAAGTATATGATTTTAAGTGACATTTCCAAATATTTCTGGAACAGAATTTCATGTGTTTGTTATCTGAAAATATTCATAGTTTAAATTCTTCCTTGCTTTTCTTTAAACATTTACATAATTCCAGTTAGCAAGACCCTACTGTGAGGACAAGGAATGCTATAGCAGAACAATTACTCTTTGATGCTACTACTAGTTAGGGGCATGTCTTCCTCCATAGACAAGCTCCTTTAAAATCTTCCATATTTCTGGAAGTCATTTTCCAAGTCATTCCAGCCTAACGTTTCCTTAAATTCTATTTATTCATCCCACATCGTTTCTTAGATCTAACCCTTCTGCTTCATCCCCATTGTCTCAATACCTAACTTAGACCTTCATCACCTTACTTCTGGATAAGAACAGTGTCCTTGGGGCCTGCTTATGTAATCTTGGACTTTCTCTTTATGTACATCAAGTAGAAGGGCTGCTCACTTCATCCAGGGTAGGCAATGAGTTAAGTGCACTGCATGGAGAGGCTTTAAAGACAAAATAAAAGTAGCTCGTCCTGTATTCTACAGTTATGCTCCAGCAACACCACCACCCATACAAATACTCCTCCCTGAAAAATATAGTTTATTATAGTCCAAGTGTAAACACAGCTGCATTGCTGTTGAGTTCTGATAACATTACGTAACCTTCGAATTAGTGCATTTTATTATCTTTTAATAACACGAGAGTTAATTAGGAGAATTCCCAGCAAGTACCTGAGTTCAGCTACAAGCTTATTTCAAGAGTGAGGACACAGCAATGTGAGATCGTTCACAATTGCTTCATTCAGCACAGTACATGCCTCCAATCCTGTGATACATTATGCTGCTTCTTTAAATACAGTAAAATAAACAATGATGGTGTGGTGATTGTAAAGTCACTGAAAAGTATAAATTATCTTGATTCTGTCATTATATGTGACTTTGATCATGTGTTTGGATTCTCAACTGTGAGAACATTTAAAAATAATTAGATTTGATCCTTCCCTCAAAGGCATGGACAATATGGCAGTTTCTAGATTTGTTAAAAATGAGATTGTATGAATCTCTTCCCAATTTATTCTTACACTGGAGATTTTCCCCATGTATAGACCAGTTGCTTTCAAAATTAAAATTTAAAGACAAAAGCTGGGCATGGTGGTATATGCGTAGCACTTGGGAGACAGAGGCAGGTGGATCTCTGTAAGATTGAGGTCAGCATGGTCTACATAGTGAGTTCCAGGTCAGCTGGGACTACAGGGAAACCCTATCTTAAAAAAATTAAAATTAAAATTAAAGATAATGTTCTCCTAACAATTATTAGTGAAGATGGATAATTCTGGCTAGTTTTGAACCTCAATACTCAAAGATTATAAATTCTGAAGAATTTATTGATAACTTTTCAGAAGCTAAACCTGTAATTTATTACTGTTGACTTATCAATATATACATTTTTTTTCTCCCTGAGCTGGAAAGATGACATGTACTATTCTTTTGGAGGACCTGAGTTTAATTCCTAGCAACCATGTCAGATGACTCACAATCTCCTGCAACTCTAACTTGGGGGATCTGACACTTCTTGCCAGCTTCTGTAGGCACCTGTATTCACATGCACATACCTGCCCCCCATGCACACACACAACACACACAATTAAAAATCTTTGTTGTTCTTTGTTTTTGTTTCTGTAGTCCTGGGGATCACAAACCCAGGGCCTTGAACATGCCAGGCAAGCACTTTACCAAGTGAGCTCCATCCCCAAACCCATCAAGGTAAGTGAAAATTTGACTATTTTCTTTTTCTTACTGGAATACTGGCTTTATTATTAGTAGATACAAAATTAAAATTAAAAATTTTAAAAATACTTTCATGGTTGGCATTTTCACCTGCTATTACAACTCTAGCTTATGTCATTTTATAGTGATTACTGACATAGTTCTGTATAACAGGGAGACTGTTAATGACAATCTTCTCCACATGCTAATAAGTGTAAGGTTCTGTGAATGAACAGTAATTAGGTAAGATGCCACTGGCTTCTCAACCCATGACATTTTCTTTAAATCTCTTACTGCTTACAAATTCTCATTTAGTCATGCTTTGATTCTCTCATCTTCCACTCAAATCTCAGTGTTCCCAAGTCCTTTATCTTCCACTTACTAAAACAAAACAAACAAACAAAAAACCCAAAAAACCTGGTTTTATTACCCCTTATTACTGCCTTTGTTCAAATTTTCATTTCTTGTGCAGCTTATTTTTTTTTAATTCTTAAAATTATGTGTGTGTGCACACATATGTGTGGACATATCATAGTGGCAGGCAGGGGACAACTTGCAGGAGTCAGTTTTCTCCATCACATGGGTTCCAGGAATTGAAATCAGATGGTCAGCCTTGGTGGCAAACACCTTTACCTGCTGAGGCATCTCTCCAGTTGCCTTGACCAGCTTATGAAATTACTAGCTGTCAAAGTAATTTCCAGTCTCTCTTTACATTAGGTGATTCTCTGCTGGAATTTCTTCCTTTCTAAGAAGCAACTCTGATTAAAAGCTCCATGGTTCCTCACGTTTACAGAATGAAATTCAAACTCCATAGTATTTATATTTTAAAATCCTCATACTCTGTTCCTTGTCTACGCCTCCCATCCCTTATCATCACTCCATTCTTTGCCCATCCTGTAACTTGCACTTTAGTGGTACAAACCTATTAGAATCAGACTGATGCTCTTAAGACTTTTCATTTGGCAAGCTGCTCCCAAGTAGGCTGACATAAGTTTTGGTACCTTTCCTGAAAAGCCTTCATGCTAATGAGCTTAATGCCTCTCCTCTGCTTCCACAGAAGTCCTGGCTTATCATTCCTGGCTACTGGAAGACACAAACTATCTTATTTACATTTAAATTTCTATTGGATAATTAAAGATCACATAAGTGACTGGCAATTGGACAAAATGTAGCGATTTAGATAAATGATACTTTCTTAGTCAAGGTCCTCCAAAGTCCAGGTCCAAATCTTGCATATGCCTAAAAATCAGTTGAGATACTCTAAAAATAGAGTCTGGGTGTCTAACTCTATGATGTTCAATCAAAATGTCCAGCAATAAAGGCCCCAAATGACATTTATAAAATCTCTCTATGAGGGCTAGAGATGGCTCAAGAGTTAAGACCACTGTCTGCTCTTGCAGAGGACCGGGGTTTGATTCCCAGTACCCACACGGCAGCTAACAGCCGTCTATAACTTCAGTTTCAGGGGATCCAAAATCCACTTCTGTCCTCTTCTGGCATTGCATGACATGGGTGTACTTACATACATGCAGGCAGACTATTCACACACATAAGATAATAAATAAAAATTTTAAAAAATCTCCTTGTGTTTTAAGGTAACTGACTCATCATTGTACTTAAACTGATGATCCATATTTTACTATTCTTAAATAATCCCATTATATAATTATTGCATATAATGATTTATTTCAACTCATGCTTCATAACACTAAATTTGCAGTGTAACCTTGTGGTGTTCTGGTAATAAGTGAAACCTAGAGGGAATTCCTTCCTCATGGAGTTCACAGTGGCTATGGGAAAGCTGACAACCACCCTGGATGCTCTCTTGGATAACAGTCCAGACTACAATACTGGTCCTCTGTCTTTTCTCTGGGGGCATATTCTGTATCCTGTGTAAAATTATTCTTATATCAAGCAAAATATACGCAAATGAATAAATATTGCTCTGTTATTTTATTCTTTTGTAGTAATTTAGAAATTATCTACAGTTCAATCTCAAATCATGCTCCAACAGGGTCATCCAAGAATGCTTTGTTGTTTGAATTTTTTTTAATTAATTTTTTATTTTATGTGTATGAGGTTTTGCCTGCGTGCATGTAAGGGTACCATTGTATGCAATGTCTGCAGAGGCCAGAAGAGGGTGTCGAATCCCCAGAAACTGGAGTTATGGATGGCTGTGAGCTACTATATGTGGGCGCTAGGAACTGAGTCCAGGTCCTCTGCAAGAGCAGCCAGTGCTCTTAACCACTGAGCTGTCGTCTTTCTAGCCCCAAGCATGTTTTCTCTCTTTATTTTATGTGTATGAATGAATTACTTGCATGTGTATAAGTGCACCTGTGTCATGCAATGCCTTCCAGAGGTCAGAAGAGGGAGTCAAATTCCCCTGGAACTGAAGTTACAGTGGTCAGTCCCCATTTGGGTGCTGGGAATTAAACCCGGGTCCTCTGCAAGAGTGGCCAGTGCTTTAACCACCGAGCCATCTCTCTAGCTCCCCCAAGTATGTTTTCTAAGAGGACTTTTATGTACAATCACATGAAAGCAATCACATGATAGGCCAGCAGCGCATCTCCAAACAATGACTGGGAGGAAATCTGGAGTTTGGGGAGGTATGGGAAGGAAGGAACAATTTGGTCTTAGCTATGCCACTTTTCTAGTTATATGATCTTGCATAATTCATATGATTCATGGATCTCTGCTCTCTATAAAAATAAGAAATGTATGCTAGTGAAGTTCAAATTTCACTTAAAGTGAAAATACTTTAAGCATTATAAAATCCTAACCAGTCTGGATATTAAAAAATGATCATTACATTAAGGTTTTTATCTATTCCTTTTCTTCACTAATGAATCAATAATTTCTGCATTTTTCTGAAAGCTAAACTTTGTTAACCCTATACTCTCGTAATCCCTCTGATAATACCCCTCCCTTTAACTGAAGAAACAGAAAGTGACCTGTGCCCATGACCTCTGCAGTGCTCTGGTTTTCTTGAGCTTTTTAAGTTACTTACATTTTCCAAATACAAAAGCTAAAAATAATAGCTATGAAAGTTGAAAATACATTAGCACTATCAGAATACTCATATTTGAATGTCAGCATCCATAACAATGCAGCCATAGCAAATAAGCATATAAAAATAGTGACTGGCAAAGTGACAAGGCAAAGGAAAAGGCCCGGTAGGTAGAGAAGCAACCTTGCAAAGTTAGCTCATGCAGACCAGCAACTAAGAACCAAAGCTTTACCACTTATAGCTGAAAAATAATTATTTCAAACAAAATGCAACATTTATTACACTAATAACTGAAGTCTACACAGAAAAACAAAGTAGTAATTCATTGTATAAAATAAAAAACTTGTTATATTTTACTTAAGTATATATCAAAGTAAAGATTTATGAAAATTATATACCTATATTAAAATCATAATTACATTATGTATCAAAATGTAAAATTTGAAGAAAATTGGTAACTTTGTTTTATGAGGTATTAACTTTAAACATCTAAATTTTTAAAAAATAAATTCAAAATTTAAGTTTGCTAATACTCTGGATTTTTCTATTTTCCAAATACACTCGTAAATAGCATAATTTAATTCTACACTAAAATAAATGGCTTTTTTGGATATTTTAAGTTATAAATAAGCTTTACTGTAACTGCAACTGTAAAAATTAAGATGTATATACAATTTTTAAAAAGAATGATACCTCAACTCTTCAGCCTATACAATTAATCAAATACAGAAATACAACTTTATGAAACTACATGTCTAATTTTCCACATAAGAGACTAGTAACTGGAACACCAGTAATGTTTTCCCTATATATTTTCCTTAATTGCCAAATAGTAGGAAGAACGGAAAAATAATTCAAGCAGAATACTATACAACTATATAATGGTAATTCTACCCCTGGAGAAGGCAAGTAATTATCAAAAACTTTAATATACAGCCAGTACATTTTTTTTTTAAGCTTTAAAATTTTTTTTTAATTTTTATTTTATGTGTATGCGTGTATTGCCTGCATGTAGGTAAGTGCACCCATGTCGTGCAATGCCCACGGAGGTCAGAGAGGCTGTAGGATCCCCTGGGACTGGAGTTACAGACAGTTATTAGTTGCCATGTGGGTGCTAGGATTCGAACCCAGGTCTTCTGCAAGAACAGCCAGTGTTCTTAACCGCTGAGCCATCTCTCCAGTCCCCGCCAGTACATTTTTCTATCAACACTTGTTACAAATTTTATTTCACTCCTAGGTTCCCTACCTTTCTGTTCTTCTATGTTGGTGAAGCTCTATCTTTCACTGTCATAAACCTTTAAGATTCTAGAATAGTTTGAGTAGAGAACAACCATGAAGGTCTGCTGGAACAACTCTAAGAGTTGGTATAGTAATTATGGAATAGGGTGAAGAAAATGTAGGCAGAGCTGGCTATATCACACAGGAGGCTGTTTGGGGATTTTCAAAAAAGTAGCACTTTGAAAAATCCAGATCTTTAACAATTCAAACTAAATACAAAAGCATCTCTGAAAGTCAAGTACAAATATTTCAGTCTATTTGTACAGATGCTCTAAAAGCATGGCTTATAATATACATGAGTATTATTACCCACTGAAAACTTTGTTTCCTGTCATATTAACACTGTGGGCTGTTTTCTAGTATTGGGAAACTCTGAGGGGTTCCAGCCTCAGAAACATATATTTGGCATATTTTCATGTGCCAAATTAACTTGTAGGTTTAAGGGCACAAAATGTATCACTCTCTATTTTAGGGATAACAGTTCAAATTCTACCTTTATGTTCATTTAAAAAGTTTTGTGAATTCATGTTTTCTGTATCAATTACTGCCATTATGAGTGACATAATGACATTTTTATACACTTTACAGTATCAACCTTTCAATAACTGTAACATAAAATTTAAATTTTTATCTAATGCAAAAAACACGTTTTGGTATATACCCAGCAGAATGAAGTATATAAATTTCAACTGTAGTTTAATTTTTTAATTTTTTTTTTTTTTGGTCTTTTTGAGACAAGATCTCCCTGTAGCTCCAGCTGTCCTCCAACGCACTATGTAGACCAGTCTGCCCTTAAACTCACAGAGATCCGCCTGCCTCTGCTGGGATTAAAGGAGTGCACCACCATGCCCGGTGTAAATTGTAGTTTTAAACTTAGAGAAAACAACTATTTCAGTATGATTTTAATACCTTGGTACTAAAGCATGGATGTGACAAGTCTCTGTAGATGACTTGAAGACATTCTTAAATTGGGTCAACTTGGCTTGAATACTAACCTGCCACTTATTAAGATGCAGAACCACAGATAAGTTATTTATAAGACCATAGAAGTATTTCAGTAGTTCATGGCAGGTTGGTCTGATTTTTCATTCATGTCTACTTTAGTTAATAATGAGCAACAAGTTTTCAAAAGCCTCAACCCTTTTGTAACCACCTTGTTTGGTAATGCACACAGTGTGCACTATCACTCACGTGGAGCTCTTCCTGCATCACTTATTTTAGGCTCAGTTGGGCCAATTTGACTTAGAAGTTATTACTATGTAAGTCTTTATCTTTGTCTATGCTGCATGTCTCTGTAATTCATGAATCTAACCCCTTCCTTTCCATCAAATTATCTTACTCTTGTTTTTTAATGGAGGCTAGTATTTGCTGGAATATTTATTCATTAAGAATTTACATAACTTTAATTTTGATAGCTGCATTTCTATAGAACCACTATTGCTTTTATTAATGTTCTAGTGAAAAAGTTGCTTAAGTTTTAAGTTTTAGTGGTATTTCCTCTATGAAATCCAATTATTCTTAATATGCAACACTGTACAATTTAATGATGTTGTGCTATAGTAGAAATGCCTGTACTTATTTAACATACTTGTCACAAAAAAAGTCAAGCATTTATTACAAATAAGGATTGAATTTAAAAAAAATTACCTCCATGTAGAAAGACCTGTCACATTCATGGGTTAGCATCCTTCCACTCAACAAACAAAAATTACAGATGACATGTTTTTTAAAAAATACTTTCAAGCCGGGTGTGGTGGCACATGCCTTTAATCCCAGCACTTGGGAGGCAGAGGCAGGCAAATCTTTGTGAGTTAGAGTGAGTTAGAGGTCAGCCTGGTCTACATAGTGAGTTCCAGGACATCTGGGGCTACAAGGAGACCCTGTCTCAAAAAGACAAAAAACAAAAAAAAACAAAAAAACTTTCAAAATTCTTTTTTTCTATTTAATTTTGGATTTAACTATTATCTGCAAAACAATTTACAAACAGAAAGGCTGTTAAAAAGTAATGGTTTTGGTAATTTATTATCTCAGATTTTAATCTGTATTACAAGGCAGATTAGAAATATGGATTAGTATGGCATGGTGGCATACACCTTTCATTCCAGCACTCTGAAGGCAGAGGCAGGTGAAAATGTGAGTTTGAGATCAGCCTGGTGGTCTACACAGCCAGTTTCAGGCCAACCAGGGCTATATAGTGAGACCCTGTCTCCAAAAAAAAAAAAAACCAAAACAAAACAAAAAAGGAATATGGATTAATATGACATCTATATTGATTAACTTTATATACACATATATGTGTGTATATATACAAATATATCCTTGGCAGACTAATCAAAATTAAAAATTTCATATCAGCAGATGTAAATATTAAGACTATATAAATCCTGCCGGCTATGGTGGCGCACAGCTGTAGTCCTGGCACTCGGGAGGCAGAGGCAAGCGGATCTCTGTGAGTTCAAGGCCAGGCTGGTCTACATAGTGAGTTCAGGCCAGCCAGCTAGGGCTACAGGGAGACCCTGTCTCAAAAACACCAAAAAAAAAAACCCCAAAACTATATAAATCCTTATAAAATACTTCAAGTTTTACAAAGAAAAGCCATAAAATTCAACTTTGTTATAAATACACTATATTATAACTACAAATTATTTTTATTATGATGAGGTCTAAAATATGTAATAATAAACTAAACTATTTCCTTTTGTTTCTGTGGCACTGGGGATAAATCCAGGTCTCACAGATTGCTCATTCAGCACTCCAGCCAGCCTTGCAGCCTAGACACTAAATAAGGAGGTCAGTAAATGAAACCAACATACTACAGAATAGACACAGGACAGTGACTTGCTACTTCTATAAGCCAAAGCAAAGCCTATCCTTTTTAAAAACAGACTTTACTTCATATGGCTTTTATTTAATCCTTATTTGTAATAAATGTCTGACTTAGACCCTGCCTCAAAACAACAAAAAACAAGGAACAAAACAGAAAAGCAAAACAAAATAAATGTTTTGACTTTTTATTTTGTGACAATAAGTATGTTAGGTGAGTACAGGCGTATCTCCTATAGTACAACACATACATCCTTAAGAGCTGTAAACTATACAATATTGAATGAATATTATAGCAACGGTTTAATATCATTATTCAGCACAAAACAAATTTCTATGATTTTCATTTTCTGTTATTTCATAATACTTAAAAGTAGAGAGAGACACTTACTAGCTGAAGCCTGAGGTTGCATGCGAGGTATTCCTCCATTTGGCACTTGAAAATTGGAATCACTTCTACTGCTCTTCACTGAGTCAACTTGTGTGTTAGATGTTCGAGACAGGTTTGGAAGACTTCGTCTTAGTTTTTCTAAAATAATGAGATTTTAATTAAAAAAAAAAAAATCAAACCATTCTTTGAGATAGAGAACTAAAATATTAAGTAGAACTGAAAAGTAACATACTTCAACATTCTATATATTGTAGAAGTAACAGGAAATATTAAAAAGAGAGAGAGAAAGAAAAACTCAACCCAGAGACTGTAAATGGGTAAAACAAAACCGTTAAGAGAACCATAAATGATATTATCAAATCTAAATCTAAAAGGCCACTCCATGAGTAAAATAAAATAAAAGTAACATAACCACATAAAGTTAAATTTACTTTTTCCTTGTGTTTTATTAGTTTGCACTAACAAAATGATAAGGGACTATTTATTTATATGAAACAAACCTGGGAGAAAAATACATTCCTTTTCACACTACAATACATTAAAATATGGGCCCCCTCCCCCACATTTCATTACCGTATCTGCTGTGTTTTACCTTCATTTTTAACATTGCTTGTCTGTAAATCTGCTGGATGGCCTTGGAGGGAAAGGCGGGGCTGCTGCAAGCGGCTAATCATAGGCTGTGGGGACACTCTGCTGTATTCTATTCCCCGGGCAGGAGACCGTGAACGAGGTGAATTTCGGGGTGACTGCTTAGGAGATGGTCGAGGTGAGTTGCGTGGTGATGGAGAAAACCTGTTAACAGCAGGGTATACTGCATGATGCATACTATCATCTTCATCATCTAAACTCTGTGCATCAAGTTCCTGATCACTAAAAGTACCCCGTCTTGTAGAATTGCAAGATGAACCAGAACTGCGCCGAGAAGTGGTGGCTGCGTACTCTTGCCGGAGACCTGGCAACAATGAATGCATTATTTATTTATTTGATCGTATTTTCAAAATTTTAAATATTTAAAAAATTAAATATGAAAGTTATCATTAAGAAATTCGATGAAGGTATAAAGTACAAAGGAAAAGTCCTTCTTACTTTTAGGCATTCTTCCATATAAAGATGCATGAACTGATTCTTAAAGTTATTTTTAAATTGAATGAAAGTCTACCACTTTTGTTTAACTTAAGACTTCCAGAATCTGAGCCAGGTGTGGTGGTACACGCCTTTGATACCACCACTTGGGAGGCAGGCAGATCTCTGTGAGTTCAAAGCCAGTCTGCTCTACATTGTGAGTTCCAGGCCAGCTGGGGCTACAGGGAGACCCTCACTCAAAAAAACCAAAGGAAAAAAAAATCCATATTCCTGGGGGCTGGATAGACGGCTCAGCAGTTAAGAGCACTAGCTGCTCTTACAGGGGACCCAGGTTCAATTCCCAGCATCCACACAGCAGCTAACAACCATTCATCACTCCAGTTCCAAGGGATTTGATACTCTCTTCTGACTTCTGCAGGCACTTCATGACATAGAGACACTGGTGCACTCACATGTAGGCAACACACTCATACACATAAAATAAAAAATAATAAATAAAATATTAAAGAGAAATATTCATATTCCTAAACACAGTAAATCCAAATTTGAATTAAAGAAATACTGAGGGAAAAATAATTATCTACCCAGTGAACGGAACATATCAATGAGCAAGTAAACTCCTTGCATTAAATTATAATGCAAAAAAGCATAGAATCTCAGCGATATTTTCAACAAGTCCTGCTAGCTACTGGCATCTACTAAAGATATTGAAGAGTATCTGTACTTTTAAATCATTTATACACAGAAACTGGTATTAAAAGAGGTTCTCCAAACTAGTACCTTAGAGTCACTCCAGGGTATCATCTAAAACTACAATTTCCTGTAGCTGTAGTTCAGTAACAGCGTGTGCATGGGGCCAATCTTCATGCACAACAAAAATAAAGGACAAGCAACTCTACAAACCCCTTACAAATTCCTGGGTCCACTTGGCCTTGTTGTAAGGTTTGGGAACCACAATAGTAACTGACACTTACTGTCTAGTTACAGCAAACAGCAGTAACAAAAGACAGCAAACCAATGAAAGAGCATTGTTTCAGTAAAGAAAATTCAGAGCCCAGTGGAGCCTCTCCACTAACAAAGAGAACTTTAAGCAAGTCACAATCACCATAGGAGTTTGCATTTCTCATTGTAAAAATGAAGACACTTGACCAGGAAAAAAACCCAAATATATAATTCTGCATTTTTAACTGTTATAAACGTATGAGAAGAGCCAGGAGTGGTGGCGCACGCCTTTAATCCCAGCACTGGGGAGGCAGAGGCAGGCAGACCTCTGTGAGTTTGAGGCCAGCCTGGTCTACACAGAGAATTCCAGGCCAGCTGAGACTACAGGGAGACCCTGTCTCAAAAACACCAAAAAAAAAAAAAAAAAAAAAAAGTTAAAAATATGAGAACCATTTTATAAAAACAAAATTGTTATTTTTTTAAAAGGAGGGCAGGAGGATATTTTCAAGAAGTATGTGTTTTGGGCAACATCTTTTAATTTACTGGGAAAATAAATATTCATGTGTATGGATGGTTTAGTAAGGATCCCTAAAGCACAATACAGATAAAATTTCTACTATTTGTTACCAAAACACAATATAAAGGTACAATAAATAGCTGCTTGAGCTTTTCACAAAAGTCAGCATTCAACAAAGAAATGAATGAGCTTATTCTAAGTAAGAATTAGGTGGCATTCCTTTTCTCTCTTTCATAACACTTTAAGATATACTTGATAGGCCAGGCCTGGGGGCACAGACCTTTAGTCCCAGCACTTGGAAGGCAGAGGCAGGTGGATCTCAGTGAGATCCAGGCCAGGCTGGCCTACATATCAAGTTCCAGGCCAGCTGGGACTACATGGAGACCCTGTCTCAAAAAGATTAAAAAAAAAAAAAAAGATACACTTGATAAACTTTTTATCTACAATAGTCTGTAGTAGCAAAAACCTTGACAATGAAAATACTTACTTTCTTCCTGCATCCGGGCTAGAATCTGCACATCAGTTACATCATTTAGCTTATAGTTGGATCCAATTGAATCTTCATCTAATTCTGAAGCACTTAACTCACTATCTATAGAGGATTGAGGACTGAGAGGAGGATTTCTATCTGATGAGCTTTTGAAGTTACCTGTAAACAAAGGAAAAAAGTCAAACCTTGGTAAGAGAAAAATGGAGTTAAAACATCTGTTGCAACTAGGTAATTACATTCTTTCATTTAGTTTTCATTCTGCCACTTACATTTGCAAAATCCCCAAATACTGAAATGAGAAACTCCCCTCATTAAGGGAAGAGGGCTCCAGAGACTCTTCTGCTTAACTATGTCATTAAACACAAACTTGTCCTTTCAGGATTACTTACCTAGCTTCTCACAGGACAATTAAAACTTTTAGTACAGTGCCTGCAAAGCAGCTAATATTCAATAACTGTATTAGAGGACTTCAGCTTTTACAAGATAATCAAGGAAACTACTCTGTAGATGAGTCTACAATGTTGTGTTTTCTCCTCCCAAATTCAGTCATAAACAAACATTATAATCTTTTCCTTGAAGAAATGCTTTTTTTCCCCCTAAACAACAGTAACTTGAGAAAAGTAGATTTCTTGGACACTAAAGAACAAACCAAAAAAGAACAGGTTAATTTCTCCTACAATGATGTCATGCTTGCCAAATTAATAACAGGGATCCAAGATGTTCTAATGTTTAGTAATATATTAGATGGTAAGAAGAAAATGACTAGAATTTTTTTTTTTTTTTATTCTAGACCAAAAGGAGGTCAGCAGACTGTCAGGAAGAATATACACTGGAACAGTCTAGCACGTTTCTAAGGAAATGCTTTCGCCTGAATCAATTTCTACTGAATAATAATAAAATTCCAGCACTTTCACTAATTCTTCTAATATACTTGCCTACCTTAATTGTTTGTGGGGTTTTTGTTGTTTAAGACAGGGTTCTACTTTGTAATCTAAGGATCTAGCCCAAATTAGCCTGAAACTTGTAATCCTTGCTGGGCATGGTGGTACACACCTTTAGTCCTAGCACTCAGGAGGCAGGGGCAAGCAGATCTATCTGAGGGTGAGGCCAGCTTCATGTGGGGGAGGGGCTAAGAACACATAAGCCGAGAACATCACGAGGCACCTCTTGTCATTTTGTGCTGCTGTCATGAAGTTGAAAGATCTGTATTTGAGTGTGGACGTTCCAGAGCAGCCATGAATAGGGGGACACCCACTTTTCTATAAATAAACCCCCACCCTATGCTGTTAGCAAGTCCAATAAACTCATTAGGATTTTCAAAAAATAAAAAAGGAACAGAGCTAATGGAAACCTTCATTATTCCAAAGTTGACCCCATGTTGGCAAAATTCCTATTTTCCCCCTTTAAATTTCATTGTATATATATTTTTATGTAATCTGCTTCAAGTTATTTCTGGAAAAATGTGTTAAAAACTGCCTCTCCTTGGAATAAAAAACAAACAACAAACAAAACAAAAACCTTGCAATCCTCCTGTCTCAGAGTCCTAAAAGTAGACATATGACATTCATGTCCATCTACTTTTCCAAAATTTTTCACCATAAGATATTCCAATCAATATGAAAAGTATATAAGGAGAGTAAGAAAACAAAATAACATCTACATTATTGATGAAAGAGCATACATAGGATATAATAGGAAAAGTACTGCAAGGTTAGGCTCAAATAATGCCTGGATCAAATTTAAACAAATACTGAGGGTTAAACCTTTTAGTATGATATTCTCACAGGTAAAATAAGTAGCAAAGAACAACCTAAATTTACTAAGCAAAGAGTGGAGTTTATAAAGTTATTGGAGTTAGGAAGCACACAAGTCAAAAAATGAGGTAGGAGCTAGGATGATGGCTAAATCCATAAAGCACCTGCCTCACAAGTATGAGGACTTAAGTTCAAATTTCCACCACCTAAGTAAAAAGCTGGGCAGGACGACAAGGTGTCTATAATCTAGTGCTGGGGAACAACAGACAGGTGGGTCTCTGGAGTTCGCCTGCTAGCCAATCTAGCCATCAGGGAGCTCCAGGTTCAGTGAGAGATCCTATCTCAAAAAAGAAGGTGTAGAGTGTCAGAGAAAGATACCTGATGTTGACCTCTGGCCACCCACACACATGCACACATCCACACAAACACGTGCATACAACCACACACAATTTTGGGGGATGTTGTTAAGTGAGTTTAAAAGTAGCATCAATAAGAGTAATTGAACAAATGAATTAAAAACAAGAGTACTTTAAAAAGAGTCAACTCTGTAGATTTTACAACCCCAACAGGATGTAAATAAGGATTTGCTGATTAAAGGAATCAAGTTGTAGTCCTGTTTAACTAATTTAAAAACATATTTAAGTATGCATAACCTTTGTACCCTTAGTGCCCAGTATAGTAACTCGCACAAAACAGCAAAACAAAGAAAAT
The DNA here is from genome assembly GCF_000622305.1 of Nannospalax galili. Taxonomy (NCBI): domain Eukaryota; kingdom Metazoa; phylum Chordata; class Mammalia; order Rodentia; family Spalacidae; genus Nannospalax; species Nannospalax galili. Next base: position 4,516,077 of record NW_008341889.1, on the reverse strand, counting down.
TTCCCTAAAAATTCACTTAAAAGTTTCATAAATAAAATTAACTTAAACTACTATGGAATAAGTTATTTTCTGAAGTAGGGACATAAGTTAAAGTCGTTCCTTACCTGAATTTCCAGGGAGTATAAGCTGTTTGACTATAGGAGGTCGCACTGGTGTTGAGGATGGAGAGTTGAAGCCACTGCTGTACGGGCTACTGGCGTTTGGACTATAAGGACTTGTATAACTCATAGAGTTGAAAGGATTATTATACAAATTTTGCCTCTTGAGAGCTGTATTAATGACAAGGGGAAGGAAATAAGATTTAATAACTGAGAAAAGGTTAACATTTCAAAGATTTTTCTATTAAAAATTAATTAAGTCAGGACATGATGTGCCTAGTAAATTGCCTTTAAATAAATATGTTTATGTCCATAGATAGTGCTGCTGTCAGCTTTGGTCAGAGAAGCTTCTTTTTACAGTGGTCAATAGTAATTGCAGAGCCTTATAACTTGTGAGTTCAAGGCCAACCTGGTCTACATAGAGTTCCAGGCCAGCTGGGGCTACAGGAAGACCCTGTCTCAAAAAGGCGGGAA
>NW_008341889.1:4514128-4514638 GCF_000622305.1 Nannospalax galili | reverse complement strand
TAATGTTTTGTCCATTTTTGTGGGTTTTTTTTTTTTTTTTTTTTTTTGTCTTTTTGAGACAGGTCTCTCTGTAATCCCCGCTGGCCTGGAACTCACTATGTAGACCAGGCTGGCCTCAAACTCACAAGGATCTGCCTGCCTCTGCCTCCCAGCCTCTGCCTCCCAAACACAGGGATTAAAGGTGTGTGGCCACCATGCCCTGGTAACCATTCTTATCTGACAGATCATTAAGACTCCTATTTCAGGGGCTGGAGACATGGCTCAGTGGCTAAGAATACTGGTTGTTAGGAGATACCTTCTTTTGAGTTGTTGGGCCAAAGTGAATCCCAGGTAGCAATCCAGCATAGAACTGGGAAAATGAACAGCAGACCCCAATCTTATCTAAAGGAATATTGACAACTGATTGCTGCTAGAAGAGGAATAGCTGACCCTCCTAAAACAAAGACCTCTAGATAGGCTGACTAGATTCACCAGAAGGGCAAGTAGTGGGGAATGGCTGGGGTGCCGACA
>NW_008341889.1:4498430-4513658 GCF_000622305.1 Nannospalax galili | reverse complement strand
AATGGAGATCTTTTTTAAAGGTTAAAAACTCATTCAATTTTATGTCTTACAGGGCTTATACTGAGTTCAATATTGTATAACTATTACCTCAACTGTGAACCTAGAAACTTCACCCACTTGTGAAGGAGATGTACTCTTGCTCTGGAGTGTGTTACTGAATATGTTAAATCTGTAGTGAAATCATGTAGTTATTAAAAATTAAAAAAATAAAAATAAAAAATAAAGTAATGCCATTTAAGAACAACAACAACAACAACAAAAAGAACACTGGTTGTTCTCGTAGAAGACCCAGGTTTGAATCCCAGCACCCACATGGCAGCTAACAACTGTTCATAATTCCAGTTCCAGGGGATCTGACGGCCTCTTCTGTCCTCTGCAGGCAATGCATGACACAGGTGCACTTACCTACATGCAGGCATAACACTCATACACATAAAAATAAATAAAAGTTAAAAAAAGTTGTGTATTGAAAATACACAAAGTATATTAAGCAGCACATTGATGGTATGAAGAATGCTAAGGGATGATAAGTGTAAAAAAAAAAAATCTGCCTTTGGGTACTGGAGATGACTCAGCAGTTAAGAACACAGAAGACCCAGGTTTGAATCCCAGAACCCACATGACACTGTCACTCCAGTTCCAGGGGATCCGACAGCCTCTTCTGTCCTCCACGGGCATTGCACAACACTGGTGCACTTACGTACATGTAGGCAATACACGCATACACATAAAATAAAAATAAATAAAATTAAAAAAAAAAAAAAGTCTTATTTCAGAAGGGGGTCTTGTTTCATACAAGAAAGGAAGCTGATGAGCCGGGAGAGGTGGTGCACTTGGGAGGCAGAGGCAGGTGGATCTCTGTGAGTTCAAGGCCAGCCTGGTCTACATAGTGAGTTCCAGGACAGCTGGGGCTACAGGGAGACCCTGTCTCAAAAAGACCAAAGGGGGGAAAAAAAAGAAAGGAAGCTGAAGAATCTGAGGACAGAGGCCTTGTTGATTTCCCTACCTAATTTATCATACCTTTTCTGTCCAACATTTTGACACAGTTGTCCATGCTTCAATCATTTCAGTCATGTCTATGGAATTAAGTTGCCATAAAGACTCAAAGTGAGGGACTGGGGAGATAGCTCAGTAGGTAAAGCACCTGTTTTGCAAATATGAAGACTAGAATTTGGATCCCTAGCACTTACGTAAATGTCAGGAGAGCATGTTGACCTGAAGGGTGTGTGGGCCTGTCTATAATCCCAGGGTTTGAGAGCTAGAGACAATCCCCCACCCTCACTGCCAAGCAAGCTGACTAGACTAGGCTCCTGTATCAATAAGTTCTGGGTTCGAGTGAAAGACCTGTCTCAATATATGAGGAGAGAGATTGAGGAAGATGCCCGATGCTAATTTCTGGCCTCCATGCATACCTGTACACACATATATTCACATACATAAATACATGCATGCACACACACACACACACACACATACACACACAAATACACAACAGGGTATAGATTCAAAGAGTTTCCAGATAGCTAAACATGTGGTATGCCTAGAGAGGGCATGGAGATCTTTCTCTGTTTCTGGTAAGCATCTCTACACCTGTTATTATTTGTAAGATCTTATACATAAACTGATAAACTTGCTTCCCTGAGTTCTGTGAGCTGCTCTAGCAAAGTATTCAAACCTGATGAAGGGTTATGAAAACCCTAATTATAGGTGGTCAATCAGAAGCAGGGGTCATGACCTAGAACTTGATTGGCATATTAAGTTGGGGGACAGCCTTCTAAGAATGAACCCTAAATCTGTAAGATCTGACATTACTTCCAGGTTGACAGTGCCTGAATTGAATGAACTGAATTTAAGGATACCCAGATGATGTCTGCTACAGAACTAATTACTTGATGGCTGGTGTGGAGATATCCCCACATTTTTTGACACCATAGAAGTCTTCTGTGTTGATGATTGTGTGATGAGGGAAGAGGAAAATGGCTTTTTTTCCTATACTTCCCAGCATACACAGTCCAACTGTCATCACCAATCCTGTGATGGTTAATACTGTCAACCTGACAGATGTATACTGACCAAAGAAGAGACGTCTCTGGACTGGTTTACTGGGGGATTATCTAGATTATGTTCATTAACTGAGGTAGGAAGACCCTACTGAATTACCCTTGAGTAATTCAGTTCCAGGGGATCTGACACCCTCTGGCCTTCACGGGCATGTGCCAGTGCATGTTTAAAGGCCAAATGAAGGCGAAGTGTACTCTGCTTTATCACCCTCTGCCTTATTCTCTTGAGACAGAGTCTGTCTCTGAACCTAGCTATGTTGGCAGCCAGCAAGTCTTAGCAATCCTCCTGTCTCTACCCCTCACCACGTTGGGTTAGAGGTGGATATGGACTCCAATCCTCAGGTTTACCACAATAAGCACTCTTACCTACCAAGTCATCTCCCCAGCATCTCAGGAATATTCTCAATAAATGCCTAATAATATCATCTGACTGAAATTACCTGGAAATTTTAATTTCACACTGTCTACAGATTTCTAACAGTCTGTTTCAATCAATCATGGACTGACTATATTAAAAATCAAATTCCAGAGTATAATTCTAAAAAGAATTCATATTGAGACAAAAAACACCTTGAAACTTACATAAAAGCTATTTGCTTTTTCAAAAGGGCTTCTTACCTCTCGTGGTGGTGCACGCCTTTAATCCCAGCACTCAGAAGGCAGAGGCAGACAGATTTCTGTGAGTTCAAGGCCAGCTGGGGCTACAGGGAGACCCTGTCTCAAAAAGACCAAAAAAAAAAAAAAAAAAAAAAGAAAAAAAAAAAAAAAAAAAAAAAAAGGAAAGAAAGAAAAGAAAAACAAAAGGGCTACTGTCAAAACAGATTCAGTGGCTCTGTAATTACTTCCTATAAGTTATTTGCACATAATAAACATTACTCCTTACAGCATGCCAGCCTATTTACCTACTCTCCTCTCTGCTTCCTGGACTACTTTCAGCTTAAACTCTAACCAAGGAGGATACATTTCTACAATAAAGACAAGACAAGCAATTTTAAGTACCTGGCTGCAAAGGAAATACAAACCCTAAAAACAGAAAGAAGCTGGGGGGATGGCTCATTTGGTAAAGTGCCTGCCAACAAACATGAGGACTTGAGGGCAGACCCCCAGCACCCACATAAAGAACTTGAGCACAGCAGCCATCTGCAACCTGAGTGCTAGAGGGGATAGAGGGGACAGGTAGATCCTTGGTGCTCAATGGCCAGCCAGCCTGGCCAAATCAGTGAGTTCCAGGTTCAGAGAGAAACTGTATCTCAAAAAACTAAGGAGGAGAGAAATCAAGTAAGGCACCCAACATCTACTTCTGGCTTTCACATGTGTACACACCACATGAGCACCACACATACATACACAGACAAGTGGAAAAAAAAAAAAAAACCTATTCAGTACCACTAATCATTTTATTACACAAGTATTTCATAAACAGTGATTCTTAAAGAGAGAACTGCAAAGAAAAAGTCAACACTTTTCCTATATTTCTAGCCAAACTGGCAAGCTCCATTAAATGTGAAAATAGCCCTGGACACATTTATAAGCATGTGAATGCTATTAAACAAGAGCATAAACACAATTTAAAACAAGTACAGAGAGAGAGAGAGAGAGAGAGAGAGAGAGAGAGAGAGAGAGAGAGAGAGAGAGAGAGAGATCGAGATCTAACAAAGAAGGGAAATGAAATTGAGTCTATTTACTGAGCACTCTACTGCAAGCCAGGAAACACGCTAGGTTCTTTCACATCCAGTTATCATTTCATCACTCTGATGAGGAAACTGAGCTCACAGGAGCTAAGAAATGTGAAGAGTCAGCGAGTAGTTAAGTGCTTGAGTGAGAGGAGGTCTTTTGGATTCTTCATCTGTTTCAAGCCAATTAATTTCTCAAAATGTGTGTGAGATGATTTTAGGTGACAGAGACAAACATTTTTTAAAATGACTTTTAAGTTAGACTAGATAAAATTCACAGTTTGATATATATGACCCCCTAAAGTAGAACTAAATGAATTTTTTTTTTTTTTTTGTCTTTTTTTGAGACAAGGTCTCCTTGTAGCCCCAGCTGTCCTGGAACTCATTATATAGACTAGGCTGGCCTCAAACTCAAAGATCCACCTGTCTCTGCCTCCCGAGTGCTGGGATTAAAGGCGTGTGCCACCAAGCCCAGCTAAACGAATTAAAAAAAAAAAAAATGCTATCACACGAATCTAGCCCTCATGATGGTATATATGATGAGATTCAGAAAAGGCCATCCAGCAAGAATTGCCTTTCTAAATATGCACCAATGTTTCTGACTAAATAAAATTAATGAATTCACAAGTAAAATTAGAGACATACCTGACATAGTCTGGTCAAGTTTGTGGATAAGAGACTTTTTAGCACATTCGACGTCAGGACTTGGGTAATCCAGAACTTGCCTGCACCAAACTAACGGACTAACAGATTTCTGCATTGGTGTAAGTTTTTTCTTTGGTGATGAGTATAGCCTAGAAAAAAACAAAAATACAACAACAACAAAAGGGTAACATTCATTATCAAGCACAGGATTTTTATAAAGTAGGGATCTTTTGCATAGATTTAAATTGGGAGGATTGATAAAATAATGGGGTATGTTTAAAGTCACATCTACTTACTGTACAAGAAAATGATACTACACTAAATATAACCCCAAATCTCAAGCACTAAATGAATCCAAATGAAGACTTCTCAAAATGTCTCTTACTTTTCTCAGATAATTAGAGCTATGAAGAAACTTGTCTTCACAATAGTTTATTCTGTTTTCACCAGTACTTTACTAACTTCCTAATGTAGCCATGCTATTAATCTACTGGAAGCAGGAGGGACTCCACCTGCCATTTTCCTTCCCACCTAACACGTACCGCAATCTACCAGACACAGTACTTCATAAACACCGACATGTCTGAGAAGACCAGCATTTCAAATCCTTAGTGACTTAACATGAGCCACCTACTAAATTAGTATTAGAAAAGAAAGGGATGGTGTTTTACAAGCTCTTAGAGAAGGTATACAGAAGGGGAAAGGTGAGTGGAAAGGGTAAAGTGTACTTAAATTTCTACACTGTAGTTTTTCCTAGGATTACCTCAGGTTATATTAGCAATTAAAAATTATTTCAAGTGTGATTTCTTGTGAAAAATGTGAATGTCTATAATGAGGGTGGTTTGGGAATTTAGGCATTTTAGTGGAATTTACAGAGGAAATGCAATATTGCTTTGATATAGCTACACAGATGTCTCAAGAAGGAGTTGACCATGTCTTATTTTACTTTAATCAAATTAAGCCAATAGTATTAAATGCTGGCCTAGTGTAAATATTTAAATAAATATATGTCTACAATACCAGAGTAGACCAACTACTTTCACGAACAATGCAAACTTTTCTATCCCCTCTTTCTACCTTATGTCTGGTACTAACATTTAGCTTTGACAAAGATAATCAAGATTATACAGAGTAAATGACCATTTTAGTCAAAAAGAAACCAATGTGGTTCATTCTCTTATGTTTTGTCACAAATCTCTATCCCAGCTTCCTCACCTTAAAAACTTCCCTAATTTTTACATTTTGATACTCCACCAGCAAATAGGTAGCAAATTCAACCTCTATATGGTTAACATTATTAATCACTTTTATGACATTTTCACAACTTTTAACATAATTTTTCTCTACACTAACTGGTTAGCTATAGAACTCATGCTAAAAAGTACAAGGAACACATGTAGCTCTGAAAGCATTTAGATAAAGAAGCCAAACACACACACACACACACACACACACACACGCACGCACGCACGCACGCACGCACGCATGCACACACATATACTGTAACATTCTATCTTTATGAAATGCCTAGAAAAGGACATGGAGTGTGCCTAGGGCTGGAGGTGGCTGTGGGCTTCTTTTTCTTTTCAGGGTGATAAATATGCTGAAAAATGATGGTAGTCAGGGTTATGGCAATGGCTTGATAATTGCAAATACATGAAATTTACTGAATTGTACAATTTTCAGAATCTTATGGTATATAAACAATACAAGTATAGGTAAATTTCAGGGCATTATAAATTATATTTTGAGAATGCTTACGGAATGCTGCAGGGTGTTTTTAGTTTAATTAAAATATAACTCCTACTATAAATTAAATGAACAAAAACTCATTAATTAAAAGCCAATCCAATGAAACCACATCACTCCACTCACAATAAATCCCCCCAACTTCTGACCATCCCCATCTTTCCTGTTTCTAGCCGTGGCACTACCATACTTTCAGTTACAAATGCTAGTCACTTACAAGTAACTTGAGATTTCTGCATCCTTTTATGTCCTACCCTTCTCAGTAATCAGTCACCTAGTTTTACCAACTGCCTTTCCTACTTTCCTGTTCTAAGAAGTGAAGTGACCACTCCTTCCTTCCATTAGCAGAGGAAAGCTAATGGGGTAACTTCCCTGCCCACAGTGACAAGAGAATGACTGACAATCTCCAGCATAGCGACATTATCCTACACTCTTTACCAGTGTCCTGTCACTGCCCCAAAGCTAGAAATGGAGGGTTCTGGCACAAAATGATTTCTTTGGCTAGAGAACATTTGGTTGACATTTCAAAGTATTGCTACCTGTCGGAGGATACATGAGCTCAACTGTCTCATACCTGAATCTACTTTTAGGAAGACCAAATTAAATCTCTGAATTAAGAAAAAAATTTAAAATAAAAAACACTTGCAATAGCACGCCTTTGATCCCAGCACTTGGAGGCAGAGGCGAGTGGATCTCTGTGAGTTCAAGGCCAGCCTGGTCTACATGGTCAGCTGGGGCTACAGGGAGACCCTGTCTCAAAAACACCAAAACAAAACAAACAAAAACCTTGCAATTACTACCTATATTATTCTCTTTGCTCATTTCTCAGAAGCACATGGACTTCTTAAAAATAATTTTATCAAACTGCCCTGTTCTGGCTTTTGTCTAGTTCCCTGTCTAGAACTTGTAATGCTAATTACTCTTGCCCTTACTTCTCCTTCACATCTCCTATTCAAGATCCAAGGGCTTTCTTTTCCCCCTACAGATAAGAGTTGTGCAATTTGGGAGTCTTTTAGATACACCCACTGAAGGGGTACTCCAATTGCCTCACCCTGCTTCTTGTTCAAGATGGAAAAAGCTGAGTGGTCTATTGGCCCTATTGGCAATTTGGAGGATGGTGTGATAAGAATAGGAGGTAGGAATTGGCTAGGCAGTTAGGGTAAAAAGACCCCAAAGAAAAGTAGCCTGTTTCTTGGCTAAAAGTCAAAATGTCCTTGGGCCTCTTAGCAGCATACACTGTTTCAAAGGCCAAAAATGGCTCAGTGAGTAAAGGTACTTGCTGCTAAGTCTGACAACCTGAGCTCAATTCCTGGGACCCACATGGTTGAAAGAAAGAAGGACTCCCACAAGTTGCCCTCGGACTTCAGCATGCATGTCATAGCAGTACACATCCATACACACATACACAATAATAAGTATAATTTTTTAAAAAACAGACATTGCTGGGCGTGGTGGTACATGCCTTTAATCCTAGCACTCCAGAGGCAGAGGCAGGTGGATCTCTGTGAGTTCAAGGCTAGCCTGGTCTACACAGTGAGTTCCAGGCCAGCCAGGGCCACAGGGACACCCTGTCTCAAAAAGACCAAAAAACCAAAACAAAACAAAAAACAAAAAACAAACCAGACATAAATTGGCTCTTTGAACAATTATTACAAAGGAATTAAACACTTAATATAACTTATGCATGAGGTTATTAGAATAGTGATTATGAATGTGTATGACATGAGGTTGATAGTAGGAAGTTACATTCTGGGTTATGGCACTTACACATCTGTAAAATATATAGCTGGAACAACCAAGCATGTAACTTTCACTGTGTGTGGTCATGTATGGGGAGTCACATACATATGTGTACACACCCATGTGTGGAGACCAGAGGTCAACCTCAGATATCATCAGGTGCCATCCACCTTGTTTGGGAGGGGATCTCTCATTTGGCTTGGAACTCACTGAATATGTTAGGCTAGCTGATCACTGAGCCCCAGGACCCACCTGTCTCTGCCTCCCCAGGGTTGGTACTATAAGCATACACCACTATGCCTGGCTTTTAACAAGGGTTCTTGGGATTGAACTCAGATCTTCATAATTGTGTGGCAAGCATTTTACTGATTGAACTATCTCCCCGACCCCTGAGTATGACTATTTTTCAAGTGTAAGAACTTTCAGTAATATAGATAATATAATTTCATAGTTTAAAATTTTTCATCAAGCCAGGCATGGTGGCACACACCTTTAATCCCAGCACATGGGAGGCAGAGGCAGGCCGATCTCTGTGAGTTTGAGGCCAGCCTGGTCTACTTAGTGAGTTCCAGGCCAGCTGGGGCTACAAGGAGACCCTGTTTCAAAAATAAAAAACAAAAAACTTTCATCGAGGGCAGGGCGTGGTGGTACACGCCTTTAATCCCAGGCAAACTGGTGCTACAGGGAGACCCTGTCTCAAAAAGACCAAAAAACAAAGAACTTTCATAGGGATTGGAGAGATGGCTCAGTAGTTAAGAGCACTGGCTACTACTGCAGAGGACCCAGATTTGGTTCTTAGCACCCACATGGTGGTTCATAATCACTTGTAACTCCAGTCCCTGGGGGATCTGACACCCTCTTCTAGCCTCTGCAGGCATCACATGACACAGGTGCACTTACATACATCCAGGCAAAACACTCAAAAAATGAATCCCCCCCCAAAATCTTTCATTAAGGCTAGGGCGACAGCTCAGTGGGTAGAGTTCTTGCTGTACAAGCCTAAGGACCAGATCCTTGGTACCCATGTACATCATGTGACCACACACACATATGCTACCAACTTCTATTAATAAAAGTAGTTTTACCCACACTGAAGCATAATTCTAAACCACTAAAATACATTGCTTCATATAAATCAATAAACTCTCTTATCTTTATAACCAGCCTATGAAATAGGAGCTATTACCATACCTATTTTAAGATGAAGTCGCTAAGACCCAGTGAGACAAGTAACTTGTCCAAGATGGCACAGCTATTAAAATCTTATTTACTTGGTGAAAATTACGTGCCAGGTAGCCAGATAATAGGAAAAAAATCTAATCTAACAGATTAGCCTGAAATATTAGGTATCTGAAATGCCTGAAGAAATTCACCTATATTTTAAGACACATGCCAGAGTAGGATGGCACACTATGCTCTGCTTATACAACTAAATTTAGAATTAGGAAGAGTCTAGACATTTGAGACATTTGTGGTTGGCCAAAGATCCTGGCAGACAGCCTATATTGCCCAGAGCAGTCCCCACAACAAAGAATTACTTAGCCCAAAGACAAAGTTAGAAATCTTATTTTAAGATTATCTTTATATAATAGGATCAGTAGATCAAAATAGCATTTTTTAATTGGTTGCTTTTGGACTAGAACTATTGCTTGCCCCAAGAACAAGGCCCTGGGTCCAAACTCCAGCACCACAAAAACCACTAAAACAAGTAGCCGTTTTCAAAGAGGAAGGAAACAATCTTGAAACCAAAATGTTATCTCTGATTTCCTTCTTAGGTAAATGACAGCCTGATTGATGGCTTTCAGGCAACCCAGTTAAGTAATTGCAATGGCACAGAAGGATTTTCACCACGGCTTCAATACTCTGTCTTGAACTGAAGTTCTATGTTTCAAGACACAGGAAGTAGTAAAGTGAAGGCAGCTGAGACCCTCCCCCATTCTGTGGCCATACTAATCTTTCCAAAAGACCATTTCACTAAGAACATTCCAATATTTCCTAGATTTCACAGGCCAGCCACAAGAATTATTTTATTTTAAAATTATTTTCAATTATTTGCATTAATTGTACACACTTCAACTTTATTTCTTATTTGTTCGCTAACAAACCTCACTCCGAGTAAGTGTGTTCACAGGCCTTTCCTCCATCCTATTCAAATGCAGTGGTCCTGGTCTGCCCTGTACTTTTGATTCTGACAGACAGTAAGAAACACCCTTCCAAATGGACTCAGGTCCAAAGTCTTAGATCTCACGTTTAAGTCCATATAAACATTTCTCCTATGAGCTATTATTATTTTCAGGGAGAACTGAATTCTATGTACATTCCATTTCCAGCTGTGGATAGTTTTAACTGTCAACTTGACATACATAAACTGATGTGGGAAGACCCAGTCTGCTGTAGGTGCGTTAATCCCTGGGTTTGGGTCTTAGACTGTAAGACTGAAGAAACTGAGCTGCATTCATTTCTCTCTGCTCTTGACGGGATGTGATTGTTTCAAGTTCCTATTGCTTTGACTTCTGGCAATGAGACTTGTGACCTGGAAGTTTGAGTTAAAAGAAACCCCTTTCTCCCTAAGCTGTTTTTGTCAGGGTATTCTGTCACTGCAATTGGAGAGGAAATTAAAATAACAAACTCCAAAAATCTTGAAAACAAGGCTGGAGAAATAGCTCAGTGGTTAAGAGCACTGACTGCTCTTGTAGAGGATCTGAGTTTGGTTCCTAGTACCCACATGACACCTAATAACAGTCTGTAACTCCAGTTCTAGGGACTCCGACGCCCTCCTCTGACTTCCATGGGCACATGACATGGATGCACTTACATGCATGCAGGCAAAACACTCATACATATGAAATGTTTTTTTAAAAGAACTAAAAATCTTGGGGCTGGAGAGATGGCTCAGTGGTTAAGAGCACTGACTGCTCTTGCAGAGGACCTGGGCTCGATTCCTAGCACCCACATGGCAACTACGACTCCAGTTCCAGGGGAATCTGGAGCTCTCTTCTGACCTCTGAGGCACTGCATGACACGGGTGCACTCACATACATGCAGGCAATACACATAAAATAAAAATAATATTTAAAAAAAAGAGAGAGAACTAAAAATCTTGAAAGTTCTGGCCAGGCCTTTAATCCCAGCACTTGGGAGGCAGAGGCAGGCTGATCTCTGAGTTTGAGACCACCCTGGTCTACACAGAGCTACACGTCAGCTGGGACTACAGGGAGACCAGGAAAAAAAAAAAAAAAGACAAAAGAAAAATCTTGAAAGCTTAGTATGGTGCTCTACTTAGTCATGTAAGCATCTGGGTAGCAGCTACCATTGGCCAGGCATGCTTTAGGACAGGAATTCAAAGGTGAGCTAATATAAAGGTAGGCTATGTTTCTCACATGGAGATTATTAGTCTTTCACTTATATACTGCACTGTCACAGAGACTTTTGGTGCTTGCTTATCAAGTTCCATGCCTCTACATTCAGGTTTCTAAGATTTGAGGGGTTTGTTTTTAACGCTCTTCAAATAAGCCTTGGATAAAGTTAACCAATGACAAGTAGGAATTTCATAATGACAAGTCAATATAAGATCCATTATTTCCTATTGGAAGAAAAATGAGAAGCCCATTCAAAGGATATGCACATTCATATTTTAAAATTACTAAAAGAGGGGTTGGAGAGATGGCTCAGTGGTTAAGAACACTGGTTGTTCTTACAGAAGACATGGGTTTGAATTCCAGCACCCACATAGCAGCTAACAACTGTCTGTAACTCCAGTTCCAGGGGATCTGAAGACCTCTTCCGTCCTCTGTGGGTATTGCATGACATGGGTACATTTACATACATGTAGGTAATACATGCATATACATAAAATAAAAATATTTTTTAAAAATTACTAAAAGAGCTGGGCGTAGTGGTGCACACCTTTAATCCCAGCACTCGGGAGGCAGAGACAGGTGGATCTATGTGAGTTTAAGGCCAGCCTCGTCTACATAGCAGGTTCCAGGCCACCTGGAGCTACAGGGAGACCCTGTCTCAAAAAGACCAAAAAAAGAAAAAAATACTAAAAGAAAGAGGTAGCTCGTTCTAAACCTACTACTTAGGTACTTATAAAAATATGATGTCTTGAAAAACCCAAAGGTTACACTGCCATCTAATTTCATTATGACTAAAAATGTGATTAAGGGCTGGAGAGATGGCTCAGTGGTTAAAGCGCATTGGCTGTTCCTGCAGGGGACAGGGTTCAGTTCCCAGCACCCACATAGTAGCTAACAAACATCTGTAATTCCAGTTCCAAGGGCTCTAATGCCCTCTTCTGACCTCTGAGGGCACTGCACATCACAGGTGCACTTACATGCAGGCAATACACTCATATACACAAAATAAAAATAATACATAAAAAAATGTGATAGTGTTTAAGTACTAAATTCATAGGAAGAACCTCTTTGCTACCTTGATGGCACCCATTAAGCCCCATTCCTTAACCTGATCCACTCCTTCTTATTCTTTTCAGCAAAATGACTCTCAGCAGCCACCTGGACTGCATTTTTAAAACCTCTTACAGTTGGGCGTGGTGGCACACGCCTTTAATCCCAGCACTTGGGAGGCAGAGGCAGGCGGATCTCTGTGAGTTCCAGGCCAGCCTGGTCTACATAGTGAGTTCCAGGACAGCTGGGGCTACAGGGAGACCCTGTCTCAAAAAGACAAAAGAACAAAAAACAACTTCTTACAGAGAGATCAGCAGAAGCAGAAGGGAAGAGATTTCCTTCTAGTAAACATGGGGGCAGTGTGATTCATTCCTCATCAAGTATAAATCACTAGTTTTTAGCTAAATACTTCCCGTTTCATTTTCTCTTTCAAAACTGTTATGCATGTTTCACACAGACACTTTAATACTCTGCTATCCTGTCTATTAGTCCTCATATTTCATTTTTTTCTTTCCGTACAGTCAAAAAAATATCCTTCAGAAGAGTTGCAATTTTATTCCAGAATCTGAGGTTTTTCTCAGATGAAAACACACTGTTTTTTATGTTTTTTGAGCCCTTGCTAGTTTAAAACCTTCCTCATAAATAATTTAGCTTGTTCTTAAAGATGTTCATTTCCTCCATAATTTAGATTCCCAAACAAAAGATCTTAGAGGATGTGATGCTGAGTAAATTGAACAGATAAAACAAGCCTACGTTACTGAAACCCTTCAAGCTTTTCAGGCTTTTACAAGTTCATTTTGCTATGAAACTTATCACAACATTATCAAGGTAGTGTGTTTTGACTAATACAAATCATTATTTAAAAAATATGTAAATCTGCTTATACTTAATTCTGCTACTTCATGATCAAATTGTTTCTTTAAAAAACAAAGGCATGGTGGCGCATGCCTTTAAACCCAGCACTTGAGAGGCAGAGGCAGGCAGATGTCTGTTGAGTTTGAGGCCAGCCTGGTCTACAGAGTGAACCTGTCTCAAAAAGACCAAAAAACAAAACAAAAACAAAAACATGTGGGGCTGGAGAGATGGCTTAGTGGTTTAGAGCACTGGCCACTCTTGCAGAGGACCCCAGGTTTGGTTCCTAGCACCCACATGGCAGCTAACAACTGTTGGTAACTCCAGTTCCAAGGAACCCAGCACCCTCTTCTGGCCTATCTGAAGGCATTGTATACATGCGGGTGCATTTACATACATGTAGGCAAAATATGCATATACATTAAATAAAAATAATAAATTTTAAAAACATGTAGAAATCACATTAACATGGATGTAGCTATAGATGTGTTCATAATAAAAGGCCAGAATACAGGGGTCTGAGTAGATGCAAGGTAAAGATAAGGAGCCCTTTTAGGCTACTGGAGCATTAGCTAGTTCCCTGGCAGTTTATACAAGGATTTATATGTAGAGTGATCCCAACGATGAGACCTAGCAGTGGCAGCAATGATGCTGTGTAGCAACATCAGTGATCCAGGTTTATGTGTTAATTCAGCACAGGAGAGTAAAGGTTCAATTATGTTCTTATTTAGACTACAAAATTCCTCCTCTGTAACTAGTGTTAAGGGTTATGCATGAACTTTTGATGATGATGTTTTTTTTTTTTTTTTTTTTTTTTTTTTTTGAGACAGTATCTCCCTGTATCATCAGCTGGTCTGAAAATCGCTATTTAGACCAGGCTGGCCTCAAACTCAGAGATCCTTCTGCCTCTACCTCCTGAGTGCTGGGATTAAAGGTGTGCACCACCCACACCTGGTAGCTTCACCTTATTTTAGCATAATATACTTGTAATAATCAGACTGATTCAAACCATTTTAATGTAACTCAATTTTTACCACACACAATGCTATGGTCTAGAAATATAAAGGTACATAAGGTACTATGGTTCTGCTTAAACTGCTCAGAATTAAGCCTAGAGACCAAAGCAAAACACTGTTGTGTTAAATACACTCTAAAACAGATATACAGTGCAGAGGCAGGTGAATCTCTTCAAGTTCAAGTCCAGCCTGTCTACATAGAGAGCTCCAGGTCAACTGAGGCTATAGGGAGACCCTGTCTCAAAAGACAAAACAGATACACAGTGATGAGTGAATGTTGAAGACAGAATAAACTACATAAAAAAGTAATCATTTCATAAAAGAGAAATTTTGAGTTGAGGCTTAAAGAATAAAATTTTGGCAAGAGGAAGAAAAGGAACTATGTACAGAATGAACATCAAACGCTCAGAGGCATGAATGTTCATGAACTATTCCAGTAAAAGCAAGTAAATCCAGGAAAAAGGTAAATTAGCAATGAGCTACTTAGACTATTAAGTTAGTCGCCAAGGCCTGGGGGGAGCACAGAATTATTATTTTAATTATTATTTTACCTGGGAAACAAGAGCTACAAAAATGAATGGTGCTAACTGGGTATGGTGGCTCATGCCTGCAACCACAGTACTTGAGAGGATGAGGTAGGGATGGTATTGAGTTCAAGGTAGCCTGGCTACCCAGTGAGAACTCTATCAACAAAAACAACAACTGGGGTAGAAAGACAGCTCAGTGGTTAAGAGCACTGGCTGTTCTTTCAGAGAACCTGGGTTTGATTCCCAGTACCCACACGGCAGCTAACAATGATCTGTAACTCCCAGTTCCAGGGGATCCAATGCCCTCTTCTGGGTACTGCTGCCATGGGTATTGCATACACATAGTACACTTGCATATATGTAAGCAAAACACTTGTACTAAAAATAAAACTAAATTTTTTTAAAAATAAGAAAAAAGGGCAAGGCTTGGTGGCACACGCCTTTAATCCCAGTACTCGGGAGGCAGAGGCAGGTGGATCTCTGTGAGTTCAAGGCCACTGGTCTACATAGTGAGTTCCAGGACAGCTGGGGCTACAGGGAGACCTGTCTCAAAAAGA
>NW_008341889.1:4487112-4498385 GCF_000622305.1 Nannospalax galili | reverse complement strand
TTATTTTGATATATCACAGTGAAAGATTTATCGTCCTCTTTTTTTTTTTTTTTTTTTTTTTTTTAAAAAAAAAAAAAAAAAAAAAAAAAAAAGAATACTGCTCTTGCAGAGGACCTGAATTTGGTTCCGAGCAGACAGTTCAGAGCTACTGATAACTCCACCTCCAGGGGATCCAACACCTTTTACCTCTGAGGGCAGCCACATGCACATGCACTTATCTGCACATGGACACACACATATTCACATATTCATAATTAAAAAGAAAATAAATCTTTTTTTAAAGAAAATAAATCTTAATAACTACAAAGAAAGGTGAATGTTAGTAATGATTGCATAATCTGAATATACTTAATGCTAATGAACTGTACCTTTAAAAATGCCTAGCAAGGCACTGACGAGTTGGTAGTTAAGAGAACTGGCTGTTCTTGCAGAGAACCTGGGTTTGGTTCCCGGCACCCACATGGTGGCTAACAACTCCAGTTCCAGGGAATTGACGCCCTCTTCTGGCCTCCGTGGGTATTGTACAGCATGGATGCACTTACACACAGGCAGCCGAAACACTCATACACATAAAATACAAATAAAATTTTTAAAATGTCTAGCATGGTATTATATGTATTTTACCACAATAAAAACAGCAAAAGAAATAACTCAAAATTATGTAAACTAAACAATTTACAGTGCTTTATGCAATTCTTAGTATATAAAACATGATTGAACAATAGTGACTAGTATTTTAACAGCCCACAGGGCTCTTTTGGGCTGAGTTCTTTTCTTATTTTAGTTAGGGTCTTGCTGTGCTGTCCAGACTTGTCTTTCATTTGTATAAACTGCTGTATTAATTATCCTTATCAAATTACAGGCAAATTTTGCCAATGGCCCATTGTAGTATTGAATATGAAAAATCTCTCTCATATGTTAACAGTGTGGCTCCCAGCTGGTAGCACTGAGAGGTGATTGGATCATGAAGGCGCTAATGCCATCAATGGTAACATCCACTGATGAGTGTGTTCTAAATGGGCTACTAGAAGATGGGACCTGGTTGGAGAAATAGGTCATTGGAGGGAAGGCTTTGAAGGGTTTACCTTGTCCCTCACCCATTCCTGTGTCTTTCTGATTTCCACACACCATGACATGAGCAGTTCAGTTCCATCAGGCACGGATCCACTACACCCTCACTGTTCTCTTACCACAGTACCACAGGCCCACAGCAATGAAGCCAGCAGCCCATGAACTTAAACCTCTGAAACCATGAGCCAAAATAAATCCTTCCTCCTTTAAGTTCTTTTCTCAAGTAATATGTCACAGAAACAAAAATGACTAGCATTCCTCCCACATAAAAACTAAACACATAAAATTAAGAGACCATGTAATGAATTAACTCTCAAAAATAAGAGCTATAAATGAAAAACAAAAACTGTAAAACCCAAATATCTACTTATCTCTAAGCTAGACAAGTCTACCACCAACACTTACGGATGAATAAAACTTTGAGTTCAAACAGTCTTCATAAATAAAGAACCCTGATCTATAATGGGCTTGCCAGTATGAAAGGAAGCTCAGAGATTTACAGTATAAAAATGTTAGAGAAAATAATCATCTGTCCAATTTGAATATTAAACAGCTTGAACCAGACCTATGACCACATGTCAATGGCCTTCTCTAATTTTGCTTTTCTATGATTTTATGTTGTACAGAGCTACTAGCATCTCTGCTACTAGCATCTCTAACGAGTCATACTACTTATCTTAGAAACTCCATTTTCGATCTGCAGTCTGCACTGGAGATTTAGGGAGCCTATGTCACTAATAACAGATCTCTTAAGGAAAAGGGAAAAGACTAACCAGGATAGTAACAATTAATTCTGACTAGTACTGGCTAAGCAATGCAGCCTCTGTACAGAAGCAATATCAAGCTCTCATCAACGCCAGCACAGCACAGTAAATGAAGAAACATAAACTCATTTAGAAAGTTCTTCAAATATTCTCCCCTTTTGCCCACAAATAAATTCCTTTTTTCTATTAGCACAATTCACAGTAGGAATGGAAGAAACAACGTTAACTAACTTGAATAGGCCTTCAACAATAGATATTCGATTTACTTTAAATAGCAGCAGAGGTTTTTTTGGTCTTTTAAAGACAGGGTCTCCCTATAGCCCCAGCTGGCCTGGAACTCATTATGTAGATCAGGCTGGCCTTGAACTCACAGAGACACAGAGATCTTCCTGCCTCTGCCTCCCAAGTGCTGAGACAACAGGTGTGTGACACCATACCCAGCTAGCAGCAGAGGTTTTTAATATATTATATTATGATCAAGACACAGCCACAATGCAGCTGCTGTAGAAAACAGAAAGGTAGCGCCTTAAAAAACTAAATATAAGGAATGAGAGGCTGGGTATGGTGGCACACACCTTACCTTTATTCCCAGCACTCAGGAGGCAGAGGTGGGTATCTCTGAGTTCAAGGCCAGCCTGGTCTACATAGTGACTTCCAGGACAGCCGGGGCTACAGGAAGACCCTATCTCAAACAAGACCCCTCCAAAAAATATATGAATGGGGAGATGCCTCAGCAGTTAAAACTGCTTGCCATATAGGCTCAAGAGGACTGGACTTCTGATCCAGTGCATGCTGGTGGGCGTGGCAGCTCACCTGAAACTCCAGTCTCTAAAGGATGAGACAGGGGACCTCTGGGGCAAGCTGATTCACAAGACTGGCTCTGTGTTTGAGGGACCCTGCCTCAAAGAATAAGGCAAAAGAGAAATCGAGGAAGATTCCTAACATCAGCCTTGGGTTGGAGCTTCTTCTCCACTTCCCCATATCTCTGCCAGGATTCTGTCTGGCTTGAGCGTACATGAGACTTGCGCATGCTGTCACCATTGCTATGAGTTCATATGAGCAACTGCCCAGCTGTCTGGAAATTTCTATTTTCTTGTGGGCACCCACCACCTCTGGGTCTTAAAATCTTTTTGTCCCCTATTCCACAATGATCCTTATAGTACCAATTAGGATAAGCAACAAAGCAAAAAAGAGATAAATTGGTCTTTACTATTAAAAATTTTGTGCTCCACAGTTCTTTCCAGACAGCAGGGTAGATGCACATATGAACTCACAGCAATTGTGACAGCATGCATAAGACCTACTCATACAGATAAAATCCCAGCATGGAGGGCGTAGCCCCCCTAAGGGGCTACTGTCATTGTAGCTGCTGGGACAGTAAGAGTCACTTTCTTTAAAGGTGTGACCCTTGGTGTGTTGATGGCAATCCAGTGCAGGTTCCACGCCCAAGAATATTTGGGTAAAGCATATTGGACTCGATGGGGAAAACAAAATGAACATGAAGTTGGATGGATAGAAAACGGTGGGGGTGGAGGAGTCTGGGAAAGAGGAAAATATGATCAAAACACATTGAAGTTCCCAAAAATTTAATAAAAATATTTTAAAACTTTTATATTAAGGGGCTGGAGAGATGGCTTGGTAGTTAAGAACACTTGGTGTTCTTGCAGAAGACCCAGGTTCAAATCCCAACACCTACATGGCAGCTAACAACTACCTGTAACTCCAGTGCCAGAGGATCTGACAGCCTCTTCTGACCTCCATGGGCACTGCACAACACGGTGCACTTACCTACATGCAGGCAATACACGCACATACATTAAAAATAAATAATAAATTTTTAAGTTAAAATTCTGTGTGTGCTTCAAAGATTCTTCCAAGAAAATGAAGGCAAAACATATGAGAGATCATTTTAAGTCATTCATAAGGGACTGATCCCCAGAGTCTAGGAAGAATTCTTACCAATTTACAATATAAAGATAAATAACCCAATTATTAAATGAGCAAAGCAGAGCTGGGGATATCGCTCAGTGGTACAGTGCTCACCTAGCATACCCAAGGCACTGAGTCTAATCCTTAATGCTGGAAAAAAGATTTGAAAAGACATTTTTCCAAAAAGAACATACAAATAGCCAAGAAATACAGAAAAGATGCTCAATATCATTAGGTATTAGAGAAAGGCAATGAACCAAATGGGATACTAAAAGAATAGTTATTATAAAAAAGATAGACCTAACAAGCACTGATGAAATGTAAAAAATAAGAGCCTTCACACATCACTTCAGAGAATGAAAAATGGTACAGCTATTGTGGAAAACAGTCTAATAGCTTCTCAAAAAGTTAAACATGGTGATACCATTTGGAGTAATTCCACTCCTAGGAGTATACCCAAGAAAAAATTAAAACATACATTTATCCAAAAGCTCATAAATGTATTTACAGCATTATTTATAATAACCAAACAGTGGAAACAATCCAAAAGCCCACCTACTGATGAATGGATAAACAAAACGTGGTTAAGTCCACACAATGGAATATTGTTCAGACACATAAAAGAAGGAAAAGATAAAGTTAATAAATACTCTGACACATGCTACAACATGGACAAACCTTGAAAGCATTATGCTAGCTGGAGAAGATAGACATAGAGGCCATACACAATATAATTTCATTTACATGAAGTGATCAGAGTAGGCAGAAAGCATATAAATAGAGCGAGGAAGACAGGAAGATATGAATAAGTTATAGTATCCTTCAGGAGTGATGAAAAGTTTCTGGAATTAAATAGAGGTGATGAATGCACAGCTCTGTGAATATACTGAGTCAATGTACTACAGGCTTTAAGATGGTACATTATAAAAATAAAGGGTGCAATATATACTTTGAAACCATAGTTCAACAATGAAAAACTTAAGGAAAAAAATTACAATAAGTTGCATCAGTACAAAGGAGTGATAGTTCCAAACAAACAAAATAAGTAATGACATTGAGTATGTGAGAAGACAAAAACATCTTTAGCTTTGGGGCTGGAGAGATGGCTCAGCGGTTAAGAACACTGGCTGTTCTTGCAGAAGACCCATTTGAATCCCAGCACCCACAAAGCAGCTAACAACTGTAACTCCAGTTCCCATAGCCTCTTCTGTCCTCCACGGGCATTGCACAACACAGGTGCACTTACCTACATGCAGGCAATGCACGCATACACATAAAATAAAAATAAAAACATTTTTAAAAAATCTTCAGCTTCTGTGGATTTTCTGTCTCCAGTATGTTCAGAAATAAGAAACAACATCTTCAAAGTAAAGCAGAAAAACAAACTTAGACATTATGCCAGAATGGAGTTAAAATGGGCTTAGGCCTATCATACCAAATAATGGAAGAGTAACAAAAATCTTAACCTAAAATCACTGAGGATCAGAAATGTGGAGATTGGTTATATTCAAAACCCTGGGTCAGATGAAAGATAATTTCTAAAGAGAAAAATAGGCAGTTTCTAGAAATTCCAGAGTCAACTGATTCATTACAAATTCAGTACAAGACTAAACAGAATGTTTATGAATTTAAGAAAGGAAAATGAATCCATAAAAATGAGAAGACTCATTATGAACATGTGAAACTAAATTCACTCCAATTTCTCCTTTAAAAGGGTCACTTCTCCAGGCATGGTGGCACATGCCTTTAATCCCAGCACTTGGTAGGCAGAGGCAGGTGGATCTCTGTGAGTTCAAGCCAGGACTGGTCTACAAGTGAGTTCCAGGCCTGCTGGGGCTATAGGGAGACCCTGTCTCAAAAGACAAAAAAAAAAAAAAAAAAAAAAAAAAAAAAATTAGCACACAAAAACAAAGATAGGGAGACAGTTTAACAACTGATATAGAAAACACCAGGTGGAGAGGCTCACACTACCAGCACATATTAAACAACAGCTTGAAACATGATAGGCTCTTGGCAGTGCAAGCCCATAATCTCAATACTTGGGAGACTAAGGTTGAGAGGACTGTCAGGAGTTCAAGGCCAGCCTGGGCTCTATAGTAAGAACCAGGCTAGCCTGGGCTACAGTGACAGATCATCTTAACTAATTAATAGTATTCAGTTACTGTTTTAAAAGTCTTTTTTTATTTTTATTTATTTACTTATTTATTTTTTGTCTTTTTGAGACAGGGTCTCCCTGTAGCCCCGGCTATCCTGGAACTCACTATGTAGACCAGGCTGGCCTCGAACTCACAGAGATCCGCCTGCCTCTGCCTCCCAAGTGCTGGGATTAAAGGCGTGCACCACTACGGCCAGCATAAAAACAGTCTTTTTTTAAAAGTACCTTTCAGCTCAAGTAGATTATATACACAGGGTCTGATTCAGAATCACCTACAATGGGAGCACAATTCCAGATCCATATCTAATGACAAGGAGCAACTAGAGTTACTTAAGAAAAAAGTAGTCAGCTGGGCATAGTTTAAAGGCCCATGCCTTTAAACCCAGAACTTGGGCAGCAGAGGCAGGTGGAGCTCTGTGAGTTCTGAGGACACTCTGCTCTACAGAGCGAGTTCTAGGTGAGTCAGGGTTACATAGTGAGACCCTGTCTTAATAGTAAGAGCCTAAAGATCAGAAAATTACATTATCTAAAAACTTATTAAACTGAGGTTTACTTTGTAGAAGAAAATGCTCAGGATATGGTGGGAAAAAGGGCCTCCCCAAGGGCATGCTAGTAGTCTTCAAATACTTAAAGGGGCTCATGTGGGAAAGGTAATGTTATATTTGGAAAATGAAAAACACGGTGGGAACAGCTTATGAAGAGCTGTATTCTAATCTTAACTCCATCATTTACAGCGTGTTATTTGATACTGAGACAGATTAAGTTTCCTTATACCGAAACTGATACCTACCTTATAAATGTATAAAAGCCAAATCTAATTAAATGCAAAAGTTTGTAAGCTTGCTTAGTGGCACTGCCTGGTACACAGCAACGTTAATTCTCTTCCGTAGACTTTTCTGAGTTATTGTAGAGCAATGTTCTTCAAAATGAAAGCTGCAACCCACTAGTGGTCACCAAATCAATTTAGTGGGTAGTAACAAGCATATTTTTCCCCTAATGAAATAGAACAAAATAGAAAATACTAGTGTTCCACTCACAGTTAAAATATCCAGTTATCCACATATATGTGTGTGTAGGCTATGAAGTAAAATATTCATTTTATAATGACACCAGGTCCCTCACCACCATAAAAACCTGAGAGTCACAGCTGTCGACCACTACTGCCCAAGTGTGTGCCATGAGACAGCAACTAGCTCTTTTTTAACTCGTTTAGAAAGCAATGAGATCCTGTGTCTCAAAGTACAGCATTAAAGAAACCTGTTATTTGTGTTGATCCCAGTTTCCTTTACATCGATTTTACCCCAGAATCCAGTTATTTTCCCGTATAATACCTACTGGTACCTTCAACATTTTGTGGTGCCTATGCTAGGGGCAAAACATTCCTCTAGATGAAAAAGAAGTGCAAGCTATGGAAGGTAGGCAGGCTTGTGACTTACAAGCTCTTTGCTATGAATCTTCCTGCCAAGAGCCACACCTCCAACTCACATCATGCATCCTTTTGTTTTTTGTTTTTTTTTTTTGAGACAGGGTATCCCTGTAGCCCCAAATGGCCTGGAATAAACCAGGCTATATAAATCAGACTAGCTTCAATCTCTCAGACATCTGCCTGCTTCTGCTGAGATTAAAGGCATGCGCCACCAAACCTGGCTTGTGCCACCACACCTGGCTTGTTCCAAGGCATTTTAAGTTTGATTTATCAGTCCCACTCCTTCATTTCTTATAGTTAGGGATCAAATCCAGGGCCTCACAAGGCTAGCTCACCACTGGGCCACACCCCGAGCCTTTCAGCTTTTAATCCACAAAAATCTTTTCAGGAAAAAACAAAACACAAAAAAGGCCCTCAGACACCAAGATATGAAGCCAGATCAAAGCAGTAAGCAGAAATCATGTGGCCAAAAGAAACTCTTGATGTGGTATCTAATACTTGCTTTAACAAATCATATGTATGCTCAGAAGGTAGCTAAAGACTTAGCTTCTCTAAGTAGAGTCAGTGTGTTCCAACAATGCATAATCTAAAACAGGCTGATGAGCATGTCAATCCTTATTACAAGCACTGATATCACTTGGAAGAAATGCAATGATACTTGGATTCTGGGTTCTTTGAAAAGTGCACACATAGACAGGATTCCTTTGGAAGGACATGATTCTCACTAATAATAAGAACTGTAACCATTATTGTCAGTTCTAATAATGCCTGGTATCACTTAGCAACAACATGAGAACCTCTGTCATTCATATCTTCCTAAGTATGAGTTATAAATACATCTTGTCACCAGAGCATAAAATGCAGTTCCCATCTCCCACCCCGAGGCTCCAACTCTGTCTCCTGAAACTTGTTTCCATTATTTTAACCAAGTTTCCTTGCTACCTTCCTGTTCTATAACTCTCCCCAGTAATTTACTATATACATCCTATCTTAACTGCATAAAACTTAGCTCTCAACATAACTGCCTGCCACACAGTCATCAGTACTTAAGAATCTTTAGAATTTCCCAGAGCATGGCATCACATATGAACTCACTAAATTGTCTTAATAACCAGGCTTTAGGGTAATAGCCAGTCCTAGAGAACTTACTGTATGTCAAGTCCAATGCTAAAAGTATACATGGATTATCTGATTCAATCTTCAGAACCCTATAAAAGTAAAAATGATCATTTCTCCCCATTGAATAGAGGAAAAAGTGAAGCTGGGTAATTTGCCCATGGTCATAAACCTAGTAAGTGGCAAACCTAGGGCCTGAATCCAGGCAAAGCCCAAAACACTTCAAAGTTCCAGACCTGAAATACCAGTCTATGAGGGACTTTGACTTCATAAAGTTAGAAGTTTCCATTTCAACATAGAAAACACTTTAGCTAAAAGACTTCAAAAAAGATGAAGTATAATCTCCCACAGATCTCTTTAAGTTACAATAAGTCAGAAGGAAAAAGCCTCCCAACGTCCTTTCTATTAATGAAAGTGTGACACTAAGGTGTAGGGTCACAATTTCATCAAGAGGGACCTTATGACAATTACTGCTTTGGTTTAGACTTAAATAGGCCTTTCTCTGGCCCTAAGACGATAAAGGAAATGACAGATAGGTTTAACAGCTATCGCTTCCCGGCTCCAAAAACCATGTCAGACCCAATTCTTGTAAAAAATAAGATTCACGGTTCCTGCTCCACCGCTGACTCTTCACACAAAGCAGCCCCATCCCCTCTGCCCTCTTCACACAAAGCAAGCTTTGCCCCTCTACCCAAAGGGAGATGCGATCACACGGCCTCTCCTGCCCTGCCATAAACAACCATCACACTCTAGTCCAAAACACTCGCGGCTGCTCAGAGGCAGGAGACTCTGGTATGTCCCCGCACCTGGTGTTATCTCTTCAGGCAGACCCCTCCCCACATCCCAAAATGCCCAGACCACCATCCGAAACCCGGTACTTCACACAAAGCCGGATCCCTTCCCACAAAGCAGCTTCCCACCTCCCTCTGAAGCTGTGCCAACCCACAGACCCCCAACTGGGGTCCAACACTCAGAGGTTCCACAACCCAGAGAACTGCAACATGCCCCTTTCCCAGGCCCGTCTCGAGTCTCCAACTCCGCCCGGTGTGCCCGCAGCCAAAGCCCGAGTCCCCGCCGAAGCCCAGCCCGCCGTCCGGCCCCCGGCCCCGCGCTCACCAGCTCTCCTCCTCCTCCTCCCAGCCGGACAGGCGCTCCAGCTCCTCGGGCCGCAGCGGCTCCACCTCGTCCAGCAAGCCGCCCTCGTCCGCCGCCAACAAGGTGGCGGCGTCCCGCAGGTCCTCGCTGCTCGTCCGCCGTGGGCCCGAGCCGACCCCGCTGGGCGCCTTGGCGCTCAGGCCCAGCGGGAAGCCCCGAGGGGACGCCGCGCCCGAGGAGGGGGTGGATACACCGGCCCGGGCCGGGCTGCCGGGCCCGAGGAGGCCTGTGCCCTGCACGGCTCCCGAGCGGCTCCTCAGCTGCTCGTTCTGCTTCTCCAGCTTCTTCACCAGCTCCTGCAGCTTCCGCACCTCCTGGTCGGCGTTCACGTTGGAGTTAACGTCTTCCATGCCGGCCCGCCGCCCGCTCCGACTCGCAGCCACAGGGAAAGCGCCGCGGAAGAGAGGCGTTACCGCGGCCGCTCACGCTAGCCTAGGCGCCGGCATAGAGCAGGACCAGGCCCCACCGCCAGGGTCCCCCCAGCTCGGGTTCCGAAGCGCCGCTGGTCCCAGCCAAGCCGCCTCATCTGCGCCGGCTCTGCGATTGGGGGAGGCGGCGCCAATATCCGGCCTCGGCCG
Source organism: Nannospalax galili (assembly GCF_000622305.1). NCBI lineage: Eukaryota > Metazoa > Chordata > Mammalia > Rodentia > Spalacidae > Nannospalax > Nannospalax galili. Next base: position 4,488,191 of record NW_008341889.1, on the reverse strand, counting down.
CCATCTTCCCTTAGTCCCTCCGCCCCCTGCCGTCCAGCCCCGTCGGTGACCTCAGAGCGTCGTGGGGAGGACGTGGCCGCCCACGAGCGATGAAAGGACCAAGCGTGGGCTGGGGCGGGGCGGGGCCTGGCGGATGGGTCGCGCTGGGGGCGGGGCTACCGGAAGGGACGTGGTGGGAACGCAGGCGGAGGTGGGGCTCGCCAGGCAGGCCGTGGGACGTCGCTCCTCCGGCCCGCCCCGCCCCGCCCGGAGCAAGAAGACCCGGCTGAGATTGCGAGCCCGCCTCAGTCCCAGCCCTGCCTAAAAGGCGGGTGGTGCGTTCTTTACCCCCCTACACCGCCTGTGGGGCCGGACCTGCCCCCACTCCGGTCGGGTACGTGGATGGGCGGAGCCGCGTGCACAGTTCGTTTCGTCTTGTTTAGCAAACAAGAATTGGTTCCTACTTGAAATCGGAGATCGTCGGAGCTGGCAGGAGCCTCGGACACCATCTGTGGCCGAGTTCTTCCCCTGAAAATGAGAAACCCCAATCCGGAATGGTTGGGAGCGCTCTAAGGTCAAAATAATAACCATAATTTGAGTACTTACTACGGGCCAGACACTGTACTAAGCACTTTTAAAGGCATTATCTCATCGGTTAAAACACAGTTCTCTTCCATTTAAAGTTTACAGCACAAAGAAGGAACCGGAGTATAAAAAATCGCTTCTGGGTCTTTGAGCGTTAATGAATGCGTATTGTATTCTTTGGATCGTTTTTTTCCATCAAGACTTTTTCACGTGTCTTGACTTCTTTAAAAAGTTGTGTATTGAGGGGGCTGGAGAGATGGCTCAGCAGTTAAGAACACTGGCCGTTCTTGCGGAAGAGCCGGGTTCGAATCCCAGCATCCACATGGCAGCTAACAATTGTCACTCCAGTTGACGGCCTCTTCTGTCCTGCATTGGGCATTGCACGATACGGGTGTACTTGAAAGTGTACAAAGCAGCACGTTGTTGATGGTATGAAGAATGCTAAGGGATGATAACTGAAAAAAAAAAAAAAAAAAAAATCTCCTTTGGGGTCTGGGGGAAGGGGGTAAAAAACA
>NW_008341889.1:4471855-4486882 GCF_000622305.1 Nannospalax galili | reverse complement strand
AAAAAAAAAAAAAAAAAATCTGCCTTTGGGTCCTGGAGGTAGCGGGTAAGAACACAAGACCCTGGTTTGAATCCAAGCACCCACATGGCAGCTAACAACTGTCTGTCACTCCAGTTCCAGGGGATCCAACAGCCTCTTCTGTCCTCCACTGGCATTGCACAGCATGGGTGCACTTAATCTACATGCAGGCATAACACTCACACATAAAATAAGAAATAAGAAAACTTAAAAAAATCTGCCTTTGGTGTTATCGGTTTATAATGTGTACTAGTGGCAGAAAAACTAAAAGTTTAAATGCTTTGTTTCCATCATGTGGGTTCGCTGATCTTCGGTTTTCAGATTGCGAACCACTGGGCTAGTCTAGAGCAGTACCACCTGGAACACACCTCATCTGGTCTTGGCTTATGTTGACAGCTGACTGTTTGCCTCCTCCACCCTAACTAATACCAACCAGTCCTATTTCACCTGGGTGTGGACTTCCATCTTGTGCTGTATATTCCTTACCTAAAATATCCTACCTACTAAATTGATTCTGTTTTGTGAAAACCTGTGCTCACCAAACCTCTGGCAGTCTGGACATTTCCCTGTGTTTATATTTTTTTCTAATAACATTTTTTTTCTAGGAAGTCTTTCATTTATTTTTGTCTGTATAGCTGACTAAAAGGAACAATTCAGTTTTTCTTGACGTGTTTAACAGAGTGTCTGACAGAGTGGCCATTCAATGCCTGATTTGCTAAAGTGAAATGGATGACAAGCTCTGACAGGTCAAGGATCAGGTAGATCAATCCTGAGAAAAAATACTTGTTAAAAGTATGTTAAAAGTTTGCTATCAACTTTATTTTCCTAGGTATGCAGATTTAAAGGTAGATCAATCACAAGGAAAAAATACTTATTCAAAGTATGTTAAAACTGGGTGTGGTGGCACATACCTTTATTCCTGGCACTTGGGAGGCAGAGGCAGGCGGATCTTTGTGAGTTCAAGGCCAGCCTGGTCTACCTAGTGAGTTCCAGACCAGCTGGGGCTACAGGGAGACCCTGTCTCAAAACAACAACAAAATAGTATGAGGTGGAGAGATGACTCAGCAGTTAAGAACATTTGCTCTTCTTCCAGGGGACTCAGGTTCAATTCCCAGCACACACATGGTGGCTAACAGTCATCTGTAACTCAAGTTTCAGGCAATCCAACACTCTCTTTTGGCCTCTGTGGGGCATTATGTGCATGTGGTGCACTTACATACACGTAGGCAAAACACTAATACACACACACACACACACACACACACATATATATATATATATGCCAGGCATAGTGGCACACACACATACACCTTTAATTCCAGCACTCAGGAGCCAGAGGCAGCCTGGTCTACAAGTGAATTCCAGCCAGCTGGGGCTACAGGGAGATCCTGTCTCAAAAAAGACAGAAGAGTATGTTAAAACTTTGCTGTCAACTGTAGAGTATTTTCCTAGGTATGCAGACTTAAGAGATGCCTTTGCTAACACAATAATTTGAAGTAAAATGTGTTATCTGTATAATTGACAGTAAGCATCACTGCTGTCTGTGAAGTATCAGAACTCATTCCTGGAGGGCTAAACCTCATGACTACTTCACATATCATAGTATTCACTGACTTGTGACATAGTGGCCCACTGACCAGTTTCTATAAGAACTCTTCAAGTATATTCCCTGTAAAGAAGAACATTATGAAGTTGGCACTAATGTTCTTGTCTCAAGGCAGAACACTGGCCTGGGGACCAGGTTCTAGTTGTACCTTGAATGTGGAGCTTGACTTTGATCTCTCATAATCTCTGGTCTTTACTTTTTTTTTTTTTTTTTTTTTTTTTTTTTTTTTTTGAGACAGGGTCTCCCTGTAGCCCCAGCTGTCCTGGAGCTCACTATGTAGACCAGGCCTTGAACTCACAGAGATCCGCCTGCCTCTGCCTCCCAGTGCTGGGATTAAAGGCGTAAGCCACCACAGCTGGCTTGGTCTTTACTTTTTATCAGAATGTATGAATTAGATAATTTCCATTATCTCATTACCTACCAAGAAGTAAAGGACTCTGGAAAATCATCATAACTTTGAAATATGTGTGAATGTGCTTAAACATAGAAATTTTTAGAAGAGATACTTGGATTTTAGATCCAGTTGCCTTACTCTTTAATACTGTTTATGATATGGCAGATACTATTCTTGGCACTTGGTGTTTAGTACATTTCGTTTGTTTGTTGGTACCTAGCCTTGAACTCACTATGAATCTGGGATGACCTTGAACTCTTTTCTCTACCTTCATTAGATTTCTTATATCAAAAACTGAAGCAGCTCCTACAACACACATATACCCACTACCCCCTCACCCCACACAAACATGCATACCCTTCATTCTGCTTTCCTTATACTATATGTTCCAGTAAATCATAGCTCTTTTTCTTTAAGATGCTTAGGCCAAAAAAACTTTGGGATGATCCCTGCTCATCACTTTCTTTCACTGACCAAATCCATTCCCTAAGCAAACCATGCTGCCTCTTGACTGAGAATAGGTATAAACACTTCCAGCACCTCTACTGCTATGACTCTAACTCAAGATGCTGTTCTCTCCTCTCTCGGTTACTCTGCTTCTCTCTTAATAGACACACCCCCTTTGCTATTTATAGCCTAGGGTATACACAGTAACCAGAAGATCCTTCCTGGAGGTCATATCAGTAGTCAGAAGCTCTCCAGAAGTTGTTTCCCAACATGCTCAGATCCAAAGTCCTTCCCTGTTCTGCCAGGTTTTAGCTCACTGACAACCATTCTATCCCTCCCTCTGCTCTAGCCACACCAACCTGGGTGTTCTTCACAGAAGCCAGGTATATGTCTAATTTCAAAACTTTGTACTTACTGTGTGATACGGCCATCTAGGCTCTTTTGTTTACCCATAAGGTCACATGACTGACATATCATTCAGGTCTCTGCTCAGATGTCACCTAGGTTCACTGTCTTCGTCATAACTACCTCACAAGATAGCATCCCTGTCTTGGTTTATCCTCTTTCTCCTGTTTTTTGTTTGTTTTTCCTCAGATACATTCTGTTTAGTGTGTGTCTTTTTAGTGTATGTCTTCTCAGTAGAATGTGAGCTTCGAAAATCCCGTTGCATCCCCAGTGCCAGGTATATAGTAGGTGCCCAATAAATGTTATGAACACATTTCGGTTACTTGAAACCTCCTAAAATAGAATTTCAGATGGATGTGTTGGTTGTGTCTTGAATCATTAAACTGGAAATTCCTAATCATTTTGAATGGCTGATTTTGAGTTAGATTTTCCTTTTCTAAAAGAGCAACATGCCATACTGCATATATCATCTTTAAACTAGGTCATGCTCCACCTCCTGAGTGCCAACAGCCCTGAAGAACGGCTGAGGACACTGTCGGGTTCTTGCTGAGAAGCACGGAGACAAGATTATTTCCTTTCTCTTTGAAACCTTACAAAGGCCTTCCTCTTTCATATTAATTACAACACTCAGTCCTCTCTGGCAGCTCAGAAGTGCTAGTTTAAAGTCACCTTTTCTTTTTTTCTTTTTTTAAAGATGAGGTCTTATGTTTCCCAAGCTAGATTTGAGTTTGCTATATAGTCAGGGATAGCCTTGAATTCCCAATCCTCCTGTCTCTCCATCCCGAGGGCTGGATTACAGGTGTTCACTACCCTGCCTGGTTTTATATGGAACTGTGGCTCGAACCCAGGGCTTCACATGCATGCTAGGCAAACACTCTACCAACTGATCTACATCCCCCGCCAAAATGTCACTCTTGGAGTGATTCTTCTGTAGATACAAGAAGCAGAACTGGTGGGTATGCATCACAGTAATCTCCGCTAGCTCTTCAGATGTCCTGGTTTATGATAAGCTGGCTCTGTTGCTGGATGAAGGAGCTGCATTTCTAAGCAGGTGTGGCCCTTTCTATAACTTGTTCCTACTTGTACATTAGCTCCAATGAAACTCCTGACAAAGTGGAAAATATTACAAGCCACTAAAAGTATTTAGAGTAAGAACTATTACTCAATGGCTTAAAGGCATTTAGAAGTCTTCAAACCCTAAATCAAGGTGTGGGTACACAGGCACCTACCCAAAAGTAGTCCTGAAACTGCTACTCACAGAAACATTTGTGCTTGTTTCAAAAAAATTCAAATTTTTTGACACAGCCTACATAATCCATTGCATCCATTTTATCTGTACTGCACACACTTCATGAACCATTTCCTCCTGTCCTCTTGCATCTGCTTGTCAACAATGCCCTTCCTTTAGATATGCCTCCCTTTGGTCTATCAAGGGCCTCTTTAGGGAAATATAATGTTAAGAAAGAATTCTAGCAACTTAAAAAAAAAGAAAAAAAAAAAAAAACCAAAAACACACAGTCTCCCTGTGTAGCTTTGACTGGCCTGGAACTCACTATGTAGACCAGTGGTCTTAGAGAAGGTAAAAGAAGGCATGGGCTTTGTGGAAGACATGGAGTGCTTTGGGTCCAGGAATGGCAAGACCAGCAAGAAGATCACCAACTGTGGTCAGCTCTAATACTTTTGAGTTGTGTGCATCTTAACCACCAGACCATTCCTTCTGTAGCTCAGGAGAGCACCCTCTGCCCCATCTGCTCATAATATCCCATAATCCTTGTGCTCTTGATGCAGTTCTTTGGGTTCCATATTCTCCTTATTCCCCTCCAAGTCTAGCTGGATTGCATAGTTAGGTTTATGATTATGAATAAAAACTAAATAAGCAAAAAAAAAAAACTGGTGAGTTTAAATCTTGGGGGCAAATGAGCAGATCTTAGTTATGGGACACCTCAAAAGTGGCCATAATGGCAGGTATCACTTACATAGGGAGGGCCTCCAGCCAAAGTTTTACCCCGTATTAAACTTTGGGGAGCGTGCACTATATTGGTGGAGGCATAGGAAGTCTATGATCAAAGCAAAAATGAACATGTTCTTGAATCACTGAGAATGAAACAATCCCCCCCCCATCCTTTTAGCAGCAAGTGGGAAAATAAAGTTATTAAATAACATCACTATTTCCTCCTTTTTTTAAGTAGTGTTTCATCAAGACAGTGAAGTTTGAAAAGTGGAGTATAAACCACTTTTGAATGTCCTAGATGTTCTAAAGAAGTACCAAAGGTGGGTGAAAACTTACCAGGAGTTCTCCAAATCTCCAAGTCAATGAGGTGAATCCCAGTAATCTGACCCAGGGCTTAAAATATTAAACTCTAGCATCAGCATGGGGATGCGATAGAGCCATTGTACAAATGAAGAAACACACAGAGATGACCCATGAATCCGTAGCAGGTAGCAGCAAAGCTGGCCTTGAGCTCAGCTGCTCTCATCTCCAAATCTGTACTCATAATCTTCAGTCGCCCATGTCATGATGAGCTTTCCATTTTTTAAAATTATTTTTAAATTTTAAAAATATTTTATAATTTTTATTTTTATGTATATGAGTGTATTGACTGCATGTATGTAAGTGCACCCCTGTTGTGCAATGCCCATGGAGGTCAGAAGAGGGCGTCAAATCCCCTGGAACTGCAGTTACACACGGTTGTTAGCCATCATGTGGGTACTGGGATTTGAACCTGGATCTTCTGCAAGAACAGCCAGTGCTCTTAACTGAGGCATCTCTTCGGCCCCCCTCCCCCATTCTTAGATGAATATGTCTCACCATCTGGGGTGGGCTTTGGGGACAATGTTGAGAACTTAAGAGCTACTGTCTTGTGGTCTCCAACAATTCAGTCTTGTTGCTCCAAGAGCAAGTTTGCCAAATTTGACTCGTTAGCACCTCTAAGATCCAATACATTGAAACAATCAGGTCCTTAGAGAGGAAGGCAATTCCTTTAGCTCTTGCTTAAAAGACTTTCTCAAGGCCATTGGCTGGGGCTGCGTTCCAAGTACTTGAAAGGTGGAGGGAATGCTGGACCTGTCAGTGGTTTGTTGAGGCTTTGGCATCTGAGTTTCTCACTGGAAAGAACGAAGAACTGGCCCAACCTGTATGAGTTTTACAGGAAGGACAGTCATGGAATGAGTCTTTAACCCAGGGCAGTAGTACCATTGCAGTCAACAAAGCAAGGAGATAAAGAGACAGAATTTAGTGGCAAGAGCCCTAAGTTTATAGAACAGAGAATGAAAATTTGAACAGGTCCTGTAGTGAGGCAGACTAGAAGCAGACATCAAAAGCCAAAGCATGGCCACCAGGAAAGGATGAGGTAAGAGCACTGGGTTCAAAGGAGAGGGTAATTCTTGGTGAACACCAGAGCCAGGTAGTTGCATGGTTGCAGTCATCTGTCTTTCAGCATCCTTTGTAGAAAGAGTGGTGGGCAAGACAGTTCCATCTAAAGGGTCAAGGATGCTGTTGCCTGACAAGAGTGTTTCTAGCATTAGAACAAATTGGTAACCAGATCTGCTGGATTAGGGCCCAACCTGAAAAACTCCTGAGTCCACCATTGTGTAAACAGATTCCATCTTCCCGTAGTCCAGCAGATCTGGTTACCAATTTGTTCTAATGCTAGAAACACTCATCACACACAATACTTACAACGCCTTTGAGCTTTTTTTCCTCCCTGTTTTTCCAGTGGAGAATCAAGAGATGTGATCAGTTTTAGACAACTATCAGTCAAATGCAGCTATCAGCACTTCTGCCATAAGCATCCTCCAAGTCTTTGAGTACTGGACCCAAATCTTCTGCTCTCTCTCTCTCTCTGAAACATTATTATGTTTTATGATAATGTGTGTATTTCCTACATGTAGGTAGGTGCATCCATGTCCTGCAGTGCCCACGGAGGTCAGAAGAGGGTGTCAAATCCCTTGGAACTGGAGTTACAGATTGTTGCTAGCTGCCATGTAGGTGCTAGGAATCAAATCAGGGGCCTCTGCAAAAGCAGGCAGTTCCCTTAACCGCTGAGCCATCTCTCCAGCCCCAGGTACCCAAATCTTGATGTACTCTCACTTATAAGAACACTTGAGGAAAACATGAGAACATTACTGTGCACTGGCAGCAGGGCAGACCATGGTAGTAACTCTGATCGTTCTGGCAGGGATAGGGGTCTTCAGATTATAGGATAGATATGTGTACTGCTTTCAAAGATGAGAGTGCTTTTGAATTCCCCCATCCTTTCCAACAGGCAAGATAAAAGATGCCTTTCTATTTCTTCACCTCTGATACATTCAGAATAACTTGTAGTGTTGCACAAGGTCCCTCCAAAAGTGATGTGGCCTATCAGAGTCCAGGCAAAGCATGGAGCAGCTGCTCCACTCAGAAGGCTAACAGAGGCTGCTACCCCATGCCTCGATTGATGCCTTCTGAGCACAATAGTGTGGTTCCTAGATCTTTCACATGGCTATAGCAATGGCCTGGACTCTGAATATTAGATTTGCATAGAAACATCCCTTGAAGGACCACCATTCAGGACTGGTACCATGAGAAAACATTGGCAGAAGATTTTCACAAGGATCCAAAATCATGTGCTAGAGGGCTCCTGGCTCCTTTTTATAGGTCTAGTTTAGAGGTTCAAGATTCAGAAAGTCCTGTCATTAATACATTTTTCCTTGTCATTTCCTATAGTTTTTCTTATAATTTTAGTATTTTTTAATTTTTAAAAAATATTTTATTATTTTTATTTTATGTGTATGAGTGTATTGCCTGCATGTATGTGAGTGCACCATGTCGTGCAATGCCGTGGAGGTCAGAAGAGGGCTTTGGCTTCCCCTGGAACTGGAGTTAAGGATGTTTCATAGTCTCCATGTGGGTGCTGGAAATCGAACCCAGACCCTCTGCAAGAGCAGCCAGTGCTCTTAACCACTGAACCATCTCTCCAGCTCCAGATTTTAGTATTTTTTTCTACCCAGCTTTTTAGTAAAATTCTTTTTTCTTTTTTTCTTTTTGAGACAGGCTCTCCCTGTAGCCCCAGCTGGCCTGGAACTTACTCTGTAGACCAGACTGGCCTTGAACTCACAGAGGTCTGCCTCTGCCTCCCAAGTACTGGGATTAAAGGCATGTGCCACTGTACCTGGCTAGTACAATTCATTTTTTTGTGTTACATGAGGCATTAATCTAAATGGACACTTTTTAGGTGGCTCCATCATATTCTGAATTAGCCTGTTGTATTTATTCACTCAGTCATCCATTATTAGTTCAAGGAATACATACTCTTGGAGGCCAGAGATGATAAAGGTAGCAGAAATGTGTTTCTAATCTTCATTGGCTATTGTTCATTTAACCAGATGTATGCATGTTGCTTTACATACAAAGCAGCAGATGAAAAGTGCCATGTGAGTAATATGAACAAGAAAAAATACGAGAGTCTGGGGGAAGGGGATATGGGAATAGAAGTAGATTGTTTATGCCTGAAATAAGGATTTTCCTAAAAATGTAATTTAAAATTGGTATCAAGAGTACATGAAATTGAGTATGGGGGGTAGTCAGAAAGGGGAGGTATCTAAATATGATCAAAATATATTGTATGAAATTTTTTAAAAATTCAATTTAAAAAGCAATAAGTAAATAAAATTGGCCTATAGGGAGAGGTAACTATCATAGTATATTACTTAGTCATAATGAACAGAGGTTTAAGGAACTGGAGAAATGGCTCAGTGGTTAACAGCACTGGCTACTCTTGCAGAGATGCCAGGTTTGGTTCCCAGCACTCACATGGTGGCTAACAACTATCCATAACTCCAATTCCAAGGCATCCAACACTCTCTTCTGGTCTCTGTGGGCATTGCACAGATGGTGCACATGTATGCAGGCAAAACAATCATACACATAAAATAAAAAAATTTTAAAAAGAGGTTTATTCATGAATCTTAATTCCTAGACTATTCAAAAAGTAGACTGGAAGGAATAAAATGCCTAAATGCAAGATTATTATTTACTATGACATTTTGGTAATAATAAAAATTTTTTTTAAAGTAATGTAGCCTAAATGTTGCCAGTGTGAAGCTACTAGTTGAAGAAACCATGGTACACCCACACAAAGGAGACTGTGGAGGAATATATCTTCTGAATAACTAGCTCAAAGTGGAGCTTGTATGCTTATGTTTGTAAAGCAAGACAATGAAATAATAAATTCAAAGTCCATGATGGTGGTAACCAAATAGGGAAATAAAGAACGGAGGAAAGGCCATAGAGACAACAGTATGGAGAAGGGAACACCAGTGAAGGTGGTGTAAGTAGGGGCAGGACTCAATCTTACACAAGTAGGTGGTCAGAAAGGCATCTGTATTTGAGCAGAGATGCCTTCAGTGCTAGAGCTCCCCCCAGGACTTCTCCTATGCTAAGAAGGTGCTCTGTCACTGAACTGCACCCCCAGCTCTCCTGGAGCAAAGGCTTGAAGGGAATGATAGAACAAGCTATATGGGATGCTGAGGAAGGACCCATCAGCAGAATAGTGAATCCCAAAGTCCTGAGCAAATATGTGCCCTTCTTAAGGAAAATACAGGCTAACCTGGCTAACCTAGGGGTAGAGGACAGTTGGAAAAACTTTTATTCTGAGTAAGGTGAAAGTGTTATGGAAAAATCAGAGACCAACAGCTGAAGTCAGGAGACGCTAATGGGCCTGACACCATGAATAAAGCAGTCAGACCTGGTGTCCATGTTTTGGGGGGCTTTTATACTTATGTGTGGGGAAATGCAAACAAAAGGCAAAACAGCACATAGGTGACAATTAAGTAAAAGGTACATGTGATAATTAAGCAAGGTAACATATGGCCATAAAGGTTACAGGAATGGGAAAACTTTGGAAAACAGAGACTTCCATCCTGGGCAACCACAGGGGCCAGAATGGGAGACTCCTTGCTCACCTCCCCCATACCTGTCTCTTAAGAGTTTTCCTGTTACAAAGTTCTTAATTACCATCACATTGCCAAAGCTTTCCACCTCCACAATAAAAGGACAATGCAAGATTCTAAGTTTGCAAACAACAGGACATAATTTACATCTTGACAAGATTTCTCTCTCTGCCCAGCATGTTTGACATTTGCTCTGCTCCCCTTTATCCTGCCTCAGCCCTCTGCTTACTCATGATTCCATGTTCCTTTGCTAATGTCAGCTTGCATGTGGTTTTGGTTTGGTGTTGTAACAAGTGTTGACATTTTGGCCCATGTGACTGCGGTGACCTAATGGTTCAGCTATTCAGTGTTCTAATTCCAGATTCCTAGGTGACATTGTATCAGACCATATATGAGTAGACTGACTAATATTAGTCCACCATGCTACCCTAAACTGAGGCCAGGCTCAAAAGTGAAGCTGTAACATTTCCAAGAGGGAGTATGGACAGAGAGCATGGTTAGCACATCTGTTCCACCAGGCCCCTTGACATTTTCTCGGTAAATACAGAATAGTCAATAAATCTAGTATATATAAGTAACCTAGAACACTTCTGTACTGTCATAGTGGGTATAACCACCTAAAAGTAATAGGAATAATAGATGATTATGCTAAATTATGCCTTTGTAGTAAAACAAGACTCTAAAGCGATCTGTGACAAGATAGTTTTCTTATTTTTATTGCCTATCTACAAGTAAATGACTGACTTAGAGGGAAAGAGGCTTCTAAATACTCCAGTGAAACCTAAAATCCTAGTTCTGTGCTTAAGTTGAAAACTGTTTTACTAATTGAACAGGTATTTGAGTATTTAATTGCTATTGTAAATTCTCTATGAAGTGAATTAACCAATTCATGCCCAATATGCTATGGTTTCACCATTGAAGACAAACACCACACCAACGATAACTGAAGAAATGATAAACAAGCAATCAGTTTATTTACAAATTTCCATTCTACAATAATGAGTCAGAGAAATCATGCAGTTTATTCTAGTAGCAGGAGACCTTGACCTCTTTTGTCTTCTGACCATGTGACTTCATCATTCGCAGAATTCTAGCTAACCAGAAATTCAAATTCACCTACAAATATAATAAAACCATCTGAAATTGTTTACAAGGAGGTATCAGTGTACTCAGTCCCTTTAGTATTGTCTTGGATTTTTTTTTTTTTTAAGTAGCTAGAAGTGTTCCAAGTTTTGCTTTTATCACCAGAATCAAAATACTGCAGATTCCTTTGAGCAGGAAAAACATCAAATAAAGCCTTTGCTCCATTGCCACAGTATACTCTTTGAAAAACAGAAACTGAAAATAAAGATGAGAAGCTATTTTAAGCAATTATTTCAAAGTCATTATTGCCAAGAATTTAAATTGTTCTCCATACTTAGTGTTGGGAAAACACATTGTTTTCAGAATTACCTTTTAGAAAGAGATATAAATGTTTTTCTCAAGAAAAGTAGCTAAAAACAAGTGAAGATTTAGTAAGTTCCAAACTGACAAATATTCCCTGAATTCATTTGTAAAAGTGTGGAATTTGCAGGACATGGTGGCACATGCCCTTAAATCCAGCACTCAGGAGGCAGAGGAAGGGGAATCTACATGGACAGGGCCAGCCTGGTCAACATAGTAAGTCCTAGGCCAGCTGGGCCTACAGGGAGACCTTGTCTCAATAAGACCAAAAAAAATAAAAATAAAAAGTTTGGAATTTACTGCTTTCAACATTCTAGAAGGTTTCACGGCTCCCAAGATGTACCTGTGCTAGATGTGCCTAGCTCTTCCTGTTCCTCTATTCCTGTTCACTGGGACATTTTCCTATGGAGCTCCGGAGTTTGGGAGCCAGGTGTGGCTTTTTCTAGGATGCTTGTGTGGTAAACAGCTTGAGATAAAGTCTCCCTCAGGCCCCAAGAACAGGTTTGGTTACTCTCCCACTTAAGGATAAAGATAAGGTCTCCCTCCAGGGCAAAGGTCAGGGACGCTTGTAGAGTATTATAAAGGATTAGGATTGTTAAACTCAGGGTTTCTCCCATGTAACCCACACATTGGGAATACAAACCTCACCTGGCTCTTCCTGTCACTGTGAGAGAACTGAAGCCAGTGCAAAAGCTGATACTTTAGCTACGAATATTGCTACAAGTGACATGTAGTCCTTTGTAAGGCAGGAATCTAGTGCCTTTTGACAACATTTGTGAATCTAGGGCATGCTAACCTGTTAGCTTGCAAGTGAAATAAAATCCTGAGTTCCCTACCTTACTCTAGTTCCTGCTCTGAGTTCTTTCATCTGTCTTGCCACAACTTTGCCCTTCAGTTTCCTAAAGTACACGTGTCTGCATAATAATGGCTCCCTTTAAGATTTAGAGGACTTCTATTACTTATTATAATCAAAAGATACAACAAGAACATTTGCTTGTCTGTGAAAATTGGACCGAGGGGAAATACTGTAGTGCTTTTTCCTTTTTTTTTTTTTTTTTTGGTCTTAAACCAATACATAATAGTTGCAAATTTGGGGAAGTGTTATAAACAAACTACAAGTGCAAAAAGCAAGATTTGAAAATAATGAGGAAGGTAGGCTGGGGTGTAGCTCAGTGATAAGAGTTCATTCTCCAGAACTGTAGTACATGTGTACATACATTAATAGTATGTACATAGGTAGGGAGAGGAGATGATCTTGAGGGAGGCTTATTTAAAGTGTAAGACTGAACAGTGAGATGGCTCCGAGTGTTAAAAAAGCACTTGCCACCAAGCCTGAAGAACTGATTTCAACTCGGGACCTACATGGTGAGAGGAGAGAACCAAATCCCCAAAATGGTCTTCTGATAGCCACATGGTATGAGTATGAGGGGGAGGGTATGGGGGTGCACACATACACAAAAGCAATCAATATAATGAATTTTAAACTGAAATGTAGGTAAAAGAGGGAGTAAAGGCCAAAGCTTGAAATGGAAGAACTTAGAAAACTGTGGGCTGGAGGAGTGCTCAGCAGGCAGACAGCTTTCTTAGCACTCTCAAGGCCCTGGGTTCACTCTCCAGTACTGTGTAAATGGATCTTGGTGGCCTGGGCCTGTAATTCTAACACTTGAGAGGTAGAAAAAGGAACATCAGAAACTCAAGGTCATCCTTGGCTACACAGCAAGTTTGAGACCAGCCTGAGTTACAGGAAACTTTGTAAAATGCAAAAATAAACTAACCAAACAAACAAAAGAATTTAGGGAACTTGACAAACTGGAGTAAAAGAAACACAAACAGATGGAGTCAAAGGAAGAGTGGCAGGCTCTGTGGTAGGAATTTAGGTGGGGACCAGATCACTCAGGGCCTTATAGGCCAAGTTAAGGAGTTTGGATTTATTCTAAATACACTGGGAAGCTGTTGAAGAATTTATAGTACAGTGATATAATGCAGTTTATAGTGAAGAACTGTGGACAGAGATGACTCAGCAGGTAAAAGTGCTTGCTTTGAAAATCTTACAACCAGAGTTCAATCTCCAGAATCCTCATGAAAGGTGAGGACTATCAAAAGTTGTCCTCTGACACCTGTGACCACAGCAGGAACTCACTATGTAGATCAGGCTGGCCTTGAACTCACAGAGATCTGCCTGCCTCTGCCTCCTAAATGTTGGGATTAAAGAATGTGCTCCACCACGCCCGGCCCTCAACCTGCTTTCTTATACAACCCAGGACTAACTGCCCTGGGGTGGCACCACTCACAGTGTGGGCTGGGCCCTTCCACCTCACTCAATAAACAAGAAAATGCCTCTCAGACATGCCCACAGGCCAATCTGATAGAAGAAATTCCCCAGATGAGGTTAGGTTGCTGCTTGTCATATAGGTAGTGACAGGGATGAGAAAAGTAACTAACCCAATCCCTATTTTGCTTAAACATTGGTATAAGTTTCCTCCCTGTCAGCTTGATATTTACTGTTTTATTTTCATTCTCAACTAAAGAATATAAAGATTTCTATTTCACTTAAAAGTACACATATGAGCCGGGCGTGGTGGTGGCACACACCTTTAATCCCAGCACTCAGGAGGCAGAGGCAGGTGGATTTCTGTGAGACAGAGGTCAGACTGGTCTACACAGGGAGCTCTAGGCCAACTGGGGCTACAGGGATACCCTGCCTCAAAAAGACCCAATAAATGAATAAATAAAATTTTTTAAAAGTACACATACAATACAGAGATAAAGATATAAACAAGTTTTCTCATTAGAAACATAAATTGGTAGAAAATAACTTTTTATTTTATTTTTTATTTTTTGGTCTTTTTGAGACAGGGTCTCCCTGTAGCCCTAGCTGTCCTGGAACTCACTATGTAGACCAGGCTGGCCTTGAACTCACAGAGATCCTCCTGCCTCTGCCTCTTGAGTGCTGGGATTAAAGGCGTGTGCCACCACGCCCAGCATTTATTATCTTTATTTTATGTATATGAGTGTATTGCCTGCATGTATTGTTGGACCCCCACTCTGGGGTACCCAACGTTCACGGGAGGCCGCACCCCAATAACTCAGTCCTCAAACCAGGAGATGCAACAAGCAAGAGGATTTTAATCGTTTGCATAGATGGGCTCCTGCCTCACTCAGAGAGGAGAAGCCCCGAGCTCAGCTTACAGGCTGCTTATAAAGGCAAAAACCACAAACCACAAGCGACTACTGAGCCAGAAAGCAGAAGCAGGAGGGGGGAATTTTTCGGGTGGTTTCCAGCTTGTGCAAGGTGCATGAAAAGGTCAGCTCTTTCTCAGCAGTTAGAATAATTTTTTCTTTTTACTTTCTTGTACAATTTTTCTTTTGCCTGGGGGACTTAGTTTGAATCCACTTTGGCCTGGGGGGCTTGGTTTGATTCCATCATTCCCCCCTTTGGCCTGGGGGGCTTGGTTTGATTCCATCATTCCCCCCTTTGGCCTGGGGGGCTTGGTTTGATTCCATCATTCCCCCCTTTGGCCTGGGGGGCTTGGTTTGATTCCATCATTCCCCCCTTTGGCCTGGGGGGCTTGGTTTGATTCCATCATTCCCCCCTTTGGCCTGGGGGGCTTGGTTTGATTCCATCATTCCCCCCTTTGGCCTGGGGGGCTTGGTTTGATTCCATCATTCCCCCCTTTTCTTATGGCAAGATTTTAATCCTAAAATCTATAGGTCTTCTGTTCTTTTTAGAGCATGGTATTGTTGGGTAAGGACCAAGACCTGAGTCACCGATATTCGGTCCCTA
>NW_008341889.1:4469309-4471266 GCF_000622305.1 Nannospalax galili | reverse complement strand
ACTTCTGGTGTTATTGAATGTCCCTTGTGTAGCTATGCCTTCGTAATAAGGGGGTGCTGCTGCTAAACATAGCCAACAGGATTCAGTCAGGTTGGGGTCTGTCTGTCTAATGGCCTTATATGCTCCTTGGATTAGATTGAACAGTCGGTCCCCCGTGGGCGAAACCTTTTGACTCGGGGGGCTGAAGGTCTGTTCTAACAGGATGTTGGTGGGGGAAGTGTCAGAAAGAGGGTTGGGGAGGTGCAGTGAGGTGGCAGCAGTTATTAAGGCTGGCGGGGGATTTGGGTGACTGGGGATGGGATTCTGAATAGGTAAGACGGGGTTGGGGCCTATAGCTATTGAATAGGAGGAGGTGTCTCTTTTAATAGTAAATAAAAGGCCAGGATCTGTCCCCTCCTTGTATATCCTAATTCCCCAAGAATGTCCCTTGTCCCAATCTATGGCCTTTTTTCCTGCTGTTGTGAATTCTATCCAGAGGGGGTGGCACCATTTACTTTGACAGTCCTGATTAGGAGCATTTGGGCTCTTATGAGAATAATTTGCTTTTACAGTGATGTAATCCCAGGATGAGGACGGGGACCACCAGGTGTCCCCAGTTGTTTTACATCCCCAGTTTTTACAGTAAAAGTAGTCCCTTTTTCCACGTTGGGAGTTGAGCCGCTTATCTCGATGATTACCTGGGCAGACATAGAAGGTTAACAAACACAACAGGTTCCGTTGTTGTTCACGACACCCTCCCCATGTTAAGTGGGGCCCTCCAAACAGGGGGTAAGCTTCTGGGCCGGGTATTTTATCAGGATCCGTGAAGTCTGGTATGTCCCAGGGTGCCGGTGCTCCTAAGGCCAATTTACACAAATCTGGATACAATGTAGGCCATCAAGTGCCTTTGGGTGCCATTTTGTGGGTTTCAAACACTATAATACCCATTTGATTAATCACCCGCCAGGTGGTCAGTATAGGGAGATGGGGGCTTTCTTGACTGGGGACAAACCTACAAACAAGTAGAATCATTAGGTATCTCTGGAGAGTCTTATTTTTAGAGGGTTGGATGTCTTGTGTAGATGCCATTTTCCAGTGTCCTCCTTGGCCGGAGCTCTCTTGGCATGGGAAGCATGGATCCAGGCCGAAATCCCGTCTACTTTGAGGGCCGTGGGCATAGTCAGGAGAACCATGTAGGGTCCTTTCCACCGTGGTTCAAGAGTCTTTACGTTGTGTCTTCTCGCGTACACCTGATCTCCAATCTGGTAGGGGTGGGGTGTACGTGGACTCCCAGGCCGGTAGAGAGCAGCCAAGGGCCTCCAAACCTGGTTCTGGATGATCTGGAGGGCTTGGAGTCTTGTTTTCAGGCTGGGGTTATCAAAAGAAGAGGGCAAGGGGGACAAGGTTACATTGAGGACAGGAGGCGGTCCTCCAAAAAGGATTTCATAGGGGCTTAAACCATGTATAGCAGGAGTATTTCTAGCCCGAAATAGAGCTAGAGGTAGGAGCTTCACCCAGTCTTTAGTTCCAGTCTCTAGAGCTAATTTCGTTAAGGTCTCTTTAATGGGTTTATTCATTCTTTCAACCTGTCCTGAACTTTGGGGTCTGTAAGCACAATGTAATTTCCAATTGATCCCCAATGCTTTGGCCATTCCCTGACTTACCTGGGAGACGAAGGCTGGGCAATTATCAGACCCAATTACTTTAGGCAGTCCGAATTGAGGGAAGATGTCTTTAATCAGTTTTTTTTCACCACAGTCTGGGCTGTCTCCTTCCAGGTGGGGAAAGCTTCAACCCACCCTGAAAAAGTGTCTATAAACACTAAAAGATATTTATAACCATATTTTCCTGGAAGTACTTCAGTAAAATCTACTTCCCAGTTAGTCCCTGGTCGTGTCCCTCTTTCTCTCTTGCCAGATGGGAACTTTGACCTAGTTGCATTTACCAGGGAACATGAGACACAATCTCCCACTACCTT
>NW_008341889.1:4466856-4468398 GCF_000622305.1 Nannospalax galili | reverse complement strand
ATGATTCTCAAGCAGGGGGGCCAGCCAGCGGCCACATTGTCCAGTCTTTTTGAGAGATAAGCTACTGGCCTTTTCCGGGGTCCCAAAGTTTGAGTAAGAACTCCTTTTGCTATCCCTTGATTTTCATCTACATATAGGATGAAAGGTTTTGTCAAATCTGGAAATCCTAACGCTGGAGCCGTTAGCAGCGCTCTTTTTATTTTGTCAAATGCTCTCTGGTGTTCTTCTGTCCAGGCAAAAGAGGTCCCATTCTTTGTTAAAGGGTATAGAGGAGCCGCTATCTCAGCGAAACCCGGTATCCAATAGTCTACAGAATCCTGCGCTTCCCAAGAACTCTCTGAGTCCTCTGGCTGAAGTTGGTGGGGGAATAGAGGCTACCACCTGTTTTTTACTTTCCGTTAGCCATCGTTGTCCTCCCTCCAGCCGGTGGCCCAAATAGTTTACCTGCTGTAGGCAGATCTGGGCCTTCTTTGCCAAGGCCCGATATCCAAGTTCCCCCAGTCTCAATAGGAGGGCCTCTGTACCTTGCAAACAGCTTGCTTCCGTCTCAGCTGCTAAGAGGAGGTCATCTACATACTGGAGGAGCATAATCTGTGGGTTTCTTACCCGAAAATCAGCCAGGTCATGATGTAGAGCTTTATCAAACAGAGTAGGGGAGTTCTTGAATCCTTGGGGAAGCCGCCTCCAGGTTAGTTGTCCCGATATTCCAGCTTCAGGGTCCTTTCATTCAAAAGCGAAGATGGGCTGGCTAACCAGGCTCAGCCTCAGGCAGAAGAATGCATCCTTTAGGTCAAGTACAGTATACGGTATACAGTATACAGTGACTGGGAGGTAAAGAACTCAGGAGATTATAGGGATTAGGAACAGTGGGATGGATGTCTTCTATCATCCGTTTGACTTCTCTTAAGTCTTGGACCGGTCATAGTCATTTGTTCCTGGCTTTTTCATGGGGAGCAGTGGAGTGTTCCAAGGGGATTGGCAGGGGCGAAGTATGCCCGTTTGTAAAAGTCTTTGAATGTGGGGCCTGATTCCCTCTCGGGCCTCTTTGCTCATAGGGTATTGTTTGATTGAAACCGGAGTTGCAGATGGTTTTAGTGTAACCACTATTGGAGGCTGGTTATGTGCTAGTCCTGGGCCTCCTGTCTCGGCCCATGCCAAGGGGATTTTACTTAGCCAATCAGATATACCAGGAATTCCTACTATCGGTCCTTCATATAACCGATGTTCATCTTCCAGCCGCAAGGTTAATACCTGTAGTGGAGCTCCATCCTTTCCTCCGGTGGCCCCTTGGACCCAGGCTGTTTTGGAACTCATAGGTCCCTCAGTTGTTGTCAGGACTGAGTGCTGAGCTCCTGTGTCTACCATGAAGGTAGTCAATTGCCCCCCTATCTTCAAGGTTACCCTGGGCTCAGGGGGGAGCTCCTGGCCCTGACTCCCCTAGTTCCCTAGAGTCAGGACTGGGGTCGTCTTCTTTTGAAGTCTGTTTAATTTCTTTGGACATTCTCGAGCCCAATGTCCTTTTTCCTTGCAATAAGCACACTG
>NW_008341889.1:4462691-4465882 GCF_000622305.1 Nannospalax galili | reverse complement strand
GGTGCCTGCGCAGGTGGATAGGGAGGTGGAGGATCAAGGAGGGTTAAGGAGGCTTGGTCCTCAGGGAGGACTGGCTTCTGCTTCTTCTTTTCAGGGGAAGACTGGAGGGGTAGGAGGGAAGAAGTGAGATTTGGGGGAAACTGAAGGGGTAGAGGGCCCTTGATCAGTCTCTCTGGTTCCCCGTGGTCAGGTAGGAATGGTCGTGCCCAAGGTGTAGGGTTCCGGGCCAAGTCTTCCCAGGTGACTATGTAAGCCACCTGGTCCGGGTGTCCGTGTGGTCCTGGGTGGAAAATGTATTCCTTAACCTGCAAGATAGTAGCAAGGTCAAAAGTCCCATCCCTTGGCCACCCCTTTTCAAAAGAGGGCAACTCAGAGGAACAGAGACTTTGCCACTTCTTCTTTCGGACCTCCACTGATAAATTGTGAGCCTGCTCCACGACCTCCTTCCAGTATTCTAGAGTTAAGCTTAACGGGGTAGTTAGTGATTGACCCAAAGTAGTGGTCACAGAAGAGAGGTGAGAGAGAGAGAGAGAGAGAGATAAAGATGAGATGCCACTCCAAATAATAGTGACCAGTGAGTGTGCTTGTGGATGAGTACCTATTGTTGCCCAGTTTTTCTTCTGTGGGGGACGTGAATTTATCTGGGATTCACGCCTGGGACCCCCTTATCCTTTCATGGGAGTCTTTTAGCGGCGAGCGCCCTGTGGCTCTTATTTGCTCGACCCGTGCCCATGGGGCTTTTTCAGTGGCTGGAGAGAGAGAGATGGAGAGGAGAGGGAGATATAGAAAAAACCGTCCTGTCTCCACCCGTGTGGGCAGTCAGGGTCCGCTAAGAGGGCTAAGAGCCTTTGGCTTACATCAGGGAGTGGCCCTGACCAGAAAACCTCAATTGCTCTTTCGCCTTTAACGGTCCCACGCGAAGACTTAGGCCGAGAATAAAAAGGAAAGAGAAGGAGGAAGGGAAGGTTTAAGATAGAGAGCGTAGAGAAAAATACAATACCAAACCTTCCCTTTTTAAAATATTAACACACCATGAAGCACACACATACACCGCATTGAATCACTCTCGTGTGGACCGGTCCTTCTTACACCCAGACACGCACTGCACTCACCACTTTTACTTTCAGGATTCCCAAGTACAAACACAGACAAACGCAAAACAAAAATCCTCGCTGCGGCTTCTTGACTCAAAACTGAAAGTACAGATGGGGAGGGGAGTAGCCAAGCTGATCTCCCTTCTTCTCCCAGGGTGAGGAAAACTACACTGTCCTCCGACCGGTCCTTCTTACACCCAGACACGCACTGCACTCACCACTTTTACTTTCAGGATTCCCAAGTACAAACACAGACAAACGCAAAACAAAAATCCTCGCTGCGGCTTCTTGACTCAAAACTGAAAGTACAGATCGGGAGGGGAGTAGCCAAGCTGATCTCCCTTCTTCTCCCAGGGTGAGGAAAACTACACTGTCCTCCCCACTTCAGACCACTCTGGTCACTAAGATTAGAGTGTTGGAACCAGGGGTCCCTGGGCACGTCTGCCACTCCCACTGATTCCCAGAATACAGACTTACAGGTCCTGTACAGGCACAAATGTTCAGATGGAACAGGAAATAACTGACAGACATTGAGACCAAGACAAACCACAAGTCGTCTGTCCTTACCTCCTGCTGGTCTGAGGAAATGGGTCTGGGGGGGGCGACCGGATCCCGGACGAGCCCCCAAATGTTGGATCCCCTCACTCTGGGGTACCCAATGTTCACGGGAGGCCACACCCCAATAACTCAGTCCTCAAACCAGGAGATGCAACAAGCAAGAGGATTTTAATCGTTTGCATAGATGGGCTCCTGCCTCACTCAGAGAGGAGAAGCCCCGAGCTCAGCTTACAGGCTGCTTATAAAGGCAAAAACCACAAACCACAAGTGGCTACTGAGCCAGAAAGCAGAAGCAGGAGGGGGGAATTTTTCGGTTGGTTTCCAGCTTGTGCAAGGTGCATGAAAAGGTCAGCTCTTTCTCAGCAGTTAGAATAATTTTTCTTTTTACTTCCTTGTACAATTTTTCTTTTGCCTGGGGGACTTAGTTTGAATCCACTTTGGCCTGAGGGGCTTGGTTTGATTCCATCAGTATGTAAGTGCACCTGTGTCATGCAGTGCCCGAGGAGGACAGAATAGGGCATCAGATCCCCTGGAACTGAAGTTACAGACAGTTGTTAGCTGCCATGTGGGTGCTGGGATTTGAACCTGGGTCTTCTGAAAGAACAGCCAGTACTCTTAACCACTCAGTCATCTCTCCAGCCCCTGAAAATAATAAATTTGACATGAAATTTTACTCCAATTGCTGGATTACTTAGGTGCACCTAACTATAACAAGCTCCAAGTGCATATGAAAATTAGGATAAATCAGCCAGGCCTAGTGGCACACGCCTATAGTCCCAGCACTCGGGAGGCAAAGGCAGGTGGATCTCTGTGAGTTCAAGGCCAGCCTGGTCTACATAGTGAGTTCCAGGACAGCTGGGGCTACAGGGAGATCCTGTCTCAAAAAAGACCGGAAAAAAAAAAATTAGGATAAGTCAAAATAGAAGCAAACTTTGGACGATATTCTTTTTGAAAATTTTACCTTATGACTTCTTTCAAAAGCTTTCTCTCTTGTGCATTTAAAGTGGAATCAAAAGCATCTTGCTTTTAAGCCATGAGCACTGTACTTCTTTTGGAGCTCAGAGGAAGGAGTGGTGAATGATAATTTGCAGGTGCAGAAATGAGTGCAGATGTGCAGGAGTGGATCGGATCGGTGGTTGGGGGGCAATTACCAGGACTTTCAAAATAGAAGTGCTCCCCACCCCTCCCTAAAGCTGCCTTACCTCCCCCTGCTGCTCTGCTTTCACCAGCCCTTCCTTCTGTCCTGTTGTGGCTGGACGGGACTCATAATGTGCAAGTGTTCTCTTCTTGTACCCCTCCTTTCACACTGTTCTCCTGTTAGGGTCCGTGACTCGGTGGGTCTCTTCTGGAGAACAAATGCACGAGTATGGAGATGCAAAGATCAAGCAGAGTTTTATTAAACCAGCTAGCTGGGGCCGACCGTCCTTCCAGGACACGCAGGTCTGGTTACAGCGATCGACCCTGAGGCAATTTTAGGTAAAGATTATATAGGCTCCCACAACCATTACACAAAAGCCCGTGTTTATACAGCCAATAGTG
>NW_008341889.1:4460581-4462428 GCF_000622305.1 Nannospalax galili | reverse complement strand
AGACAAGCAGTATATTCAAACAAGCAGTAAATTCCTCTTTCCCTAACACTCCCCCCTCCCAAAAGAATGCTTTTTTTTTTTTTGGTTTTTTTGAGACAGGGTCTCCCTGTAGCCCCAGCTGTTCTGGAACTCACTATGTAGACCAGGCTGGCCTTGAACTCACAGAGATCACCTGCCTCTGCCTCCCGAGTGCTGGGATCAAGGGCATATGCCACCACGCCTGGCTAAGAAACGCTTTTTAAAACATATATTTATTTTATTTATTATTTTCGTTTTGTGTATGAGTGTATTGCCTGCATGTATGTAAGTGCACCTGGGTCATGCAATGCCCAAGGAGGTCAGAAGAGGGCATCAGATCCCCTGGAACTGGAGTTATGGATGGTTGTTAGCCACCATGTGGGTGCTAGGAATCGAACCTAGGTCCTTTGCAAGAGCACCCAGTGCTCTTAACCGCTGAGCCACCTCTCTAGCCCCAGGATATGCTTTTTAACCTCACATGTATCTATAGTCCTTCTTAGTATGCCTTATGGAACAAGGATGCCTGTAACAGCCAGAAAAATAATTTGAGTGAAGACCACTGGCTGGGATCATGGAGAGTGCGAGTGATTCTGTTAGGGTCCGTGACTCGGTGGGTCTCTTCAGGAGAACAAATGCAAGAGTATGGAGATGCAAAAATCAAACAGAGTTTTATTAAACCAGCTAGCTGCGGCCGACCATCCTTCCAGGACACGCAGGTCTGGTTAGAGCATCTGGTTAGGCAAACAAGGGCTGACTGACTTCAGCGAGAGGGACACTGAAGAAAGCATTCTTCAAGTCTAGGGTGGTATACCACACATGAGATGGTGGCAGGTGGCTAAGTAGGGTGTATGGATTGGGCACTTTGGGGTGAATGTCCTCTACCCTTTCATTTACCCTTTGCAAATCCTGCACCGGTCTGTAATCTCCACTGCCAGGCTTTCTCACAGGAAGCAGGGGTGTATTCCATGCTGATTGGCAGGGTTTAAGGATTTTTACTCCTAGCAGTCTATGGATGTGAGGTGCTATTCCCTTCCTAGCCTCTTCTGGCATCGGGTACTGCCGGACCCGAATGGGCAGGGCCATGGCTTTGAGTTGGACCACAACCGGGGGCAGGTGCTTAGTGAGGCTGACTCCCGCGGTTTCGGCCCAGGCGGAAGGGAACTCCTGCAACCAGGAGCTCATGTCTCCCTGACCCCCTTTTCTAGAGCCGCCAGGAATAGGTGATATTCATCAGCCAGAGATAAAGACAACACATGTACTGGCTGCAGGGGCTGTCCTTCTGAGTCCATGACTTTTATCCCTTTAGGCTCAAAATGGATACGTGCCCCGATCTTGGTGAGTTGTTGCTATGGTGCGGCGGGTTGCGCGCTGCTACACCAGCTGTTGGCTGGGGTGCATGGGTTTCGCGCACTGCATTGCTGTGCGGGTCCCTGGCTCTCTGCGGCTACCAGGCGCTGGCGGCTCTGCGGGTCACTCTCAGCTGCCGGGCGGGTTCTGTTCCAAGCTGCCGGACACTCCCTCTGTGTACACGATCCGTTGGCCACCAGATCACAAGGGGAGTTGCAGGAACGGCGAAAGCAAGATCTTCGCAAGTGGTTGTTGACGGAAGGACAGCCCCCCCCCCCGCAGGAAGACTGAATCACAGGCTGGTAACACAGGATACAGCTCCAGACAAGTTCAGTGATACAGCTTCAGTTTATTCAGTGATTCAGCTCCGATTTATTAGGGGGAAACTAGAGAATTTATAGTGTGGTGGCAGTAGCAAAGGCCTCAGCTGATAGGTGCTCTGTAGGATGCTTTATTTACATATGGTGGTGGGCTTCTATGCT
>NW_008341889.1:4458184-4460004 GCF_000622305.1 Nannospalax galili | reverse complement strand
CAAGTCCAATGTTATTCTGTTGTCAAGCACAGCCCTGGCGAGAAAGTTCATTCGCTGTTGGAGAGATTCCAGGCTTCAGTCATGGGTGTCATTGCTCGGTCTACCTTGTCTTGGAGATTTCTCGCTAGGTGCTGGGCTTGTAGCTGCTGTCGCCATAGCAATGCCTCCAGCATTCAGGGAGAGTGTAAGTTCGATCTCTACCAGCAGGGGTAAGATCTTTTCTCTGCTGGCAGCTGTGTATGAGGAAAGGGCTTCTTATACCTGGAAGTACTAGTACACAAAGGGTGGGCAAAGAGAGATTAACCTAGTTTTGGGCTTTTCCTTGCTCTATAGGAAAAGAGGAGCAATGCATGCTGTACTGGGGAGGCTTGCTGCTGAAAATGCAAATTAAATAATTAGCCAGTTGTTTGAATCCACTTAGATGAGAGTCAGTGAAGTCTTTTTCTGTTCCTGGGTAGAGAAGGGTGGTAACTGGTACTGTTATCAGTAAAGGCCTATTGCTGGATGCACACAAAAGAAAGCAATTAGACATTGGGGTAGGTGGGAAGAAAGTTAAACTTGTTCCAGGACATAGTATCTTATTTGATCCTCTGTCTTTCCTGTAGAATAACATTATAAGTTAGTACAGACTTGGAAGCTGTTGAGAGACAGGAAAGTTAGCTGTGGGGTACCTAGAAAATGCACCTGAGTAGAATTCTGTTATTACTCCAATACTCCAGCGATTGTCCCATGGATCTGATTTTTCCTTAAATGTTTCTCTGACATGAAATCTCTAGAACATGCTATTAGGGAGAGTGGGGGCTGGCTGAAGCATTGCTATTAAGCAGGATAAAGACAGCCATGAGGATGACAGGGAAAGAAGCTCTGGGGGGAATTAAGGGTGAGTGGATGGGGGACATCCAGGATAGGTTTAAGGGGGTCGAGTGGCAGCTGAGTCATTTTGGGGGTAATTTTCTTTCCAGTGTCTAGTTTCTCCACATTTAAAGTATTTTGAGTTTGATTGGGTTGTGACTACAAGGGCTTGGGAAGCGAGGAGGCCTGGTACGTGGCAGTCCCAATTAGATAGCAAAGAGCTCTTTAAATTGTGGGGATTTATCAGATAGAGGTTGAAAATATATCATAGGTGGGTCATTTCTTTTAGCCTGCATCAGACATTCATCTGTAAATAAAGCCTCCCATTGTACAAATAATGGACTGGGGAGGGTAGATCTACCGATATCTCTCCAGTCCTGGGGGGTTAGCAGATTAGTTCTTAGTATAAAGTCTGGGAGAGCCTCAGTTGGTTTTTGTTTTAAAAAAGTTATTGAAGAAGTCTCTCCAGGCCCGGTGGACAAGGAGGTTAGGTGATCCCAGGCCTGGGAGTGGGTACCAAGCTAGTGGGCGTTGCCTTGTTATTTGTAAGTTAACAGGAAAAGCCTCTACCGGTGAGGTTTTGGGGTCCTGAGGCCATTGTGTCTTCTGACTTTGGGACTGGCAACTTCCATTATCCCTAAGATTACACAGCTGTTCTATGGCTGTAGGCTGTGGGTGGGATGGCGCCACAGGCGGTAGCAGCCGATGTGAAGGGGGAGGGGGATTTATCTGGGGATCGTTGGGAGTTGTTGAAGTCTGGGCATTAACATCTGGGCTTCTTAAATCAGCAAGAGGTGGGTAAGAGTTATTTTTGTTGATGGGTGGGTTTTGTCTGATTTTGTCAAATTTTATTTTTGGGGCTGTTGAATCTGCTACTGGGCAATCTGCAGGATTTTTTTCTTTATTTTTTAGGGCTGTTGAATCTGCTGTTGGGAAATCTTTAGGGTCTTTTTTATCGTTTGACCCCT
>NW_008341889.1:4456123-4458111 GCF_000622305.1 Nannospalax galili | reverse complement strand
GGAGTCCATTAAGGGGGCAAAGAGGCCTTCAGCTGACATCAAGGAGTAGCCTTGACCAGAAAGCTTCAGTTGCTTCTCTGTCTTTAACATTCTCACGTGAAGACTTTAGACCGAAAATACAAGGAGGAAAATAGAAGAGACTGCCAGGCCCCACGAGTGGGGTGGCTTGGAGGCACAGCTGCCTTTTAATCTCCTGATGGGAGACGGAGGAAAAAGAGATTTCCGATCCTCTCCTGGTGGGAGAGGTACTCCCAAATTCTGCGTTTCAGGGGGCACCAGCTGCTGGCTGGCGTGGAGTTCGGAGGCTCTCACGTTGGGCACCAGCTCTTGCTGTGGTGTGGCAGGTTGCACACTGCTACGCCAGCTGTTGGCTGGGGTGCGCAGGTTTCGCGTGCCGCGTTGCTGTGCGGGTCCCTGGCTCTCCGCGGCTACCGGGTGCTGGCGGCTCTGCGGGTCACTGTCAGCTGCCGGGCGGGTTCTGTTCCAAGCTGCCGGACACTCCCTCTGTGTACGTGATCCGTTGGCCACCGGATCATGAGGGGAGGTGCAGGAATGGCAAAAGCAAGATCTTTGTGAGTGGTTGTTGACGGAAGGACAGTCCCCCACCCCAGGAAGACTGAATCACAGGCTGGTAACACAGGATACAGCTCCAGACAAGTTCAGTGATACAGCTTCAGTTTATTCAGTGATTCAGCTCCGATTTATTAGGGGGAAACTAGAGAATTTATAGTGTGGTGGCAGTAGCAAAAGCCTCACCTGATAGGTGCTCTGTAGGATGCTTTATTTACATATGGCGGTGGGCTTCTATGCTGTCAGACAGTGCCTGATTATCACATAGGAAAAACCTGGCAGTTTCTATGCCAGAGGTCATGTTTCTGGTAGGGCATCTGTGGCGGCCACTTCAAAGTGAGTCAGGAAGAGAGTAAGAGGTGCCCTTCTGGAAAGGGGAGTCTCTGCATAGAAACGCCGAGCCACTTAGGCTATCTGCACATGGAGAGACTGCAACCCAGACAGCAGGGGTCCCCAACAGTGAGTAAGTCTCTATCCAACAAAGGTGCAGGACTCTCGGGCACAACCAGGAAGGAGTGGGAAACCTGATGCCTTCCCAAGTCCACTTTCCTGTTGGTGGTCCAGGTGCACCTCTTAGTTCCTGTAGCTCCTTGGACTATGCTTGTGCGTCCTGGATTTAGAGGACTGTGAGCTTGATTGAGAACTGAATACTGTGCCCCAGTATCTACCATGAACCCACATACAGAGTTACCCAAGACTCGGGGAGGGGTGCCGAGCCCCGTCCCTGTCAGTTTCCGTCTCCCAGGTGGAGGGTCCTGATAGGGCTCCCTCCTCCTTGTCTTCCTCTTCTTTGTGGGCACTCTCTCATCCAGTGCCCATATCTTCTGCACAGGGCACACTGTTCCCGCCCTAGTTTAGATGGGTGGGGTCCTGCTCTCTGAGGCGGCTCAGGGCTCCCTTTCACTCCGGCCAAGAATATTCTGGCCATCTCCTCCCTCTGCTTCTTGTTCTCTTTTCTTTGAAATTCTCTGTCCTCTTTCCTATTTTTATCCTGCATCTCCCGTTCCTCCTTCCTTAGCCTCTCCTCCCTGTCCTCCGGAGACTCCCTAGCATTAAAGACCTTCTCTGCCTGTTGCAGCATCTCCCTAATAGAAATCTCCCCCAGATCATCCCACTTATGGAGTTTTCTCCTGATATCGGAGGCTGCCTGGTTAATAAAAGAGAGGACTACAGCTGACCTGTATTCCTCTGCCTCTGGGTTTATAGGGGTGTATTGCCTATAGGCATCAAATAGCCTTTCCAGATATGCGGCTGGGCTTTCAGTTTCTCCCTGAACAATTGTTTTTACCTTAGCCAGGTTAGTGGGCCATCTTGCAGCCCCCTGGAGACCAATCATAAGTGTTTGACGGTAGACTCAGAGCCGCTCCCTACCTTCTGCCGTCCAAAAATCCCAGTTTTGGTGGGTGAGTGGGAACGCT
>NW_008341889.1:4435295-4455588 GCF_000622305.1 Nannospalax galili | reverse complement strand
GACTGGAGGACTTCAAACCTTCCTGGGTGACCATGATGGAGACTTTTGGTGGGCAAGCATGAGGCTTTCTCACCAAGAGGGGCCTTAACCAGGATGGGGGATCCTCTGCCAGATTCTCCCACAAAAGGATATAGGGGAGTTGATCTGGGTGGCCCTCTGGGTCAGGCCAGGTAATGACAGCCTTGACCTTGCTGATGGTATCAAGGGAAAGGGACCCCTGGGTCAGCCAACCTACTCCAAAGGTGGGCCATTCAGTCAAGCAAAAACTGCTAAACTTACCCTTCCTGATGCCAGGGCCCAATTTCAAGGCCTGCTCCTTCACCTCCGAGAAATGAGAGAGGATTAAACCTTTAGGAGTGGTCTGAGTCTGGCCCATGGTGGAGGTCACAGAAGAGAGAGAGAGATGAAAGGGAGAAGTGAAGATGCCACTCTAAACATTGATGGCCAGTGGGTATGCTTGTGGACGGGTGCCTGTCGTTTCCCAGTTTTTCTTCTGCGGGGGATGTGAATTTATCTGGGATTCACGCCTGGGACCCCCTTATCCTTTCACGGGAGTTTTTCAGCGGCGAGCGCCCTAATGGCTCTTATTTGCTTGACCCGTGCCCGCAGGGCTTTCTCAGTGGCTGGAGAGAGGGATGGAGAGGAGAGGGAGATACAGATAAGGGGTCTTGTCTTCACCCATGCGGGCAATCGGGGTCCGTCAAGAGGGCTAAGAGCCTTTGGCTTACATGAGGGAGTAGCCCTGACCAGATAACCTCAACTGCTCTTTCGCCTTTAACGGTCCCACACGAAGACTTAGACCGAGAATAAAAGGAAGGAAAAGGAGGAAGGGAAGGTTTAAAATAGGGAGCGTAGAGAAAAATACAAAACCAGACCCCCCCCAGTAAGACAATTAGCACAACCATCAAGCACACACACCACATTGAATCACATTTGTGCGGACCAGTCCTTCTTTCACTCAGACGTGCGCTGCACTCACCACTCTTACTTTCAGGACCCCCAAGACTTCTCATGATTCTCCCAAATGGCATCCACTCGGACTGCCTCAGAGTGACCAGCTTGATTTTTTCCTCCTCAGGTGCCAGATTTGATGGCAGGCTTCCTTCCTAGGGCCGAGACACTCGGACTGGCTGATCAAAGGCCAGGCCTGGACTTGGATCAGTCCAGGCTGGTTACCTGGACTTTCACCTAGGTGCTGGGACTCGAACCCAGACTTCCTCACTCGGGATTACTAACCCGAGACCAGACGCGAGATGGCGACTCTCGCTTTATTCTGGATTTTACAGACACAAGGGGGCGACCCTTGAATTACACTGCCCTGTCTGGAGAAAAGAAACTCTGCCTCCGTTCGTCCTTTGTTCCCCCAGAAGCCCCCCGAATCCCGGACGAGCCCCCAAAATGTTAGGGTCCGAGACTCCATGGGCTTCCCAGGAAAACAATATGTACGAGCACGGAGATGTAATTCAAGCAAAGTCTTTATTAAGCCAGCTAGCTGAGGTCAACCGTCCTCCCAAGACACACAGGCCTGGTTAGAGCAATCGACCCTGAAGCATTTATTAAACCAGCTAGCTGGGGCCGACCGTCCTTCCAGGACATGCAGGTCTGGTTAAAGCGATCGACCCTGAGGCAATTTTAGGTAAAGATTATATAGGCTCCCACAACCGTTACACAAAAGCCTGTGTTTATACAGCCAATAGTTTCAAAGCAAGCATTTCACAAACCAATAACTTTAAAACAAGAAAAATGTTACAACTCCCTTCAGGTGTCTCAATCGGGGAGGGATGGGTGGTATGTGCCTGGCACGACTCTTTCCTGTTATCTTGTATAAGCAGACATGTCTACGTGACATGACACAGATCAGGTTAGGCTCCGGGGGCTGTAGCACTTGCCCCTATCTCCGGATGCCTGTGTCTCCAGTTGAGTTAATTGGTTACAAGCAGTAAATTCAAATAAGTAAATTCAAACAGTAAATTCAGACAAGCAGTAAATTCAAACAAGCAGTAAATTCCTCTTTCCCTAACAATTCCCTACAAAAAGAGTGGCTCTATCTCTTATTATGAAGAAATGGGATTCCAGTGTAGCCAGATCTTTTGGTTATTTTTAAAATTTTTTGTTCATTTTTTAGTTATGTATATGTTTATGTGCCTGCTTGTCTGTATGTGAAACACATGTGTTCAGATGCCCACAGAGACCAGAAGAGGGTGTCAGATCCCCTGGAGCTGGACTTACAGGTAGTGTGAGCCCTCAGATTTGAGTGCTAGGAGCCAAACCCAGGTCCCCTGAAAGAGCAGTAAGTGTTCTTCACCACTGAGCCATTTGTCCAGCCCCTTGATTATCTGTTTGTTTGTTTGTTTTGAGATAGGGTGTCACTGTGTAGTCCTAACCTGGAACTCATTATATAGACCAGATTAGCCTGGAACTCACTTTGATAGAATGTGTAAATTGCAGGAGAGTCATAAGTTTCCTTATATAAATTCCTCAAGGTAGCCAAATGTCCCAAATTGGTGGCTTGGCCTTTGATCAGGCTTTATCAGCCGGTCACTTCCCTGGGACCTGGTACAGGGACACTGAACTCCTGCTTTGCCATAGCCTGCTCTGGTGGCCTGGCCTTATCAGTTGATCACTACAGAGACTATTTACAGAGTCAACCTGCTGTGCCAAAAGATAATGGTGAATGCCTGCTCACCCTGAGAAAATAGCCTCAGGAAGGAGACCTTCAAGTAACCCAAGGACACTGACACCTGACACTAAGCAAATTCCTATAGCTGCTTTAGCAAAGTTCCTATATGTAAATCCAGATTGTTCTGCTTATGCTTGCGGATGCCTGTATCCATGGACGGCCATTTGCTGTGTTCTCCTGAATTGCAGGTCTGCCTCTGGTTCTTATTTCTTAACCTTAAATTCCTTCCTTTTCCTGCTCTCCTAAATCTAACACACCTGCCTCTGCCTACCAAGTATTACAATTAAAGGCCTGCCCCATACACCTGGCTTGATTACCTTTTAACACCTGGAAATCCAGGGTTTTAGGAGTAATTCTCCACATTTAAATGTTGGAAGGCACCCAACTTAATAAGACAAGCATAACACTGGACAGGTTTTTGAAATTAGGAGGCAGCTTGTGACTTGTGGACTGCCATTTTGCACCTTTTCTAAGGAGAATTCTGTTGTGGCCAACTTGATTCCCAGACTTTTGCAGAACTGCTGCTGCAATGTTGAGAAAATGAGAGGGAGTAACAAGATCTGGGTGGTCCTGGACTATACAGTGATTTCCAGGCCAGCTGGGGCTACAGGGAGACCCTGTCTCAAAAAGACCAACAAAATAAAACAGAAAAAAACTTTTTGCCTGCTCTAGAGAGATGGTTCAGTGGTCAAGAGTGCCTGCTGCTGTTCTAGAGGACCTGACTTTGGTTCCCGAACTCATGTGGGATGGCACACAACCATTTGTAACTCTAACTCCAAGGGATCCAATGCCTTCTTCTGGCTTCCATGGGTAACCCCCACACGTGACATTCACCTACACAAATACATACATATACACATAAGTAAAAATAAAAATATTTAAAATTACTTTTTGTTCAGGAGGCTGAGGCAGGAGAATTACCATGAGTTCAAGACCAGCCTGGGCCACATAGTGAGTTCTAGGTCAGCTTAGTCTATAGTGTGAGACCCTGAATCTGTAAATAAATAAGTAAATACATGCATACATATACTTTTATATTTAAGATTGGACTTTTTATTTTATGTGTATGAGTATTTTGCCTATACATAGGTAAGCACACTGTGTGCATGCAGTGCCCTTGAAGGCCAGAAGAGGGTAACTCTGGAATCAGAGTTACTGACTGCTGTTAGCTGCCATGTGAGTGCTGGGAACTGAACCCAGGTCCTCTGCAAAAGCAGCCAGTGCTCTTAACCACTGAGCCATGTCTCTAACCCTAAGACTGGGCTTTTAAAATGTGGTTCTGTGTGGAGCCCAGACACTTTGAGCTCTGGGGATTCCTAGGAACAGGATTATCAGTTGGAGGCAACCAAAACAACTCAATACTTTAAGAAGGCAACTCCCTGATTGGAAGGATCTTGGATACATCAGAAACTTATTGGGAAAACTAGAGAAGAGGCTCAGAAAGAAACGGAACCCAGCCAAGTCATCCCACCACAACAGTCTGCTTATGCTTATCACTAGTAGATATGCACTGTCACCCCTAACTCTGCTTTCATTACTGTTGTTCCACTGGACAGAGGATACTGTCACCATCAGCAGAATTAATGCTGTGAGATACAGCCCCTGCTGCTTTGCATCGAGTCTCAAAGCCCTGAGTGGGACGCTTCTAAATGGTGACCTTAGGTCACATGTCTGTTCCCTCACTGTGAGGAATCTGGGAGAACAAGTGTGTGTTATTTTTAGCTTCCTTAGTGGGAGGTAAAAACCTACCTCTTGCCAAAAGTCATGAAACAGGGGCTTCCCCCCAAAGAAGATCAGATTATCAAGCACTGGGCAGCCCTGTATCTACCACAGAATCTTAGGAGAGGTAATGCCTTGAGGTAAGGATGGTCAAGATGGTCTGGCAGTCAGGAGAGGTTATGGTGCTGTAACTAATGAAAATTTTAAAGGTCAGTCACTTACAGCAACAAAGATTTAGTTCCCAGTCCAGTCACCTCCCTAAAGGCTAGGATTGTAGGCATGTGGTACCATGCCCAACAGAAAAAGAATACTTTGAATAGACTACAATATCTCAGTTATCATTGAGGAGAGAAGCATGCTGGATAGTTGGATTGTGAAACTCAGGTAAGTAATAGAATAATGGTGCTTGGAGCCAGCTATTCATAGAGCATAATGCTCAAGGTTGGGGGAGAAAAAGGAGCAGCAATATTGACAGGTGGAGAAAGAAGACTCCATGTTTTTAGGGTAAAAATCTGATTTTTCGGTCTTTTGAGGCAAGGTCTTCCTGTAGCCACAGCTGGCTTGAATTCACGATGAAGACCAGGCTGGGCTCGAACTCACAGAGATCTATCTGCCTCCTTCTGCCTCCACGTTTACCAACATGCCCGGCTTTTAAAAAGCCCGATTCTTATTCTGCAGGTAGTAAGGCATCTAAGGGCATTTAGATGGAGCTGAGCTTTGAGTTTTGAGCAGACAGATCCCTCTGTTTGAAGGGTAGACTTGAAGGTTATTTGTTGAAATCGGTGTGTTTATTCAAGTGAGAATGAAGCCAGAAAGCTAACAGGAGAGGAGGTTGCAGAGAGGGGAGGCAGAGTGGCTGGCCTTGTTGACTGATCAAATGGGAAGTATGAGAAGAAAGGATGGATACAGGATGCTCCAGGGCATCTAGCCTGAATAGTTTAATTTCCTTCCCCTTCCTACCCAGTGATAAAGCTGAATGCCAGCAGTACCCCAGCAATTTACAACATAAGATCTGCTTCCCTGAGTTGTGCATAAGACAAAGCTGAAGATCCTCAAGAAAATCAGGATGGGTAAATTCCCCAACCTCATCCTTATATAAAATAAAAGAAGTCAGAGATGGAGGCTGTTTCTCAGGTGACAAGCTAGTAGCTTTCTTACCTTCCCTATTTCCTATTATTACCCTGTCCTATAAGATGCAGGACTGTCAGGATGAGAAAGGTTGATGTAAGAGTAAATTACAGCAAGCTTTTTTCCAAAGCGCTTTGACAATATGCTTCAGGAGTTTCACTGTCCTGTAGACACTGGCAGCTCTATATCTGATGTTCCAAGAAAGTACTCATCAAACTGGAAAAAGATTTGCTAATATACTATCATAAGCCAAATATAACACTGAAGAATGGAAAACAATCTCCATGTGAAAAATGTATACCTTGTGAAATTGGGACATGTTTATGTTTTCATTCATAATGTTTTAAAATAATTGTAAATGAAATGGGAGAATGCCTCTATTATAGCATTAAGGGGAAAAGGGCATAAAAGTAAATACTATTATGCCAGGCGTGGTGGTACATGCCTTTAATCCCAGCACTTGGGAGGCAGAGGCAGGTGGATCTCTGTGAGTTCAAGGCCAGCCTGGTCTCAATAGCGAGTTCCAGGCCAGCTGGGACTACAGGGAGACCCTGTCTCAAAAAAACAAAAAAAAAAAAA
Source organism: Nannospalax galili (assembly GCF_000622305.1). NCBI lineage: Eukaryota > Metazoa > Chordata > Mammalia > Rodentia > Spalacidae > Nannospalax > Nannospalax galili. Next base: position 4,449,482 of record NW_008341889.1, on the reverse strand, counting down.
AAAAAGTAAATAGTTGAAACCCCAGCAGTGTGGAAACTGAAGCTGAAGCAGGAGGATCAAGAATTTGAGGTCAGTATGGGGCATATAGCAAGATTCCCCCCCCACCCCCCCCTTAAAAAGAGGGCTGGAGCTGGGCATGGTGGCTTACACCTTTAATCCCAGCACTCGAGAGGCAGAGGCAGGAGGATCTCTGTGAGTTCAAGGCCAGCCTGGTCTACATAGTGAGTTCCAGGACAGCTGGGGCTACAGAGAGACCATGTCTCAAAAAGTCCAAAAAAAATAAATAAATAAAAATAAAAGCATAGAAAAAAATGAAGAAATCATATCAAGGAACTATGGTATTTAAAGGTTATTTCTGTGGGTTTTAATTTTAATCTTTCATAAATCCATATAATGTAACAATGTCCCATCCTATTCATCCCTGGTCTTATGATGGTAAAGCAAGGTTGTTGACAGTGCTGAATAGTGGAGTGACAAGTACAGTCCATTGGACTACTGGGCCAGTTACTGGAATGAGTATTGCATCAATCTTGTGATGCCAGGACCAAAACTTCAGACTTTGCACCCAGTTCTTGAGCCCTCAGAGTAGTTACTGATAGGTATGAATGTTGGAGAGAGCGGGTGGCAGGTGGCGCGGATGGAGGAGGCACCGAGGCACAGATGGAATTCTCAGCGGGATACAGCTTTATTTCCCACGGGGCACCTTTCCCTCGGGGAAGGGAAAGATGTCAGCTCACGGGTTGTGAGCTGGGACTTTATATATGGGGGCTTTAGGGTGTGGAAGGGGGGAATGTTTGGGGGAGAAATCAGGGAGGGGGAAGCAGGCTGCTTCTCAGCAGAGTTTGTTCTTCTTGACCTCAAAGGTCAAGGTGCTTATCAGCTAAGTTCCCTTTTCCAGGCTCCAAAGTCTGTAGGTCCCTGTTGGGGAGGGGGGGGGGCCTGCTGCTATTTGGAACCCTAACAGTTACAATAACAAGCATGGGCCTGGGAAACATGCTTATCTATAACAGTGGATACTCAGATTTTTTTCCAAAGATAATTTTAAATTTTTTAAAAGTTATGTATATGAATGTTTTACCTATGTGTATAGAAGTGCACCAAGTGTGTGCAATGCCTGTGGAGGCCAGATGAGGGTGTCGGATCCCTTGGAACTGGAGTTATGGATAGTTATCAGATGCCATGTGGGTACCAGGAACTGAAACCGGATCCTTTTTTCTTTTTTTTCTTTTTCTTTTTTTGATCTTTTTGAGACAGGGTCTCCCTGTAGCCCCAGCTAGCCTGGAACTCACTCTGTAGACCAGGCTGGCCTTGAGCTCACAGAGATCTGCCTGCCTCTGCCTCCGGAGTGCTGGGATTAAAGGCATGTGTCACCAAGATCCTTTTTTCTTACAGCCAGTGCTTTTAATTGCTGAGCCATCTTTCCAGCCCTGGTTACTCAAATTCTTAATAAATGACCATCAGGCAAAACACATAAAAGGGGCTGAGAGAAATAATATGTTAGCTCTATTGCATTAATGATTATCTCGAAGTTGCTGGTAAGGTTCTCCTAGCCATATAATTGTATAGAAAAAATATTGAGCAGGGCATGGTAGTGAACACCTTTAATCCCAGCACACAGGAAGCAGAGGCAGGCACATTTCTGGGTTCAAAGCCAACTTGGTCTAATTAGGGAGTTCCAGGCCAACCAGGGATACATAGTGAGACCCTGTCTCAAAAAAACCAAATAAAACAAAACATTGAGTGAGATGCATTCAGGAAATGTTTTGGAGGTAGCATAGGCAGGGCTTGGTGCTCTAGTATACATGTTCATGGCGGGGAGGGGAGGATCATGGCGATGCAGATGGTGGGGCTGATGGTTTGGCAGGGCTGAGCCCAAAGAAGTAACCCATGTAACTTGAATTGGCTTTCTGCAAAGAAGATGGCTCCCTTGATCTAGCTATTGAGTAGGGAAAATAAAAATAAATGTAAATTTAAACATATTCAGGATGATGGAAGGAAACTTCTTACTATTGTAGAAGGGAATGTATATCTAGAAAGGGGGAAACGTAGGATTGAAATAGTAGATTTTGCTGTGAGTTCATGATTATGTTAATATAGCAGTATAGATGATAAAATAGATACAGGTGTGGGTATGGTTGGTTTTGAGGAGTCTGTTTGGAAGAGGGCCTGTTAAAAGTGACATCTTTGTAGTAATGAGTATACTTCCCACCAGCTTGGTTTCTAAGTAGCTTACTGAAGGAGACATTTCCAGTTCTAGATTGCTAAGGGAGGTGCAACATAGACAAACATTTCTGTACCTGAAAATAGGGACTCTCTCAAGTACATTTGGAATGTGTTAAAGGACACAGGATTCGAAGTGAAGCGGCTCACAGTAGCCAAATTTGAGACAATATAAGCATCAAAATAAGCACCATTAATGGATTCCAAACCAGTGAATAAAATATGAACATGGTCTGCATTGCCATAAAGAAGGGAATGAATACATAAATGGAAAGATCCACACTACAGGGGAATGCCAACTAGTTAAAGCAGAAGACATGATGGAATCATTGGTTGAAGTTTGATTAGAGAGAGCTAGAGAGATGGCTCAGCAGTTAAGAACACTGGCTGTTCTTGCAGAAGACTTGGGTTCAAAGCCCAGAACCCATGTGGCAGCTAACAACTGTAACTCCCCCGTTCCAGGGGATCCGATGGCCTTTTCTGACCTCCGTGGGCATTGCACGACATGGGTGCACTTACCTATATGCAGGCAATACACTCATACACATAAAATAAAAATAACAAAATACTTAAAAAAGATTAATTAGAGAAAGAATGTTTGCATAGGCCCAAAAAATATACTGAAAAAATAATTATTATTTACTGACTAATAACCCAAAATTATATTTATTTAACAATGGAGAAGCAAAATGATTAATTTACCAGTAATGGGACAAGTTAACATTGTGTGCCTCCTGATTTGGTGCACTGAGAAAATAAAAATCAGTGAGGGAGGGATGTGTAAAAATGCTAAAAAAGGGACAAGGTCACATTATGTGCCTCCTAAGTTTGTGTGCGGAGAAAATATAAATGAGTGAGAGGGTGATTTGTGTGTGCATGTGTGTGTGTGTGTGTGTGTGTGTGTGTGTGTGTGTGTGTGTGTGTGTAGATGGCTGGGTAGAGAGAGGGGGGAGAGATAAGTTCCAGCAAGTGGTGAGTCTCAGTTCTCAACAATTAGTATATAAAATTTCATTATGCCTGTGTTTATGACTTAGAAATTTTCTCGAAAAATTAAAACAGCATAGCTACTGTGTAGAGCAAATAAAAATTATGAGACCGTATTTAAAAATATGCTTCTTAGAAAATACCATTGACACAGTGTAAGGCAGATCCTACTAAGGAATATGACGGCTCGAAAAGACAGTAAGTATTAGGGATGCGTCCCAGTGGAAAACAGACAAGAGGAGACTGGAACAAACCCCCAGGATCCAAATTACGACTTTCTGGAGACGTTCTATGGGCTAGTGCCCAGATCCTCCAGGGATCCTTTAAAGGCAGAAAGAAAAGAAAATGCAGCAGTCACAGAAGACAACGCAACAACCACGTCAAAAGCAGGACGCGCCACCTAGTGGCAAGAGGCGATTTCACATCCCAGGAGCACAGGTATTTGCAAAGAGCGCTGGCCAATTTGCATTGCTACCAGCAGGATGTCAGAATTTCCAGGTTCTGCATTGTCAATAAGCTTGATAAAGTCAGACTTATCATGGTTTATCATTTTAATGATTACTAAAGATTATTTTCTATAAACTGACAGATTTAGAGTCTTGTTTAGATTTAGACTTATTAATTAAATGAATTTATTAAAGTATTTTGGATATGTTGCTCTGTATACCTTCTGTTATATCACATTAAGAAGCTCAGCGGGGGCTGGAAAGCTGGCTCAGCAGTTACGACGTTGCAGAGGACTGGAGTTTGTTTTCAGTACCCAGGTGATGTGGCTCACAACTACCTGTAACTTCCAGCTCCAGGAAGTCCAACACCTTCTTTTGAACTCTGAAGGCACTTGTACACACATGCACATACCCCCGAACTGACATACACACATACTTACGATTTTAAAATAATAAAAATAGGAACTGGAGCGATGGCTCAGCGTTTAAGAGCACTGGTTTTTTTCCTTGCAGAAGACCCAGGTTCGAATCCCAGCACCCACATGGCAGCTAACAACCGTTCGTAACTCCAGTTCCAGAGGATCCGACACTCTCTTTTTTTGAACTCTGTCCTCCTTGGGCACTGCATGACACCGGTGCTCTTACACACATACACATTGTGCTGTATAACTTTAGTTGTCAGCTTGACACACCTGGGTAGAGGGAGCTTCAATTGGGAAATTTCCTCCATTGGACTAGCCTGTGGCATGTCTGTGGGCTATTTTCTTGATTGTTGAGTGTTTCGGGAGGGCCCAGCCCACTATGGGTGGTGCCACCCCTGGGCAGGTTGTCCTGTGTTGTATAAGAAAGCAGGCTGAGCATGGGCCAAAGGAGCAAGCCAGTAAGCAGTGTTCCTCCATGGCCTGTGCTTCAGCTCCGCCTCTAGGTTCCTGCCCTGAGTTCCTACCTTGGGCTCCCTCATGATGAACTGTGAGCCAGGAGATGTAAGCAAAACAAACCCTTTCCTCCCCAAGTTGGTACTGGTCAGAGTATTTTTGTCACAGCAATGGAGAAACAAACTAGACATACATATAATAAAAATAAATAAATAAAAATTTAAAATAATAAAAATAGGGGCTGGAGAGATGGCTCAACAGTTAAGAGATCTGTCTGCTCTTTCAGAGGACCTGGGGTTTAGTTCCCAGCATCCTCATGGTGAATAACAGCAAACTGTAACTTCAGTTGCAGGGAATCCAATGCTCTCTCTGTCTCCACAGGCATTTCATGACACAGATACACTTACATACATGAAAGCAAAACACTCATACACATAAAAATAAATAAATAAAGATATTTTTAAAAGTGTAGGACATCTGGTTGTCAATCAGTTCAAGTCACTGTCTCATCTTCATTATAAAATTACTGCGTTTCTCTTTACGATTAAAAAGTAACTGGCAGAGAGCTATATTATGGCCATATCCTATTTTTCTACTTTCAGTGGCCATTTAGACCCTTTACAGATAGTTTTATTATTATTATTATTAATCAATATTTTATTTATTTAGAGAAAAACATTCTATAGCAAAGATGGCAAAGGTTAATGATTTTTAAAATTCAGATAGTAAGTTTGGGCATGTGGCACATCCTTTAATCCCAGCACTGGGGAGGCAGAGGCAGGTGGATTTCTGTGAGTTTAAGGTCAGTTTGGTCTACATAGGGAGTTCCAGGCAAACCCAGGTTATATTGTAAGGCAAGAAAAAAGAAAAGAAAGAAAGAAAGAAAGAAAGAAAGAGGGAGGGAGGAAGGAAGGAAGGGAAGAAAGAAAGAAAGAAAGAGGGAGGGAGGGAGGAAGGAAGGAAGGGAAGAAAGAAAGAAAGAAAGAAAGAAAGAGAAAGAGAGAGACAAAGAAAAATGAGTTGGTAGGTCAGTGATTGGAAGACTTTCTACAGATTTGAAAGATTTGATAATTAAAATAATTTCATTTAGGTTACCAATAAAGAAAACACTCAACTTGCTAAGAGAAGCATTCCTACATTATTATTATTTGCTGCAGTGCTGGAGACTGAACCCAGGACCTCATGAATGCCAAGCAAGCACTCTCCTATTGAGCTACATCCCTAACCACTACTGATGACAACTGACCAAGCCAGCTGGTGACTGTGATGGCACACAGATGTTCATTAGTTTGGTTTTATCATAATATGTTTCTTTGCATTTTCATCAAATGTATATAATGCCAGAGATCTGGGTCTAGGTCATTTCTGTTGCAGGGCTCAGTCAAACATTTTAAACAGATAATCTAAAGACCCACATTAATGAAGACAAGGAAAGCATTTGTTTAAGTGCCAAAAACTCATTGTATGTACAGCCAAAGAAAGCTTGGAAAATCCTTTCAAATTAAATGGTCATGTTCCCTTGAGGGATGGATAAAAGGGTCCCCCAACCAGGACAAGCATGAAAACAGATGTTTATTTGGACTTAATTGATGCTTACTATCATATCAAGAAGTTATCCTAGGGATACAATTAACTCTAGAAATGAACTTGAGCTTCATAGATTGCTCCTATATGGCTTGCTTTTGTATTTCTTCTAACAATCTGATTATTGTCTCTAAACATACAGAAAGTAATATGAAATCACCCTCCTACTATATAAATTTAAATGATGCTGATATTTTATCATCTTTGCTTCAGAATTTTTTTTTTTTTTTGGTCTTTTTGAGACAAGTTCTCCCTGTAGCCCCAGCTACCTCTGCCTCCTGAGTTCTGGGATTAAAGATGTGTGCCACCACGCCCAGTTAGAATGTTTTTTCTAAATAATACATATAATATATAACATACATAATGCTATGAATACATCCAAAACCTAATTTCCAAAGTTCCATTTCTTTCTTTCCCCTTCCCAGAGCAAGACATTTCTGTCAGTATGCCATCACATGAGTTTATGCTTTGACCATATATATATATATTATATACATTTAATTATGTTTAATGTATTCTGTTAAGGTTTACTTTCATTTTTATTTTTGAAAACTATCCTTCTGGGTACATGTACATATGATTTACTCATTTAAAAATATTTTATTTTTATTTATGTGTATGAATGTATTGCCTGCATGTATGTTAGTGCACCCATGTTGTACAATGTCTGCAGAGGTCAGAAGAGGGCATCAAATTCCCCTGGAACTGGAGCTATGGACAGTTGTTAGCTGCCATGTGGGTGTTGGGAACTGAACCCGGGTTCTCTGCAAGAGCTCTTAACCACTGAGCCATCTCTCCAGCCCTTATTTACTCATAACATTTTAAAATATTTTTATTTATACGTATGGATATTTTGCCTGTATGTATGTAAGTGAACTATGTGCACACCTAGTGCCTGTAAAGGTCAGAAGAGGACACTGGAGCCCTTTAAACTGGGGTTAAGGACATATTAGGCACTGTGTGGATGCTGAGAATTGAACCCAGGGCCTCTGGAAGAGTAGTAAGTGCTCTTAACCACTGAGCCATCTCTAGCCCTGATTTACTTGTTTTAACCATGGAATTCAATATATAAATAATCATATATTTTTTTCCTAATTGATGAAGAATTAGAGTGTGTTTGTGTTCTCTTTTGTCATTGCTGTGATATAATAAAAACTCTCTTTCTTCCTTGAGTCTCTGTTGGCAAGTTTCTCTGGAGTATAAGCACTGATCAATGATGCAAAGATTCCCATGGCTTTACTAGGTGTTGCTGACTTTCTACCCAACAGCTGTATCTATTGATACTCTTAGCAGAAACACACATCTTCTCCTGAGCCTGGTTATCAACTATTATCTCTTCACTACTTAAATACGCACTTGTTCATTAGTAGCTGGAAGAATGTGCTTTCATTTTTTTTTATGTGTACAAGTGTATTGTTTGCATGTATGTGAGTGCACTCCTGTCGTACAATGCTGCACCCCTGTCATGCAATACGGAGGTCAGAAAAGGGCGTTGGATTCCCCTGGAACTGGAGTTAAGGACAGTTCTTAGCCACAATGTGGGTGCTGGGAATTGAACCCAGAGCATGGGCAAGAGCAGTCAGTGCTCTTAACCATTGAGGCATCTCTCCAGCCTCGCTCTCATATTTTTTTTTACTTTTGGGGTTTTTTTTTTTTGTTTGTTTTTTTTTTTTTTTTTTTTTTTTTGTCTTTTTGAGACAGGGTCTCCCTGTAGCCCCAGCTGTCCTGGGAACTCACTATGTAGACTAGGCTGGCCTTGAACGCACAAAGATCTGCCTGCCTTTGCCTCCCAAGTGCTGGGACTAAAGGTGTGCGCCACCACAACTGGCATTGGGCTTTCTTTTTGTAATGTACCTACTTATGTAATTTGTCAGCTTTTATTTGAGGTTTGTCATTTTTTCTTTCATCTGTCAGACTTGTATTTATTATAGATTTTACTGCTTTGCTTTTTCTGAGCCTTAAAAATACTTTCTTATTCTATTTGGTCAGTTTATAGTGTATTTGATAAATGGAATTTTGAGTTCAATGTAACTAAAGTTATGACCTACCTACTTGGTTTGATTTTTTTTTTTTTTTGTCTTTTTGAGACAGGATCTCCCTGTAGCCCCAGCTGTCCTGGAACTCACTATGTAGACCAGGCTGGCCTTGAACTCACAGAGATCTGCCTGCCTCTGCCTCCCAAGTGTTGGGATTAAAGTCGTGCGCCTTTATGTATGAGTGTATTGCCTGCATGTATGTAAATGCACCCATGCTGTGCAAGGTCAGTGGAGGTCAGAAGAGGGTGCTTGATCCCTGGAACTGGCATTATGGATGGTTATCAGCCACCATGTAGGTGAGAACTGAACCCTGGGTCCTCTGCAAGAGTAGCCAGTGCTCTTCACTGCTGAGCCATCTCTCTAGCTCCTATTGTGTGTCTTGAAGGCCAGGCAAGCAGCACTACTGAGAGAACGTGAGTACTTAGCTGTGTTGTGTTCTCCCTTCTTCTGTGTCCCTACTGATGCCCTTGGGAGCAGCAAACAAAAATAAGATCAATTTTTAGAAATTGAATGTAAGTGGAAAACACAATTGGACATAAGCAATTGCAGTTTAGGCAAATGGTTTCGCTGACCAAATGCAACAAGTTCACACCAAATCAAGGTTTTAGTATCTAGCTTTGTCCTTTTTTGTTTGGGGATGGCAGGGCTGACCTAAGTAGATTTTGTTTTCATCCTTAACAGTTATTGCCATATGAAGTATTTCTGTAAATTCTTCTTGAGACTGGAGGGTGTGGTGTTTGCCTAGCATGTGTGAGGTCTTAGTTTTCATCTTAAGCACCACTGTCAGAGAGGAAGGATATGAGTAGGATGTATTGTATGAGAGGCACAAAAGTTCAATAAAAATGTCTACTAAAAAAATGGAATCAAGGCCAAAGCCTACAAAAGAGAGGGGGGTGGGGTGGGGGGTAAGGGAGGAGAAGGGAAAAGGAGAGGGTAGAGAGAGACATTAAAAATATGTTTTGAATGGAAGTAGGGAATTTTAATTACCTCCAAAAAGATATTAAGTTGTGAGTTATATTGTTGGTAGAAATTGCCAGGATATTTCTCATAGCAATCTGCTAAGCTGGGTGGATGACAGCTGGGATTTTGTAATACCTGGCGCTGCGCACTTGGCCATATGTTAAGAAATTGCTTTCCTGGAAGGATTAGATGGGTGGCTACTTTTCACATGAAGTATGAAATAGCTCACAACCAGTTCCACCTTGCTGTGTACTTGAACAACGGGATTTGTAGAGAGCTGATGTCACTCCTAACTGGGTCCCACCAGAGAGAAACAGTAGCACAGGTTATTGTTTTAATAACTGTGAGAACTGGAAAAGTTACTTCCTTCATAAAACTACCTAACTGAATTAACTCAAGCTTGAAAAATCTTCCACAATTTTAGCATCATCCTTATTATGCAAACTCTTTTAAAGCAAAATAAAGAAGCGACTTATTAATCATGGCTGATACTAAACACATGTGCTTCTCTCACTGGAATTCTTTTCCCATGCATGGAGCTATTCATTTTAACCAAAGATGAGATAACAAAGCCCATCTGTTTTATAAATATGTTTTTCTATGCCATTTTTGCTGTAACATTTTGCTATATCATTACATATCCTTCTAAAACATCATTACATGAAAAACATATGGCTCCTGGGTAAAGGCCTTTGCTGCCAAGTCTGATGACCTGAGTTTGACTCCCCCCGCAACCCACATCGTGAAAGGAGAAAATGTACTATCGTAAGTGGTCCTCCGACCTCCACATGCTTGCCAAGACATGTGTGGGCCCACCCCAACAAATTAATGTAAAAAATTTTTAAAAGCAAAATAAAAGTTTATGTAATATATGTGTATAAGCATTTTCACTATTATTTTTATTCATAAAAGTAAGACTTTAGATTTATTGTCCCTACTCAGCAGATAATATATGTCAGGCTTACTAATGTTTTCATTATCCAATGGGCTCCATTAGCATCCATTTACTAGAGAGCTATCCAACAGAAATCTCCACCATGTGTTAAGTAATCATTAATCTGAGAGCCATTTCTAGTGCTACATGAAATGAAAACTAATTTTAAAACTTACCCATGCATTGTTTCAAATTGAATTTGGCTGAATGCTTTGTTTCATAAACTTCCACATCATTGAGGGTGAGGACAAGGTATTTTAAAAGGTAGAAAAAAAAAGGTAGTCTTTGAATGCAATCATATCTTTGCATCCATCATATTAATATTTTAGAAGTTCTTATGTCTAAAGTTTACATAGTTTGCAAGTATGAGTTAGGAAGTATTAAGATAAGTTTGTGGATAACTTAGTTTAAACAGACATGATTATTTCAGAGAATAACACTTTTCCATAAACTACATTCATCACACTAGATAGCATAATAATCTGATTGCAAATGGCACAAATTGATTTTGATTGTCCTTACATTCACTCCTGAAACAAATATTTGAGTACCTATCTGTGACAGATAGTTAACGATTTTAGTCTTTTTCCTATAAACTATCTTCTGTTGTCAATTTTATAGTTTATATAGCAAGATTTGAGAATTGTATGATATGTGAATTACAAAAGAACACAGGAGGGGCTGGAGAGATGGCTCAGCAGTTAAGAACACTGGTTGTTCTTGTGGAAGACCTGGGTTTGAATCCCAGCACCCACATGGCAGCTAACAGTTGTCCATAACTCCAGTCCCAGGGGATCCAATAGCCTCTTCTGACCTCTGTGGGCATTGCACAACACGGGTGCATTTACCTACATGCAGGCAATGCACACACACACATAAAATAAAAATGATGAAATTTAAATAAAACCAAAGGAATGCAAGAAATATTAAAACTTTGATATATGTAGATACAAATCATGATTAATAAATGACTCGAGGGGTCCAGAAATGAGAATACCTTGGGCTGGGGTTCCTTCTGTTTGCAGTGGGAGACACTGCATCCACATTTCTTTTTATTTTTTTTTGCTCTTTTGACACAGGGTCTCCCTCTAGCCCCATCTGGCCTGGAACTCGCTATTGAGACCGGGCTGGCCTTGAATTCACAGAGATCCACCTGTCTGTACCGCCCAAGTGCTGGAATTAAGGCATGCACTACCATGTCTGGCCCCAAATTTATTTTTCAATAAGGTCATTATTTGCTGGGTAGCCAGGCCAGAGTCCTCAGCACTCCATCAACCATCTAGCAGCTATGGACAAGTGTGCCATTTGTCTCCACACTGAGGGCGGGGGGAGGGAGAGGGAGAGCGAGAGCGAGAGCGAGAGCGAGAGCGAGAGAGAGAGAGAGAGAGAATAAGAGAGCATTAGAAAGGATGGGATCGTTTTACTAGATGGGGTCCCCATGGTACACCACAAGTATGGCTCTTTAATATGTGTAGAGACCACCTGCCACGTTCCAGGCCATACCTCTGGAATCCCTTGCGGGAGCAGTATATCAGTCAACCTTGTTCTGGAGGCCCATGGGAACCTTGGACCAGAAAGTTCCCAACACCTTCTTTTAGACCTCTTCTAAACTCTGTAACTGGGCAGGGCTGCCAGAGTTCCAGGCAGGCTCATCAAGACATATCTTACTTTTTCTAGGACCCCAAACCTCCCTGAGAGGAGGGAGTTCCATTCCTACAACGATTCTCCAAGCAATGTGCACTAGAAAGTCAGCAGAAGCTGACCAGTCAGTATATACACCTCCTTCCCCACCCTCTACATGCCTGAGGTATATATTTTTTTCAGCTTTTGGTGATGGTAAGGGAACTGGTTTTAATGAATACATTTGATTCTATATTTTTTTCATGGCTTTACATGCTCTAAGAGAGAAAGAATGTCATACAATTCTCAAATCTTGCTATATAGACTATAAAATTGACAAAAGAAGATAGTTTATAGAAAAAAGACTAAGGGGGTCTGGAGAGATGGCTCAATGGTTAAGAGCACTGGTTGCTCTTCCAGAAGATCTAGGTTCAGTTTCCAACATCCACATGGTGGCTAACAACCATCCCTAACTCCAGTTCCAGAGGATCCTTTTGAATTTGAGAGAGAGAATTTCAGTGTCTTTATTTTCACACCCAGAACTGGCCACTACCTAACCCTGCTAAAATGGTAACCTCCTTGTCCCACAGCCCCAAACAGATGGATATCATGAGTCATGGTAGTGTGGGGGAATAAAAGATATGGCTTAGAAAGCATCTCACAAAATCATCTCTTTACAACTTTTTTGAATATTATGTCTTGTATGGAGAAATAATTATATCATAATAAGTGAAAAGAAGAGGGGAAATATTTTTACACCATGAACAAAGCTATACAAAATGAAAATACCTATACAGAAAATAAGGAAGGATCTGGATTACTAAACTGCAAATCTTTTTTTTTTTGTTGTTGTTCTTTTTGAGACAGGGTCTCCCTACAGCCCCAGCTGGCCTGGAACTCACTATGTAGACCAGGCAGGCCTTGAACTCACAGAGATCTGCCTGCCTCTGTCTCCCAAGGCAGGGAGGACTACAGGCTTGTGCCACCACACCCGGTGACTACAAATTTTATTTATGTTTAGCACAGTGGGTTTATGGGTGAGATTTTTATCTCTAGGTTTTCTAAAATGCTTGTGATTGCTTTCATAGTAGGAAGAAAAAAAAATTACCAGGATAAATAGAGAAATGTCTTTCATTGTTTGCCAATTCATGTCATTGAGCAGACTTCGAGTAATGAAATAACCCCCATTTATAAAGATGTCATTCTTCGGTGGCAAGCTATTCTGATGTCTTAAGAACCTTCTTGTCAGGAAGTCTTCTATCTGTCATTAAATCTCTATTTCTGTATTATGTTAATGTCTTTTGTCTCAGAGAGCTGAAGTTTTAGTGTTAGTTATTTTACCAATGTTATAACTGTGGTTAACCACAGGGAAAATATCTTCATGCATTAAAACTAACAGTATGACTGAAGTGTCAGATGCTCAGTGAAAGCATGAAAAATTATGAAAATATCCATCATACCGTATCACGATGTATTGGAATAAATATGAACAGGGGCCAAATAACTTGTTTTATGGCTATCATATCTCTTAAGCATATAGTGGCTCCCAAGAAATGATTGTTTAATCAATTCATTAAATTTTATGATTTTTTTTTTAATCATAAAGAGGAAAGGTTTATTTTGGCCCACAGTTTTTGAGGTTCTAGTTCATGACTGGCTCCATTGTTTGGGCCTGAGGCAAGGGCACACATTATGGTGGAAACATAGGGTGGTGCAAAAAACCTGCTCAGCTCACCACCAGGAAACAAAAAAAATGAGGATGAATATCTGCACAGTCCTGCTGGTGAGCCACATCTCCAATGATCTATAGACTTCTCCATTAGGTTCCACCTCTTAAAGGTCCCACCACCACCCCCATTCTTACTCTGGGGGCCAAATCTTTGACAGGTGGATCATTGGGGTACACTTATCCAAAACATAGTAACCCTGAAGTCTGTGAATCAAACAAAAAAGTCACTCCCAGATTACTGGCTGCAAAGCCCAGGTGAGTACTGAATTACAAAGACCAAAGCTGATTGGCACATTGACGGGTTAGTGGTTAGAGTTGAGTTCTCAAAGAATTCAAAATAGGCCCTAGGTTTGTTTTTTTAATTATTTATTTAATAACCACACACTTAGAAGAAGTATTTCATTACAACAGCATTGACATATTCAATAACAATTTCCAGAGCTAAGATGCATCTTTTTCAAAATTGGCTGTAATTTTTAGGTTTATAGTTGAATTGTTACAGTTACACAATATTGTACTCAGTATAAACCCTATAAGACAAAACATTAAACAAGGTTTTAACCTTTAAAAAAGATCTCCATTTCATTGTTTAAATACACAGTTTCATACAGAAAAAAATTTTTTTTTTTTGGTCTTTTTGAGACAGGGTCTCTCTGTAGCCCCAGCTACTGTCCTGGAGCTCATTATGGAGACCAGGCTGGCCTTGAACTCAGTATTCTTGTAAGTGAAAAAAATACAAATTTTTTCTTTAGTTTTTGTTTTTAAGGGATATCATGAAATAGTTTGATTTTTACATGGC
>NW_008341889.1:4434253-4435106 GCF_000622305.1 Nannospalax galili | reverse complement strand
CCCCTGGGGAGACTGGATCACAGGATTTAGTGTTACAGCTCAAGACAAGTGACTCAGCTCAGATCTCAGTGATTCAGCTCCAGCTCCAACTTTATTGGGGTAAAACTAGGACTATTTATAGTGTAGAGACAGCAGAAGAAGCCTTAGCTGATAGGTACTTTTAGGATGCCTCATTTACATAGGGCGGTGGGCTTCTATCAGGCTATCAGACAGCGCCTGATTAAAAACCTGGTAGCTCCTGTGCCAGAGGGCATGTATTTGTGGCGAGCACTTTAAAAGAAGAGTCAGGGAGGATGCCAGGAAGGCACTCTGCTATGAAGGAGTCTGCAGCACATGGTTTTCCGAGCTCATAAGCTATCCGGACGTGAAGAGACTTCTACTTGCATGACAGAGGACCCCAACATCCTGGAACTCACTAAGTAGGCCAGGCTGGCCTTGAACTCACAGAGATCCGCCTGCCTCTGCCTCCCAAGTGCTGGGACTATAGGCATGCACCACCACACCCAGCTAAGATTAACTCTTAAGGGAGGGGACAATGGCTTGTCTCCTCTCAGCAGTAGATTTCATTCTTTTGACTAGAAAGACATAGCTTTCCCCTAATGGGCCTTTCAGGAAGCACAGGCTGGCCTCCAACTCATTGTATAGCCTAGGATAGCCTAACAATCCTGATCCCCCTGCCTCCATCTCCAGAGTGCTAGAATTACAAGTGTCAGAGGACAACTTGTGGGAGTCAGTTCTTTCCTTCCACCATGTAGGTTCCTGGGATGGAAATCAGGTCCTCAGACTTAGCAGCAAGTGCCTTTACCTGCTGAATCTTGATGTAAGAGGAACAGAATTTATCTGTCTCATAGAG
>NW_008341889.1:4432916-4433477 GCF_000622305.1 Nannospalax galili | reverse complement strand
TATGTAGCCTTTAGCTATACATATGGACTCTTAAATGTTATATGGCCCCTTTAATCTTTGGTTATACTTTCCTTTTGGGTGTTTAATGCCATATAATTGGCCCAGATAAACCAATATTTTTACTCTTAAGGTTGTTTGAGGATCTGTTCCTCAAGGGTCACATGGGCTTGGGAGGAGCCCCTGGTTCCTTTCTTTTACCAGTTCTGCCTATGTGAAGATAAGTCAAAGGCCCTGCTCGACCATGGTTGGCTTCGCTTGGAAGCATGGAGGAAGTGATTCCTCTGTGTTGACCCACTTCTTTGTAGACTAGACACTGGTTCAAGCCCATCTGGTGTGGTCTCCTCGGCCTCCTTGATCAAGAGGACAGGTGACCCACTAACCATTACAGGACATTTTGAGAGATGCTCAGAGTCAACTGGAACTAGTCAACCTAGGAGGGCAAGGAGCAAAAAATGTCCTTTATGTCCCTCTTACCAAATTAGTATAGGCCTCAAAGTATGTCTGTGAAACATCCAAGAAGCTTAGTTCCACCAGTCTGGTACTTTTAATTACTGTGTCATG
>NW_008341889.1:4430334-4432823 GCF_000622305.1 Nannospalax galili | reverse complement strand
TCAGTAGGTTGTAGGAGTAATATGGTTCCCTCTGGTTTTCAAAAGTAGCTAGGCATTATTTATCTCTCACATTGTCTCACCCCTCCATCGTGGTTTTCCCACTTAAGGTGCCCCCATTTCCCCCCTTTCTCCCTTAATAATACCCTTTTCCTATGGTCCTACCTTGCTTGAGCTCCTTCCTACCCCCTCCCTTAAACTAACCCAATTTTTATCCATATCTCCCTTATTACGGCCTATTTCCTACTGTTCTTCTCTTTAAGGTTCTTTCTTTTCCTTAACCTCCCTGGTTCCTTTCCATTATCCTGGTTCCTGTAGTTGTGTCTGGATACATACTCACTTATCAGGGTTTGGTTCTAGGATCCACATATGAGTGAGAACATATGCCAATTTTTTTCCTGAGTCTGTGTTATTTCACTTAGTATAACAGTTTCTAGTTCCATCCATTTACCTGCAAATTTCATGATTTCATCTTTCTTTACTGCTGACTAAAACTCCATCGTATAAATGAACCACATTTTCATTATCCACTCGTCAACTGAGGGACACTTAGGTTGCTTCCATCTCTTAGGTATTGTGAAAAGAGCAGCAACAAACATGGATGTACAAGTGTCTCTGCAATAGGATGAGTTCTTTGGGTGTATGCCAAGGAGTGGTGTAACTGGGTCAAATGGTAGGTTCATTTGTAGTTTTTTAAGAGTTCTCCACACTGCTTTCCATAGGGGTTGAACAAGTTTGCAGCCCCACCAGCAGTGGGTGAGTATTCCCCTTTCCCCACATCCTCTCCAACATTTGGTATTATTTGTTTTCTTGATCTTAGCCAGTCTGACTGGGGTAAGATGAAATCTTAACATGGTTTTAATTTGCATTTCCCTAATTATTAGTGATGTTGAATATCTTTTAAGGTGTTTCAGAGCCATCTTTACTTCTTATTTTGAGAATGCTCTGTTCTGCTCCTTAGCCCATCTTGTAATTGGGTTACTTCTGGTGATTCTCTTTTTTGAATTTGTTATATATTGTGGATATTAAACATCTGTTGGATGTGTCGCTGGTGAAGATTTTCTCACATTCTCTGGGTTTACTGTTCACTTCCCTGTTTGCCTCCTTTGATGTACAGAAGCTTTTTAGTTTAATGAGGTCCCATTTGTTAATTCGTGCCCTTTTTTCCTGAGCAATTGATGTCTGGTTTAGAAAATCCTTTTCTTACACCTATACCTTGTAGGCTTTTCCCAATGTTTTCTTCTAACAGTTTCAGAGTTTCAGGCTTTACATTGACGTCTTTGATCCATTTGGAATTGCCTTTTGTGAAGGGTGAAAGATAGGGGTTTAGTTTCATTCTTCTACAGGTAGAGAACCAGTTTTGTCAATCTTGTTTATCCTTTCAAAGACCCAGCTCTTAGATTTGTTGATTCTTTGTATTGTTTTCTTTGTTTCAATTTCATTAATTTCTGCCCTGATTTTTGTTATTTCTTTTTGTCTGCTGGGTTTGGGTTTCATTGCTGTTGCTTTTCAAGTGTCTTGAGTTGCAATGTTAAGTCATTTATTTGTGTGATTTCTGATTTTTAAAAAATATTTATTATTTTATTTTATGTGTACAAGTGTATTGCCTACATGTATGTGAGTGTACCCGTGTCGTGCAATGCCACAGAGGTCAGAAGAGGGCTTCAGATTCCCCTGGAACTGGAGTTAAGGATGGTTTGGTAGCCACCATGTGGGTGCTGGGAATTGAACCCGGGTCTTCTGCAAGAGCATTCAGTGCTCTTAACTGCTGAGCCACCTCTCTAGCCCCCTGATTTTTTGATGTAAGCACTGAGAGCTATAAACTTCCCTCTAAGGACCGTTTTCAGCGTGACCCAGAGGTTTTGTTGTGTTGTATTGTCCTTTTCATTTAGTTCCAGGAATACTTTTATTTCTTTCTTAATCTCTCTTTTGACCCATTCATCATTTAGGAATGTGCTGTTTAATCTCCATGTGTTCATGTGGTGATTAGGGCTTCTTCTGGTGTTGATTGTAAGCTTTATTTCATTGTGGTCTGATAGAATGCATGGAATTATTTCAATCTTTTTGTATTTGTTGAGGTGTGTTTTGTGCCCCAATATATGGTTGATTTTGGAGAAGGTTCCATGGGATGCTGAGTAGAAAGCATGCCCTTTGGTGCTTGTGTGGAATACTCGGTAGATGTCTGTTAAGTTCATTTGATATATGGTATTGTTTAATTCACATGTCTCTCTGTTAACTCTCTGCCCTGTTGACCTATCTAATGGAGACAGTGGGGTACTGAAGTCCCCTACTAGTAATGCGTTTGGATTAATCTGGGTCTTAAAGTCCTGTAGTGTTGTTTTTATGAAGTTGGGTGCACCAGAGTTTGGTGAATATATGTTCATGATTGTAATATCTTCTTGATTTATTGTTCCTTTGATCAGAATGAAGTGGCCCTCTTTATCTCTTCTGATTAGTTTTAGTTTAATTTATATTTTGTCAGATATAAGAAA
>NW_008341889.1:4420228-4429420 GCF_000622305.1 Nannospalax galili | reverse complement strand
TTTTTTTTTTTTTTTGTCTTTTTGAGACAGGGTCTCCCTGTAGCCCCAGGTATCCTGGAACTCACTTTGTAGACCAGGCTGGCTTTGAACTCACAGAGATCTGCCTGCCTCCACCTCCCGAGTGCTGGGATTAAAGGCGTGTGCCACCATGGTCAGCACTCATGTTGTTTCTAATTGACTTACTGAGTGTTTCACTTCCTTCTTCATTTCAGCCTGAAAATTCTTCAATATTTCTAACTCTTCTAAATTCATTCAGATGTTTATCCTTATCTTCCTTCATTCTTTGATTTCTTGTTTGTGTGTTCTTTAAATTTACTGAATTCTTTTATCATGTTTATAATTGTTCTTTTGAGTTCCATGTCCTGCATTATCTCTAGGGGATTTTCATTGTATTCCTCTAGAGGACTATTGGTATTTGGTAAGGATATGTCATTTTGGTTTGTCATGTTATTAATTTTTCTCTATGATTTTGACACGTGAATTTCTTTTGTAGTTTCTGATTCTTGTGTGAAACTCAAGCCTTCAAGTTTAGGTCTGCTTCTTTTTGTGAACTTTATTTGTCTTTGTGGTTTACGTTTTGGACATGAAAAGCTGGTTCCTCTAAGCTTCTGATTCTCTCTTTTGATTTTATACTGGAATGGCCCGATTGCTTTTGTCTTCAAGACCCATTCATCCCACAGAGGCCCAAGTCAGATGAGGATCAGATGCTCTCAGGCTTTCTCCTAAGGTCTGGATCCCTTCAGGAAAGATTTTGGCCTCAGGAATTTGGGGGTTTGACTGGCCTGGGAGCCAGGCCCAGGAAAGATGCTGATCTAGGGCAGCTGGTGGCTGTGCCACCCAGAGATGTGCAGGACGAGGCCCCAAGGGCTCCTGGGGACTGCACTGAGGAGGTGGGTTGGTCTGAGTGAAAAGGATCAGGAAGAGGAAAGGTCAGACCCAGAGTCCAGCAAAGAGGCTGGCAGGTTGTGCAGGCCTAGGGAAGTAGAGGGAGGTGAGGGTGGGGCTAGGCCCAGAGTGCTCCTGGGGGCCTGAGAAGGAACTGAGTTGGGCTGGGTGCAAAGGATTAGGGAGCAGTGGTGGTTTCCCCAGTGCTTGGGTGCTAAGACAATGAATGTGACAGGACCCAGGCTAGGAGGAGAGAAGGGCATGGGAGATGGGAGGGTGAATGAGGCTGAGGGAGTCAAGGCACAGAGGGCACGATCGACTTCCTGGGGAGAGAGAGACCTGTGAGTCAGAGAGAGGCCTGCCGGTCGTGCAGGCCCAGGGAAGCAGAGGGAGGTGAGGGCAAATTTTATGATTTTTAAATTAGTTTACCAATCATTTCCCTAAGAACAGGAATAGCTTGAACTACCTTGAGTTTTGAAAAGTCTCTGCATTAAAATCTAGAGCAGGATTTGAATTTTTTTTTTTTTTTGGTCTTTTTTGAGGATTTGTAGTATTTTAAAGAAAACTGTCTTCATCCTCAATTAGATGATTTTTGCCTGGAGGACTTCTAACTTCTTCACCATCTCTAAAGTGTGTAATTCTATGGTTGCATGATTCATTGGCTTACAAATGGCAAAAAGTCAAAACACGTTACTGTTTGTGCCCTTTATATAACTTGCCTAATTATTCCAGATATATATTGTCTAAGGCCATCAGAACTGCAAAGTCATGTGGTCTACTGAGTTCAGATAGCAGAGCTGTGTGACAATTCTTGCTCAAGATGACAGAGTGCATACTATTTTTACATGTAGTGAGGGTAATATAAAAACCAGCTACATGCTTTAAATAGTCTTTTCCACACTCCATATTGACTCTGCACATTGCCTGAAAGAAAATAGAATTCGAATATAGTAGAAATACTTCAAGGGGCAGTGAGTTGACAATCAGGCACTTTGAAAGCTTGTATTATAAAACTGTAGAATTTGTCGGGAGAAAGAGAGGAAAATAGGACCAGTTCTCTAGCCCAGCACTCTAACATCTTGTAAAGCATTTTTTTGTAATGTCAGGAATGCCCCAAGGGAGTGTCCTGTTCAGACCTTTAGTGACCTCATGGGGCTGCCCCAGTTTGAAGAAGCTGGTCTAGGACCAAGTAATCAATTCCAGGTCTGGGGGTTTCTGAAGCCTCTTTGAGAAGGTGGCAGGTGGTTTTAGGGTCCATGAAGGAATCTCTTGCAGTGTAAGATGACTAGGAATCCTGTCATGTCATGACTGAGTTTGTGAATAGTCAATGATAGTGTTTCCCAGAGTGTGATAACCCAGGGTGATTTTGACGGTACCCTTTCCCCACCCACTTTTCTGTGAATGTGAATACCATGGCATGGGGTAGGGCCACCTTGATCAATGTGCTGCTGGCCTTAGTAAGGGCTCTCGAGAGCACAACCAATATCATATAGTATGATATAGTGTGTGTGTGTGTATGTGTGTGTGTGTGTAAGTGTGTAATTATAAGAGGGGATGTATTAGATTGGCTTACAAAATTGAAGGTCAAATAGTCCCACAGTGGCCATCCATAGGGTGGAGATCCAGGGAAATTGATAGTTGCTTCGTTCTAGAAGCTAGAAGCTTCAGAACATAATAGACCATAGATGCAGCCCCAGGCAAAAGCTGAAGGTAAAAGTGCCCCCTAGAGAGCTTCTGGTCCAAGTTCCTGCCAGGAGTACCCCAAAACCATACCTGTCAAGGATGGCTCTGAGTGAGCACACATGAGTTTCCCTCTTCTATTTTCTGTTCTATTGGATGATGCCACCACATTGAAAGTTGGTCTTCCACTCAGTTCTCAGACCTACACAACCAACAGTCTTCTTTGGAGGTGGCCTAACAAGCATTCCCAGAAATATACGTTACTAATTTTCTAGACATCCATCAGTCCAGTCAAGTCCTATGGCAACCACAATTCCCCACCATAGGGTCTCTAGTCACTTAAGTCTACTGCATCCTGGGGAGTGGTTAATCAAACTGAGATATGCTGTAGGTGGATAGCACTCCAAAATGTGAAGCTTGATACTAAAGGGGGAAAATAAGGTAAAATGTGAGGGCTTGGGAGATTACTCTGTGGTTAAGAGCACTTACTGCTTTTGTATAAGACCTGAGTTCAATTTCCAGCACCTATATATGGCAACTCAAAACCACTTGTAACTCCAGCTCTAGGGGATCTGATGCTTCTGCCTTCTGTGGGAACCCACACTTCCATACACTCCCCACCCCATACACATAATTTAGAAATAAAAGAAATCTTAAAAAGAATGTAGCTGGGTGTGGTGGCGCACACCTTTAATCCCAGCACTCGACTCTGGAGGCAGAGGCCAGCCTGGTCTACATAGCCAGTTCCAGGCCAGCTGGGCCTACCCTGTCTCAGAAAGACCAAAAAAAAAAAAAAAAAAAAAAAGAAGGACTGTCTCCTTGATTTCTTAATCAATAAAAAGATAGTTTTCACTTGTTTTTCTCTTTTTTCAACGTGGTTCTCTGGACATTTTTTTCGCTGCATTTGTGGCCCGCATTTGAGACACCTATTATTTTTTCTATCAGACAGTTGTTGCTCTCAAGTGATCCCATTGGAAAGGTTCCCATCCATCATCATTTCACTCCCATGGAATCCTGGTGGCCTACGACCACTAGAAAGGGCTCCAGTCCAGCTGAGTGAGGAGGATCTACCTGATGGACAACTGCAGCACTCTGCCTGTAGGGAGGTGGAGCTGAAGCTAAGCAAATGAGTTAGTGGGGGAGGATGACAGACCTTCTGTGCTTCCAGCATCCTTATTAAGCTGATTTATTTAAGTGAAGAGAGTGAGTAAATTAAAACAAACCAACCAACCAATCAACCACGGGTCAGACTGTGAATGTGCAGGTGTGGCAATTGAAGTTTGTTCTATTTCTCCATGTGACTATTAAGATTCTTTGAATAAAACCATATATATTAATGTACTGGTTCTTTTAAAAAATATTTTATTTTGGAGCTAGAAAGATGGCTCAGTGGTTAAGAGCACTGGCTGCTCTTGCAGAGGACCTGTGTTTGGTACCCAGCACCCACATGGTGGCTAACAACCATCCATAATGCCAGTTCTAGGGGGCTCCAATGCCCTCTTCTGACCTCCATAGGCATTGCATGACATGGGTACATTGATATACATGCAGACAATATACATAAAACAAAAGTAAATAAAATACTAAAATAACGTATGTATGAGTATTTTGCCTGTATGTATGTAAGCACATCCATGTCATGCAATGCCTTTGGAGGTCAGAAAAGGGCATTGGATCTCCTTGCAGAACTGGAGTTTTGAATGGTTGTTAGCTGCCATGTGGGTGCTGAGAACCGAACCCTGATCCTCTGCAAGAGCAGCCAGTGAGTGCTCTTAACCACTGTGAGTCATCTCTCCAGTCCCAATGTATTGGTTCTTATTATGAATCCTTAGTTCTTCTAATTCCTAATAAGTGTAGTAGAGAGTTTGCTATTGCTTTTCTATCACATCAGGCACTAGGAGGCAGGTATCTTAAGGTCATTTAAGGAAGGGGAGAGACTACCTTCCCTGTCTCACACTGTTCCTTCTCTGAAGTCACCTAGACCTAAAGACATCATGTTCTTACACTACCCTCTTATTGATCCTGGATCAAAGTGCCTACATTTGGGATTCATGAATAGAGCTAACATTCCTAGAGGACCCAAATTTCATTGTTATGGAAGACTATTCAAGAACTTTCTGTTTAGATAGGGCACAGATCTTAAGATTAATGATGCGGGAAATTATACAGAGCAGCAAACCAGCCTTAGCCATGCAGGATAAAGTCATTTTTAAAAATAGAATTGAGCTCATCAACGGGTATTCTTCCACAAGGAGAAATTTATTAATTTATTCACTGCCTTGAGAATTTGATGAGAGTCTCCCAGCAAGGTATAAGGTGAATGTACACAGTAGGTGCGAATTTGTATGAAATAGTGTATCTTAATTAAAGAAAAAAAACTCAAAAAAGACAATTTATAGTATGTAATTAAAAAGTTCAAAATAGAGAAACTCACAAAGAGACTCACAAAATAGAGGATCTTGCAAATCAAATAGGGAAGAAAAAAAAAAAACTAAGAGAAAAAGATGCTTTATGTTCTACTTTTTTTTTGGTCTTTTTGAGACAGGGTCTCCCTGTAGCCCTAGCTGTCCTGGAACTCACTATGTAGACCAGGCTGGCCTTGAACTCACGGAGATCCACCTGCCTCTGCCTCCCGAGTGCTGGAATTAAAGGTGTGCACCACCACGCCCGGCACGTTCTACTTCTTAAAAATATTTTATTTTTATTTTATGTGTATGAGTGTATGAAGTGCACCCCTGTTGTGCAGTGCCCATAGAGGACTGAAGAGGCCATTGGATCCCCTGGAACTAGAGTTATGGACAGTCGTTAGCTGCTGTGTAGGTGCTGGGAATCGAACCAAGGTCCTCTGCAAGAGCAGCCAGTGTTCTTAATTGCTGAGCCATCTCTCCAGCCCCTGTTCTACTTCTTAAACAGATCAAGAGGGTCGTTAGCAGCAGCAGTAATTTCCTAATAACCAATGTAATGGCAGGCCAAATTTCTGGATGGGCTTTGCTCTCACTACTGTTGAGAAACCAGGAAAGAAGTTTAATGAAAGAAGTTTCAGTTGTTTTGGATCTCATTTTGTGTAAGTGGTGATATGGAATAGCTTACAACATCAGAAAAAAACAAACAACAAAAAAACCCCCACAACAAAACGCTATTCCTAACTCTTTTGTGTTCATTTCTTGTGTGTTGGAACTAGTCCTGGGAGAAAAAGGATCAGAACAGACACCATTTTTTTTCAAATTTTATTATTTATATTTTTTATGTGTATGAATGTATTGCCTGTATGTAGGTAGGTGCACCTGTGTTGTGCAGTACGTGTGGAAATCAGAAGAGGGTATAAGATCCCCTGGAACTGGAGCTATGGGTGGTTGTTAGCCACTATATTGATGCCGGGAATCGAACCCAGGTCCTCTGCAAGAGCAGCCAGTGCTCTTAACCACTGAGACATCTCTTCAGCCCCTAAAACTTTATTCCATTACAATAAAAATAGCCCAAGATCTCCTCAAGTTGGAATTTGTTTGTCTGAGCACCTGGGGGAAGGCCGTGAAGAACCTCTGGAAAATATCATGTGTACATGACTCTGGGTTCTTACACAACCACTTGTAACTAGTTCATAACACCAGGGTCTAATATGTGTCATATTTCTTATTTTTCAATATTATTTATTATTTTTATTTTATGTGTATGTGTGTATTGCCTGCATGTAAATAAGTGCACCCGTGTTGTGCAGTGCCAGTCGAGGACAGAAGAGGCTGTCGGATCCCCTGGAACTGGTGTTATGGACAGTTATTAGCTGCCATGTGGGTGCTGGGATTCGAACCTGGGTCTTCTGTAAGAACAGTCAGTGTTCTTAACCACTGAGCCATCTTTCCAGCCCCCTCTTCTCTTATTTTTATGTATGTGAGTGTATTGCATGTGTGTATGTAGGTGTACTATTTGTGTGCAGTGCCTGGGAGGCCAGAAGAGGGCATTGGATTCCCTGGAACTGGAGTTACAGCTGATTATGGCTGTGATGTGGGTGCTGAAACCTGAACTTGGATCCTCTGAACCAACTCTTTAGTCCCCTACCCTCACCCTTTCTTTTTGAGACAGGGTCTCACTATGTAGCCCTGGCTGGCCTGGAACTCACTATGTAGGCCATGCTGGTTTCAAATTCATAGAACTCTGTTGCCTCTGCCTCCCAAATGTTGGGCTTAAAGGCATGCACCATCACACCCAAATATTTCTCATATTTTTCAAAAGCAAACATCATTAGCTTTGAGCCTTCATCCGTTTATCTGTCAAGAAATCAAATTTTGATTAGTAGTTAAGCCTTTTACCTTCCTCCTCAGAATCAACAATAATCACAAGCTTGTGTCATCCTAGGAACTTGGGGAGGTTCCATGCTTTGTCCTGGACGTATTGGCTTCCTTCCCATTGTTTCTCCCCAAGCAGCTGCTGATCATTGGTATTGTGGTGGGCGGGACTTCAATCTAGGCACAAGGTTTGAAGGGTGCTGCAGTCATTCCTGAAAGTCCCTCTAAACTCTTGCAGTCTATAGGGAAGACTGTGTCTTACCCTGGCCTCCTCCCGAAAAAAAGGGCTTGAGAGGAAGACTTCTGTGCAGACAGCATTGTTAGAGTGATTCTAGGAACAGATGAAAGAGGGAAAGTGTGATGGTAAGGAGCAGTGTGGGGTGTGTTATGGATTACTGAGACCAGTTCATTGGGCAAAGGGGTCTTGGTTCTGCTAAAACCTTCTGAGCAGATACTAAGTGCTTTGAGGAATTTTTTGCTCAAAGGACTGGAGATACAAAATTTGATTATTTATCAGCCTGCCCCTGTATATTGAGGGTAGTTGTATTAGTCTGCTATGGTTGCTGTAACAAAATATATAAACTGAATGACTTAATAGAAACCAATTTTCTGTACAGCTCTGGAGTCTAGTAGTCTAAGGTCACGGTGTCTGGTTTGTCCTAAGACCTCTCTTCCTGGCTTGCAGGTGGTCTGTTGCCTTCTGTATCAATCACCTGTTTGTGTGTGTGTGTGTGTGTCTGTGTGTATGTCTGAGTCTGATGTTTCTCCTCTTCAAATGACACCAAACTGGTGGGATTAGGAGCCACTATTATGTCTTCATTTAATCTTCATTTCCTTCTGAAGGGCCTCATTGGCAAATATAGTCACATTGGGAGTTAGGCTCTAGCTTATGGATTTTAAGGGGTCATGATGCAGTCTATCAGCTACGGCTGAAGGAGCTAACTGGGGCCCCATGAGAGGGCAGACTCATCAGTGTAAAGGAGTAAAAATTCGGGTGTGGATGGATTAAGGATGAGGTATGGATAGGACCTGGGCCTTTTTATGCCTGTCTTCACCTTCCTTTCCGCTTTATCTGAGGGAGGATCCCAGAGAACCTTTGTAAGGTCACAGAAAAGTGAGACAAGGAAGAGAAAGAAATCAATATAGCCTACATGAGGAAGTTGCTTATCCCTGAGGGCCGCTGGCTCCTGATGCTTAAAGGTACCATTGGGAACAGGGAGCAGGGAAGCTATGTTTAACCTGCAGTTCTCACCATTGCTGTCTGGGGGCTCCTTGGGGATCTCGGTGGCATTTCTGGAACATTCCCTATAAGAAAACAGAAAGGAAGCCCGTAGTCACAAGTTCCTAGAAGATGCCTGTTGTGTGTATCTGTGGGGAAGGTAAACATCAAAAGGACACTGACAGAGGTGACGACAGAGGGACTTGGGTCAGAAAAGGATCAGTAACAACAGTGAGTTTGGAAGAGATGCATAGGAAGATTGATTTTAATGAAAAGAATATGACAGAGCACTACCAGCGTCTACTTGCATTTACCTAATTATAATTAATTAAAAATATTCTATAATTCAGAGGCAATAGTGGTTTTTCTTTTTGTTTTTTGTTTTAAAATTTTTTAAAATATTTTATTTTTATTTATTTTTTTATGTTTATGAGTGTATTATCTGCATGTATGTAAGTGCACTCAAGTGGTACAAAGCCTGTGGAGGTCAGAAGAGGGCATTGGATCCCTTGGAACTGAAGTTTCGGACTGTTGTTAGCCACCATGCTGGTGCTGGGAATTGAACCTGGGTCCTCTGCAAGAGCAGCCAGTGCTCTTAACCACTGAGCAATCTCTCCAGCCCTGGTTTTGGTTTTTTGAGATAGCCTCACTCTTTAGCCCAGGCTGCCCTGGAACTCTCTATGTAGCCCAGATTGCCCTCACACTCTTGTCAATGCTCCTGCCTTGCCCTCCTGTGTGTTGGAATTACAGGTATAAACCACGTATGATCAGCTTTACTGTTGATTCTTCTTTATTTGGTTTACGTTGATGTGACTTTAATATTATTTTCATTTTGCAAGCCCAAAGTAGCATGTTGCATGCCAGGATTTGAAAACGTCTATCAGTGCACAAAACAAGCAGGAAGTAATAAAACAGACCACTGAATAGGCACTTGTCCTAGTTTGTTCTTCATTGCTGTGACAAAACACTCCGACCATTACCAACTTGGGGAGGAAAGGGTTTATTTGTCTTACATCTCCCAGGTCGCACGCAGTTCATCAGGGAGCCCAAGGTAGGAACTCAGGGCAGGAACTTGGAGGCAGGAGCTGGAGCACAGGCCATGGAGGAACACTGCTTACAGGCTTGCTC
>NW_008341889.1:4415386-4418773 GCF_000622305.1 Nannospalax galili | reverse complement strand
CAAGGTAGGAACTCAGGGCAGGAACCTGGAGGCAGGAGCTGGAGCACAGGCCATGGAGGAACGCTGCTCAGCCTGCTTTCTTATGCAACACAGGCCCACCTGCCCAGGGGTGGCACCACCCACAGTGGGCTGGGCCCTCCCACATCACTCATCAAGAAGATGCCCTTCAGACATGGCCACAGGCCAGTCCAATAGAGGCAATTCCTGATTGAGACTCCCTCAACCCAGGTGTGTCAAGTTGACACTAAAGCTATCCATCACAGCACTAGTGGGTGCTGTGAGAAATGTAATCACAATGACCTGCCCAAGGGAAGCAGCAATTATTGATCCACAGGCCACAGGTGCCAAATAAGAAGGCTGATGCAAATTTCAAAGAAAACCGAGGAACAGTATGGTGGTAATCAGTGTCTGGAAGCCAGAGAACATGAGCTTGGTCCATAGCTCTACTAATATTAGCCTTGTGATCTTAAGCAAATTTCCTAACTGCTCTTTAAAAGTTTTTAAAATTTATTTTTATTTTATATATGAGAGTGGACACAATGTCCATGGAGGCCAGAAGAAGGTATCAGCTGCCCTGGAATTGGAGTCACAAAAGGTCATTAGCTGTCATGTGGGTGCTGGGAACCAAACAACTGGGTCCTCTGCAAGAGCAGCCAGTGCTCTTAACTGCTGAGCCATCTCTCCAGCCCCTCTTAACTATTCTTTGACCTTCAGTTTTTTCTTCTGTAAAATGGACCTAATGATTATACCTATATGACTGGGTCATTGTAAGGATTAAATGCACTAAGTGCTTAAGCTTGCACTTGGCATTAAACACTAAAAACAAGTTAGGTGTTGCCATGATTGCCTACATATTAAACAATTTTAACTTTTAATTTGAGGTAATTATAAATTCAAATGCATCTGTAGGAAATAATAACAGAGAAAGTTCATGTTTCTGGTTTCCTCCAATGGTAACTTGCAAAACTACTATATAGGACTGGGCGCTGGGGTGCAAGCCTTTAATCCCAGCGCTCTGAAGGCAGAGGCAGGTGGGTCTCTGTTAGATTGAAGCCAGTCTGGTCTACATAGTGAGTTCCAGGCCAGCCAGGCTATACAGTGAGACCCTGCCTCAAACAAGCAAGCAAGCAAGCAAGCAAACAAAAAAACCCCAAACCCACTGACCAACAAAAAACGGTATGATGGTACCATTAAGATACTGACACAGAGTCCTTCCACCATTGGACTCTTCCA
Organism: Nannospalax galili; assembly: GCF_000622305.1. Taxonomy (NCBI): domain Eukaryota; kingdom Metazoa; phylum Chordata; class Mammalia; order Rodentia; family Spalacidae; genus Nannospalax; species Nannospalax galili. The sequence continues at coordinate 4,417,540 of NW_008341889.1, read as the reverse complement.
CCAGAGTCCAGTCCTTCACTGACGACCAGTCCTGATGCTCATTTACAGCTATGCCCACTTCCATCCTGCCACACCTCACTGAAAGCTAGCAACCACTGGTTTGTTCTCCATATCTACAATTTTTGCTGTTTCAAGATTATTGTGTAAATAGCATCTTATGGACACGACATTTTCTGCTGGCTTTTTTTCACTCAGCATACTCTTCTGGAGAGTTACAAGGTTGTGTGCCCTTCTTATTGCTGACTAGAATTCCATGTTATGCTATACCACAATTTGTTTAACCACTTATCCAGTAGACACATGGGGCTTTCCAGGCTTGGGTTCCCAGATAGAAAGTTACTACAAACATTGTGTGAAGGCTTTTCATAGGAACATGGTTTCATTTCTCTGAGACAGACATCTAAGAGCACAGTTGTTGGAATGGTTTGTAATTGGTTGCTTAGGTTTTTACAAAACTGCCAGACTCTCGACTCTTGAACAGCGATACCATTTTACATAAATTTCCACTGGCAATTAGAGGTGGTCAGATTTCTCTACATTCTTTGCCTGTATTTGGTGTCACTAAGTTTTATTTTAGCTATTTCGGTAGCTTTGTAGTAATTTTGTCTTCCCTGTTTGAATTTGCATTTCCCAGGACTTGATGGGCTGAAGACCTTTGTATGTTCATTTTGTTATTTGTATCTCCTCCTCTGTAAACCTCAACTGTTCATACCTTTTTTCCATTTTCTAATTGTTCACTTGGTTTTCTTGTTTTACTGTTGAGTTTTGGAGAGCTCTTTATATAGTATATTATTTATTTTTGGTCCTAGGGATTGAGCCCAAATCCTTGTGTATGTTAAGCACACACTCAAGCCATTTCTGATAATAGTCTGTCAGATTTATGTGTAGCAATTTTTAAAAACTGATAGCATGCCATCTTATATTCTTTAAAAATATTTATTTTTATTTTATGTTTATAAGTGTTTTGCCTACATGTATGTGATTGCACATGTTGTACAATACCCATAGAGGCCAGAAGGGGTGTTGGATCCTCTGGAACTGGAATTATGGACAGTTGTTAGCTGCCATGTAGGTGCTGGGAATTGAACCCTGGTCCTCTGCAAGAGAAGCCAGTGCTCTTAGCTGCTGAGCGATCTCTCCAGCCCGAAATGTTTGCTCTTTTAAAATGTACATGGAATATCCAAGAAAGTAGATTTTTATAAAGCTAAAAGCATTTTAAAATAAAGAAATCATACAAATATCTTCTCCAATCTTAATAGAAATAAAAAAGCATTGCTACCAAAAAGGGGTAGTGAGTGCAGATAAGGGGAAGGGATCTAAATATGATCAAATATATTGTATGAAATTCACAAAAATGCAATAAAAAGGAAAAAATAGTGTTATTATCAAAAAGTTAGTAGGAATTCTCACTTCACTTATAATTTAAACACCCTAATCCTAAATAACCCACAGGTAAAAGAAGATGTCTCAGAGTAAATTATGATTTTTTTTGTCTTTTTTGAGAAATTATGATTCTTATTGAAATCAATAAAAATAAAATTGAGTTTATACAAATCTAAGAAATGCTGTTAAATCAGTGCTAAGAAGATAATTCAGAGCACTAAACAGTTACATTGAAAAGGAAGATAAGTTACAAATCAGTAATTTGAGCTAGGCTGCAAGATGGTTTAGAGAGTAGAGGACTTGCTCCCAAACCTGCCAACCTGAGTTCCATCCCTGCGTGGTGGAAGGACAGAATCAACACCCACAGGTAGCTTGAGGTGAGATTTAGTAAATGTTTTCTGTAAATGGTCACATAGCAATTATGCTTTTGCTTTTTTATGCATACAAGATTTTAATTAATATTTATTTCATGTTAATATCTGTTTAGAAATTAATAGAAATTGGCCCTTGCGATACTGAAAAATTACCAAAGCTTTCCTTCAAGAATCAAGAACAAGAACAGAATGAATTCAAAGCAAACAGGCTTAGTAGAAGACCGGATTTCGAAATGCAACTAGAAAAACATTCTAAGTAGCTAATCTAAAAGCTGGTTCCTCCAAAACATCAAGAAAATTTGTTAACTTCTTGCAAAATTAGCAAAGAAAAGTGAGGGGCACACAGGGGGAGCACATATGATGCTTAGTGTCAGGAATGAAATAGGTATCAGTACAC
>NW_008341889.1:4393203-4414155 GCF_000622305.1 Nannospalax galili | reverse complement strand
AATAGTCTGTCAGATTTATGTGTAGCAATTTTTAAAAACTGATAGCATGCCATCTTATATTCTTTAAAAATATTTATTTTTATTTTATGTTTATAAGTGTTTTGCCTACATGTATGTGATTGCACATGTTGTACAATACCCATAGAGGCCAGAAGGGGTGTTGGATCCTCTGGAACTGGAATTATGGACAGTTGTTAGCTGCCATGTAGGTGCTGGGAATTGAACCCTGGTCCTCTGTAAGAATAGCCAGTGCTGTTAACCACTGAGCTATCTCTTCAGCCCCAAGAACTTTTACTTCTTGAACTATGCTAACTCAAGTCATCAGGCTTATGCAGCAAATGTCAGCCCCTACATTTAAAATTCTCTAGTGAGGATTGGAGAGATACATCAGTGGTTAAAAGCACTCACTGTTCTTATAGAGGACCAGGGTTTGGTTCCCTGTACCCACATGGTGGCTAACAACCATCTGTAACTCCATTTCCAGAGGATCCAATGCCCTAATCTGGCATCTGAGGGCATTGCATGTATGCGGTGTACTTACATACATGCAGGCAAAGTACTCATTCATGTAAAATTTTAAAAAGTAAAAAAAAATTAAAACTGAAATTCTCCAGGGAAATCCATCTGGTTTGGAGACTTTTTTGGAGTGGGGGTTCCTTAAAATGATACATTCCTTGATAGTTATAGGGATTTTTAAAATAGTTACTTCATATTGGTTAAGTTATAATTTGTGCTTTAAAAAAATTTGGTTGGTCTCATCTAAATTGTCAAATTTATGTGTGTAGAATTGCGGTAGCGTTCCATCATTCTTTTGGTTTCTGAAGGATCTGTACTAACACTTCTGTTTTCTGTTCCAGTACTGAGGTTGATGGCCTGGGTCTCTTCTCTTTTTAGTTTGCACAGTCTTCCTAATGTTGGTCAACATTGACCTTTTTAAAAAAGTTATCTTTTTCACTGAAAATTTGCTCTTGGTTTTAGTTGATTGATTTCTGATTTTGTCTTTATTATTCCCTGTTGCTAGTTCTGTATTAAGGAACTTTTGTTTTTTTTTTTTTTTTTTTTTTGTCTCTTTGAGACAGGGTCTCCCTGTAGTCCCAACTGACCTGGAACTTGATATGAAGACTAGCCTGGCCTTGAACTCACAGAGATCCATCTGCCTCTGCCTCCTAAGTGCTAGGAGTAAAGATGTGCTCCACCAGGCATAGAGGAGCTATTTTTAAGAATTTCATCTTGGGGCTGGCTATAGCACAGTTGGTAGAGTGGTTGCCTAACATGCAGGAAACCCTAAATTCAATCCTCAGTACTGCATAAATCAGGTATGGTTCTTATACCTGTCATCCCAGCACTTGGGAGGTGAAGTAAGGAAGATCAAAAGTTCAAGGTCATCCTTGGCTATATACCAAGTTCAAGGCCAGCCTGGGTTACCAGAGACCATATCTCAAAAAATAAAATTGCCATTTTGATCTGCCCATAATGTTGTGGAGTATAACTCTTTGTCAGGCTTTTTAAGGGTCCTCCATTATGTTTATCCAACTTTATCTGATGTTATTTTTTCCCACTTGAGGAAGCATAGACTTTTTGGCTCCGTTTATGTACCTTTACCCTCATCCATTTATGATTGTCTAAGTATTTCCTTTGCCTCCTTTTTCAACAACTCCATGTGGTAATCTTTGCCTCATTCAGCCCTTTTTGATTAGAAAGAGGAAGAGGAAAAGGAAGGTTTATTAGATTTTTTACTTACTGTTCTTTCCTGACATTCCAAGATTGCTTCCTTTATTGATTCTTTTCTATTTAGAGACCTTCTGTGATGGCTAATCCTGGGTGTCATCTTGACTGGATCTGGGATTAACTGAAATGAGAGAGATCTTCTTGATTGGATCATCTGAAGCTGGAAGACACACCCTAAATGTGGGTGTTACCTTCTGATGGCAGCCCAGCCCGTATAAAAGGCCAAGGTGGAGGAGAACGCCTGGCTTCTTGCTGCTTGCCTTCTCTCTCGCTGGTGAGTTCGTCTTGCTGCTATAGACTGAAGACTAGCTGATCTTTTGGAATTTGTCAGACCTTCAGTGCCAGATTGGGACTACTGAGACATCCAGCCTCGTGGACTGAGCTAGTACGGATTCTCAGCCTCTCCAGTGTGGTGCAGCCATTGTTGGACTACTCAGACTCTATCCTGTGAGCTAAGCTGATAAATCTCTATACATATATATTCATTCTACCGGTTCTGTTTCTTTGGAGAACCCTAAGTAATACACCTTCCTTTTGCCATTCTTTTAGGGTAGAGAAACGACTCCTGGAATGTAACCTAAACATATAGCTTTAATCCCTCATGATCCTTCCTTGCCCTTGACCCAGAACAGTGTATGTGTGTATATGCTATGATTATTGAGCACCTCAAGCAGGAGATATTCCTTGAAAGCAACAGATTATCCCATTTGGTTGCAAACAACAGGTGGGATTAGATTGACAACATCTGTTTATGATTGTGTGTGCTAGGTTAGTAGGGGTCAAAAGGGAAAAATTCCCTGATAAGACAAATTCTATTTTTCTTTCCCTATTTCAAGCAGGATATTCAGTATTAATAAAGAGAGAACACAATTGTTGTTGGAGTACATGATTCTCAGAAAACTCTGAAGGAACAAGTTCTCAGAACATACTGGGTCCCACTCTTTGGTTATGTTTTTTATTTATTTTTATTTATTTATTTTTGGTCTTTTTGAGACAGGGTCTCCCTGTAGCCCCAGCTGTCCTGGAACTTACTTATGTAGACCAGGCTGGCCTTGAACTCACAGAGATCTGCCTGCCGCTGCCTCCTGAGTGCTGGGATTAAAGGTGTGCGCCACCACACCTGGCTATTTTTATTTTTTTGTCTTTTTGAGATAGGGTCTTCCTGAAGCCCCAGCTGGCCTGTAATTCACTATGTAGACCAGGCTGGCCTCCATCTCACAGAGATCTACCTGTGTCTGCCTCCCCAGTGCTGAGATTAAAGGTGTGTGCCATTGGTTTTAATGGATGCTGAGAGTCAGGCTGTTTTTATTTAGACGTCACTGTAATGTGGTATTGCAGCACTGCATTGGGGTGGGTCATCTGATGATAATAATTCTCTTTTATCTGAGAATACCTTGAGTTGTCCTTCATTTTCAAAGGACATATTGGTTAGTTATAGAATTCTGGATAGGCTGACAGTTATTTTATTTCAGCACTCAAGAAATTCTTCTGCCAGGGTTGTGATAAAAAAACAAAACGAAACAAAACAAAAACCCAGCTGCTATTTGTTTTCTCCACTAAGGTAATGTGTCATGGATCTCTTGCTGCTTTCAAGATTTTTTTCTCTTTAATGTTACAGTTAAAGAAAGTCTTAGTGTGACTTTCTTTGTATCTACTTAGTATGAGGTTAACTCAACTTCCTAGTCTGTAGGTTTACATCATTAGGCAAATGTAAAAATTTCAGTCATTATTTCTTTGAATATTTTTTCAGCTCTGTCCTCTTCCTCTTCTGAGAATCTGATGTCTCACATGGTAAATTGTTTGTCATAGTCTGGTAGACTCTTAATGGAGTTTTTGGGTATCTGTTGTTCAGATTAGGTACTTTTTATTGCTTTTGAAATGAGCAGTTTACTGACTCTTTCCTCTAGCCCATCCATCCATCCACTGAAGCACGATCACAGTTTCAATTTGGACTATGACATTTTTAGTTCAACATTTTCACTTCTTTCCCCCATACCTTCTACTTAAAAAAATTTACATTTATTTATTTATTTATTTATGTTTTTATTTTTTGTGTATGACTATAATGCCTGCATGTAGGTAGGTTGCATCAGTGTCGTGCAAAGCCCGTGGAAGCTAAAAGGGGATAGTCCCTGGAACTGGAGTTACAGAAGGGTGTTAGCTGCTATGTGGGTGCTGGGAATTGAACCTGGATCCTCTGGAAGAGCAGCCAGTGCTCTAAACTGCTGAGCCATGTCTCCAGCCCCACCCTTTTAAAAAAAATAAAAAAAAAATTAATTCGGGCCTGAAGAGATAGCTCAGTGTTAAGAGTACTGGCTGCTCTTCCAGAGGACCCAGGTTTGGTTCCTACCACCCACATGGTGGCTAACAACCGTCCATTACTCCAGTTCCAGGGGATCCAACACCCTTTTCTGACCTCCATGGGCATGACATGGGTGCCCTTATATATGTGCAAGCAATACACTCCAACACATAAAATAAAAATAATAAATAAAATATAAAATTATTTGATGCGTAAGAGTGTTTTGCCTGCGTGTATATAAGTGCACCCCATGTGTGCAATGCTTGAAGAGGCCAGAAGAGGGTATTGGATCCACTGGCTATTCTTGCAAAATACTCGGGTTTGAATCCCAGCACTCACATGGCAGCTAACAACTCTGTAACTCCAGTTCCAGGGGATCCAACACCCTCTTCTGTCCTCCGCAGGCATTGCACGAATGGGTGCATTTATATATATGCAGGCAACATACACATAACACATAAAATAAAAATAATAGAATTAAAAAAAAAGAGTCAAAACTCCTGACAAAGCCAGCTCGGACCCAAAGTAAGGAATTGAACCCAGGGCCTTGTGCATGGTAGGCAAACACTGTATCTCTGAGCTTCAGCCCCAGCCTTCCAAGGCCAGTTTCTCGATTAGCTAGCTAAGTGTCATCATTACCCAATGTTACTTCTCTCCCTCTCTTTCCCCACATCTAAAATGGGGTGTCTAAAACGTGGTGTGTAATTATGCATATGTCATAGAATTTTGTTTGTTTGTTTGAGATGGGGGTCTCCCTGCAGCCCCAGTTGGCCTGAACTCACTATGTAGACCAGGCTGGCTTTGATTTTATAGAATCCCAGAGTGCTGGAATTAAAGGGGTGAGCCACCACACCCGGCATTCATAGAATTTCTAAAATATATATTATTATTTTTATTTTATGTGTATGACTATAATGCCTGCATGTAAGTGGGTGGCACCCTTGTTGTGCAATGACCGCGGAGGTGAGAAGAGGGCATCAGATCCCCTGGAACTGGAGTTACAGATGGTTGTTAACCGTCATTTAGGTGCTGGGAATTCAACCCTGGTCCTCTGCAAGAGCAGCCAGTGCTCTTGACTACTGAGCCATCTCTCCAGCCCCTCATAGAAATTTTTTTTATTTTTTAAGAAGCATTTCATTACAGCTTTATACTCAGTAACAGTTTCCAGAGCAAAGACATGTCTCTTTCAAAAGTGGCTATAAAATTTTTAGGTTCGCTGTTGAATTAATACAGTCATACAATATTGAACCTAGTATAAGCCCTGTAAAAGATAAAATTGAATGAGTTTTTAACCTTTAAAAAAGATCTCCATTTCATTTTAAAATATATGTTTCTTACAGAAAGACTCATTGTTTTTGCTAATAACACTGAGATGTTGGTGCATGCATCTCTAATCTGTATGTATCTGATTATTACTAGTCATAATTGGTTGCACTCAGATCCTTGGCACCTGTGTATGTCTATAAAGTCATCAAGTAGATTTCAATGGTAATGTTTATCACCTCTACTAATTAACATGATGTACATTTTTAAGCTTCCTCCTCATTTTTAAAAATTTGATTTTTTGTGTGTACAGAACATCCCAAACCATCTTATTCAACTATATACCCACTTCCCAGATGGCACCCTCCCATAGCCTCCCTCCCCCAACTAGAGCCCTTATACTCTGTCATCCCTGCTACTGTCTGCGTGTGGTCAGCACCCCCAGCCTTTCCCCACTACTTGTCCATCTTGTGAATGTAGTCACCTTATCTAGAGGTCTTTGTTTTAGGAGGGTCAGCTGTTCCTCATCTAGCAGAAATGAGTTGTCAATATTCCTTTAGGTAAGATTGGGGTCTGCTGTTCATTTTTCCAGGTCTATGCTGGGAGTCCCTTGGGCCACCCTGGCCAACAACTCAAAAGAGGGTACCTCCCATTGGCATTGTTTCTTGTTATGTAGCCTTTAGCTATACATATGGACTCTTAAGAAATTATATTGGCCCCTTTAATCTTTGGTTATACTTTCCTTTTGGGTGTTAATACAAGTAAATTACTTGAAAGTTGTTCTCTCCTCTTCCTCAAGTTAAGTGTTAATAATGTACATGACGCTGGAAGTAATAGATACGCTCTGCAGCCTCTGGTTTTCCAGTCAAATGACTTACTCTTTTCGCTCAACTACTTTGCATCACACCAGGGCAGTCAGCAGGTTGGCCCGCCACTGCTTAGCGGAAGGCGAGGTCAGTTCCTACTTCCGACCTAGTTCCTAGTTCCTAGCGACCTACAGGTGCCTCGGCTCCGGGTTCTCCCGGTCTGAGATGTTCGAGTCTTCCCCCTGAGGGTGTACAGGAAAGGGAAACCCGGACCCAGGGAGACCCCACGCCGCGTCTCCGCGGACAAAGCACACTCCCTGAAGCTCCTGAGGCCAGGACGCGATTCCTATTTACCCCCACCTTTTGCTTAGAAATGGCCAAGGGAGGTGGGAACCTAAGACTGTGAGCTCCAGAGAGCGAAGGCAGAGCGACTGGACCGGTCGGTCAGTGGGGGGTGGTGGTGGTGGTGCAGTGGAGTGATAGGGGCGTGGCGACGGTGGCGCCGCTGCGGGGTCGTGGCGACCAAAGGGGCGTGGCGACGAGGGGGAGCGGCTGTGGGGGCGTGACGACAAAGGGGGCGTGGTGAGGGGCGTGGTCGGCGCCTGCCTGGCTCGAGACTCCGCAGCTCCGCCAGACCTTACACTGTCCCCGGCCCCGTGCGGCTCTGGCTTTCCCTAGGTAAGACAGCGCGAGCGAACTGGGCCTCCCGGGACTCGGGGACTCCTGGCGGGGAGGCTCGGGACGGGGTGCGTGCACTGCACTCGGAGATGACTTCCCCTGATGGAGACTGATGTGGTGGGAGCGGGTCGGATTTGCTACCTTTCGCGCGGTGGTGAGCTCGGGTTCTCTCTGCCAGATGAGGGACCCTTCGGTTCAGGAAGAAGGGACAGGTGCGTCCCTCTGCGTGGCTGCGGCTGCCCGGCGGCTGCAGCCTCTGTATCTGCGGGCTCTGGATCTGAGCCCCTTTGGACTGGAGTTTCTGGGCTGAAGCTAGCAGCGAGCTGGGTTCCCTTGGCAGAGAGTTTTCACTTGTCCTGATTTTGAAAGCCTAATCCACCAAGATGGCCCACAAGTTCCCTGTGCCGGGCGCCTCACCCCATTAGGGGCACTTAATTTTTTCCTGTCTGAGAAGTGGTGGTTGGGTTTTGATAAACTGGAGCTTGCAGAATATATGTAGGAAAAACTGTGTGGGACCATTTCCTGGGACTGTGCACTCTTCCCCTCGATCCTACATTTCCTTTTGACTTTTTTCTTTCATGAGTGAATAACATATTGCTTGTATCAATTTCATCTCGTGCCATTCTTTTGAAACTGGAATATTTGGTTAGAAGAGTTGCTTTCAGTGTTGGAACAGCAGGGTGGTTGGTGGTTTAGTGGGTTTGAAGGCTATCCAGAATAGTTATATATTTTGAGCGTATGCCTTGTATTTTTCCAGTGAGTACCCGTTTTTCTCTTAGGAAATTCTGACACTTTATTCCCTTCTAGATAATTCTCTCCTATAGAGCTGGGGAGGGGTGGAGGGAAGCACCAACTTGTCAGCAGGTTTCCTAAGTAAATTTTGAGGATTTAATAGATAAGTTTATGATACTGGTAGCTCTTTGGTCTGTAAGATTCAAATGTGGTGTGGAATAGCACAGTTTCCATGGGGAAAAGAAAAATGTGGCTTATTTTCCATATAGAATATTTGAAACCATTTTTTGTTCAGCTACATTTCAGTGTTTAAGAAAGGTGTATCCTTTCTCATACTCTTATTAATCTGATCATTAATCCTACTGCCAACGCAGAGGGTTTACTGTAGTGTATTTATGTTAATGATCTTCATTCTTCCTATTCTGATTTGTGGAACTGTGAAAGGCAAGTGTCATAAACAGATGCAAACCTGCATCCTACTCTAATTGACAACACCTTTGCCCTACATGGATTTTGGCCTGGAATTTTCCTCTCTTCCCAAACAGGAAAGAATATATAGAGTGTTAATGCAAGCGCTAGTATTGCCAACTGCTTTCAAAGTAGCTAGGGGAGCAGGGTCTATGTTTTATCAAACTAGTAAAGCTCACCTTTCTTCCTACCGTTGATCCTTAAAGGGGAGGTTGGAGGAGTTATGAGCAATTATGGGCCCATTTTTTTTGTGCTTGGAGAAGAATGACTGACCCTCTTGCCTTCCTCCAGGCACCCAGAGTGCTGGGAGCTTGGTTCTTGGACTCTAAACACACTTCAGCTACAGGTTCTCCAGGCTGCCCGGGTTAGTGCCTTCCCTCCCTGTCCCCTGCTTGTCCAGAGTTTAGCTTCTACCTGTCCCTGGGTCCCCTCAACTCCCCTCACTCCAGGAAGATCACCTGTTGTCTGCAGAGTCAGTAGGGGTATTGATCCTCAGGTTGGTGCTGGCTCCCCCATGGATGCTCAATAATTGTCTTTTGATGACACCGTGTCTTGTTTGGAGCCCTTACTATCTTGTCCAGGTAAAGTGGAGTCCTGAAATTGAACACACATCAATAGTTTTGGGAGGCAGTTGTTTGGATTAGAGCCCTAAGTCAGGCATCCAAGTCTGTTAAAAAGGAATGACATTGGCTTGTGATGACTGGCAGTGGTAAAATTCTCCTGTTCCATGTGATTATGCTGTTAGAAGAGATTTGTTGAAAGCAACAGCCACAAGCGAACTAGAGGAGAGAGGTGTAGCAGTTTTCTGTACCTCTACACTTGCCTTCACCAGGGCTTGTCTTTTTATCTCTGCTTGGCTCAACCAGTCCTTCCTTGGATTGGATTATAACTATTCATTTCCTCTTCACATTTGACTACTCAGAGCTCAGATGACCACAGTTACGGTGGTATAGGTGTAGAAAATTATACTTTCTTTTGTTTAGAGGAAAGGAGGAAGGAATTTTTTAAAACATCTTAATTTTTTTTTTTTTTAATGTGTATGAATGTATTGCTTGTAGGTATGTAAGTGTCCCCATGTCTGGAAATGCCTGCAGAGGTCAGAAGAGGGCTTTGGATCCCCTGGAACTGGAGTTAAGGATGGTTGTTAGCTGCCATGTGGCTGCTGGGAATCGAACCTGGGTCTTCTGCAAGAGCAGCCAATGCTCTTAACTGGTGAGTCATCTCTCCAGCCCTGAGGAAGGGATTTTTTTTAAAAACAAGCTTTTATTGGGGAAACAGAGAAAGAACAAATGAATGTAAATATATGTAGGCATAGAATTTGGGCTGGGAGATGGCTCAGTTGGTAAAATACTTGCTGTCTATGCAGGCAGGAGGGCTAAGATTGATCTCTAGTATCCACATTAAAAAAAGCTACTTGCCGTGTGTGGTACACACCTGTAATCCCAGTGTTGGAGAGGTGCAGACAGGAAGATACCTGGAGATAGGTGAATCAGAGAGCTCTGAGTTCTTTGAGAGACTCACTCAAAAAATAAAATGGAGAACGATTGAGGAAGACATCCAGTGCCTATCTCTGACCTCTATACATGCGCGCGCACACACACACACACACACACACACACACACACACACACACGAAAGAATGTAGTGTGGGTTTTTTTGTTTGTTGCTTGTAGTTGATACATGCTGAGTTTTTCAGTTGTAATTATCTGTTGATTTCACTCTGTGGAAGAAGGTGAGTTGGCTTTCTTTTTCCATCCAACCCCCAGAGAGAGCACAGTTTTCCTATTTTCTTATCTTTCAATATATAGAATATTAATGACTAGATCAATATTCATAGCTAAGCCTAGCACAACTTTTTGTTTTCCTTGGAGTTAATAATTAATTGATTTAGTCTTTTTATACTCCTAATTAATTGAATCTACAACTGTTGGCCAGCCTTCAAAACCTTCCTTCATAAGTTTCAGGTCTCTATCAGTATCATTTTCCCAGGGTGCCAAAGCCTCCTGGCTTGCAGAACTTTGGAGAGGTTGCCTTCTATCTATGGAGTGCAGCTGTTATCCCAGCCATCCCCACCTCAGATGTTGAGGATCCCCATCATCTCTTTTTGGTGTTTGGTCTCCTGGCACCCGTGGACCTTCCCTTCCCTTGTTTTAGTTACGAATATCCTTAAGGGCATTCTGGATAAGGGTGCATGGGATGTCTATCTTTCTGACACCAAGAATGCCTGAAGGTACCTGTTTTCCTCTTGCAATTCGTAGATTGGTTGAGTGTGGAATTCTAGGATGGAAATTTCTAAGGCATTGCTCCACTGCCTTCTAGACTGAGCTGCTCTGAATCCTCAGCTCTTGCTTGCAGTCTGTGTACAGGCTACTGACCTGCTGTGCTCTTTGCAAAGCTGTGAATATTCCCTTGTTTTCCACAATCCTCAGGTTTCCTGATATTGTGTCCTGGTATGACTCTGTTTTCAATCCAGTTTGATGTGCTTTTGAATCTGGAAATTTACATCCTTCAGTTTGGGAAATTTTCTTTATTTCTTTGATAATTTCTCCTTCAATTTTCTATAATGTTTCTTTCAGAAACTCATTGTTTAGATGTTAGATATTTTAGATCAACCCTCTGCCTTTTTTTTTTTTTTGGTCTTTTTGAGACAGGGTCTCCCTGTAGCTCCAGCTGTCCTGGAACTCACTATGTAGACCAGGCTGGCCTTGAACTCACAGAGATCCACCTGCCTCTGCCTCCCGAGTGCTAGGATTAAAGGTGTGTGCCACCATGTCTGGCTTCATTTAATAATTTCCATCTTTTTATTTCCTGGTCCTACTTTTAGAGAAATGTTCTCGATATTATTATCTAAGTCTTTCAGTGGGCTTTTCATGTCTCTATATCATATTATTACTATTATTATTAGGGGTAGTATTGAGACGGGGTCTTGATATGTAGTTCAGGTGAGGCTAGAGTTCATTATGTAGCATAAGCTGGCATCAAACTCATGATTCTCTTCCTCAGGCCTCACTAGTGCTGGGATTATAGTCATGTGCTATCATATTGTAACCACAGCTAGCCTGGATCTCTCCACTGGCCTCTGAGTGCTGGGATTAAAGGCATCTGCCACCACACCTGCTTCTGTTTTTGAGACAGGGTAGCTCTGACTGGCCTGTTACTAGCTATGTAGACCAGGCTGGCCTTTAACTTACAGAGATCTGTCTGCCTCTGCCTGAGTGATGGGTTAAAGGAGGGTGCCATTTTATCATCTTACTATTTTAAATCAGAAGCTCCTTTTTGTTCTCTGAGTAGGTAAACATGTGTATTTATTTGTGTGTGTGTGTGTTTTTATGTGTCAGTGTGATTTTGTTTTTAAATCTTATGACCCCAGGGTCTTATCTCTCTGGACAAAATAATGACTTTTTTGGGTAGATGTTCCTGTGTTCCCCCTCGTCCCGTCTCCTGCACAGACCCAGCTTGCAAAAATGGCATTTCACTGTGCAGTGAAAGGAGGAGGTATGTTGGAGGCTTTCCTGCTATTCCAAATGCCCTCAGGTGTCAGCTGGAGTTTGAGTGTGGTGATTAAGGAGCTGAAGACACCATGGGTGGGTATGTTGGCCATGAGCTTTACGTTAGGCTGATCTGGCTGGGCTTTCAGTTTGTTGGTCTGGTGAGCATTGTCAGAGAAGGCTTTTCTGGACTCCTGGAGACCAAAGGAGAAACTAACAGTCAGGGACCAGTGAGCTAAGTGGAGATGAGATTGGATGGCAGAGTCTCAGAACCCCTTCATGCTTTTTGCCCAAAGGTGTCTGAACTGTGCCTGGTGTACAGAGACCCTAGCACGAGGAGGGTTATTTTTCACTTAACTTCTCCCAGTCACTGAAGAAATGAGGGATGGTCCAACTGACTTTTTGCAGTGCTGGGAATTGAATGCAGAGCCTTGAGCATGATGGACAAACACCCAACCTCGTCCTCACCTGGGAATTCAGTTTTCTTTTTTTTTTTTTTTTTTATTTTAAAGTGTTAGTAGCAAAAATGAGTCTTTCTGCAAGGGACAATATATTCTAAAATGAAATGGAGATCTTTTTTAAAGGTTAAAAACTCATTCAATTTTATGTCTTACAGGGCTTATGCTGAGTTCAATATTGTATAACTATATTAATTCAACTGTGACCCTAGAAACTTACAACTGCTTGTGAAAGAGATGTACTCTTGGCTATGGAGTGTGTTACTGAATATGTTAAAGCTGTAATGAAATGCTTCTTCTAATCATGTAGTTATTAAAAATTAAAAAAAATATTATTTTTATGTGTATGAGTGAATTGCCTGTGTCTGTTAAGTGCACCCATGTTGTGTAATGCCCACGGAGGTCAGAAGGGGGCATCAGATTCCCCTGGAACTGGAGTTATAGATGATTGTTAGCCACTGTGTAGGTGCTGGGAATTGAACCTGGGTCTTCTGTAATGGTGGCCGGTGCTACTAACCATTGAGCCATCTCTCCAGCCCCAGGAATTCAGTTTTCTAAAGAGACGTCTAGTTATCTCTTTTCTTTGTAGCTCACCCATCTCCTCTCTCAAGACCCAAATGCCTTTATGTATTTAGCCCTTGGCAGATGCTGTGGTATAAATTATATTGTTGTTTTCCCTTCCTCCCACCAAAATGTGTCCACAGTTTTCGCTCCCGCTCCTGGTTTATACATTAAGGAGAAACTATCCTTTGTTATTTCATTTTCTGGGATTTTGGCAGGAGAAGAGAGTGGAGGGTTTTGATGCTCTCAGACTTAAGTGGCTTAGTCAAGTGGTATGCTCTCAGGCTCCCCACTGTACCTTCAAGTACCCATTTGCTAACCTACCTGCACCAGAGATTCTCCACTGGCCAGAGTTTGGACCACAGATGCCTTCAGTTCCTCTCTAATTCTCCACTATCAGTCGAACAAAGTTGTCTCAGGTGGCAAAGCCTTCTGACTTAGAGATGTGGACGATATAGAAGTTACTGGTATACAGACCTTGGTCCTATTTCTCCAGTCTGTATTGTCTAGGGAGATGCCATCTGTCACCTGGGCTACTAAATGTCTTACCTGTGGTGAGACTCAGCTTCTTTATATGTGTTTAACATTTCAATTTGAAAGATGTGTCTTGTGTTGTTGCTGGCCGTGTGGCTTCAGGGGAAGGTACTGGGATTTCTCTGGAGGCCCCATACCATACAGCTACCTTCTCAGAATCCTCTCTTCCTGTTCTTAAGTGCATGCCCTTCTTGGAATGTGCACCCAGTTCCTGTTTCTGGCTGGCAGAACAGAGATACTGGCTAACCCTGCTCCTTGCAACTTTCCTAGCCCCAGCAGACTGGCTGAGTCATTCCCCAGGCTCCCGTCATGCAGTGTGATCTTCCGGCATTCTCTCCCTGTAGCCTTATTGGCATCAGCATTCTCTGTGGTGATGCACAGGAATGTCGCTGAGCATCAGCCTCCAGGGAAGTAGGAAGAGCATTGTTCCCGAACTGAACAATCTTCTCTGCAGGCTGAGCAAGGCTCTGTACTCCTGGATGGGACTTGTGCCAAGGGAAGAGGCGAGCAGTGGATGTGACTGACTGGGTGGTGGATGACAGTAAAGGAGAGGTATCAGAAAAGACCTAGTCAGCTGCTCCTCAGTGGGCACCTGCGTGGATGAAAGCTCAGCTGAGAGAAGCATGTACACATTGTTCCCGCTGTGCTGTCACTGGCCTTTTTCCTTCCTTTATTTTATTTTTTATTATTTTTGTTTTTTTTTTTGTGTGTCAAGGACTCTCTGTGTAGCCCAGGTTGGTCCTGAACTCATGATTCTCCTGCCTTAGCCTTAGGAGTGCTGGGATTACAGGTGTGTACCATCATGCCTATTGGTCCTTCTTCCTAAAGAAATGATGATGATGATAATGATGATTGTTATTTTGAGACATTGTCTTCCTATGTACCACATGCTGCTGGAACTCATTCTATGTAACCTAGGTTGGCCTCAAACACGTCCGATTCTCCTGGTTAAAAAGAAAATTTGAAGCTGTCAAAACCCTTTTTTGTATGTAGTATACAATTTTTTTTTCTAATTGCTTATATACTTCACATAAGCTGTTTTAATTTTCCCTGCTGTGTAGTAAACTCTCCTAGGGAAAACACAACACTGAATAAATATTTGAATAAATTTTTCCAGGTAATTGTGGACACTTTGCAGTTTAAAATATTTCATTGCTGGGCGTGCTGGCACACACTTTTAATCCCAGCATTCAGGAGGCAGAGGCAGGAGGAGCTCTGTGAGTTCAAGGCCAGCCTGGTCTACATAGTGAGCTTCAGACCAGCTGGGGCTACAGGGAGACCTGGTCTCAAAAAGACCAAAAAAATTTTTTTTCATCATAATTATCCAAGCTCAGGCCAGTTGTCTAAATTCACTATTTTTTAAAAACTTTTAAAAAATTTTGTTTATTTTTATTTTATGTGTATGAGAGTTTTACCTGAATGTAGGTATATAGGTATACTTGTGTTGTCCAGTGTCCATGGAGGCAAGAAGAGGGGCATTGACTCCCCTGGACTTGAGCGCTATGGGTGGTTGCTAACCACCATGTGGGTGCTGGGAACTGAACCTGACTCTTCTGCAAGAGCAGCCAGTGCTCTTAGCCATTGCTTCAGCCCCTAAATGCACTAAATTCTTGACCTTCATTTCACTTGAGCTGTACAGATGGATGTGTAGAACATTTGCGTTTTCCCAAGTGTATTGTTTCTCATACTATTTAGAAATATTCCTCACTGAAACATGTGCTATTATTGTTCGTATTTTCCATCTATGTATTTTTTCCTTAGCATAGTGTTGTGATTGCCTTGGCTTTTATGGCAAAGAGGAACAGCCCTGATCAGAGGAGGAAGGGAAGTTGTATGGTTAGGTTGTCTACTCTGGTTTGCTTTATTTCTCTGAAGGAGGAAGATTTTTGGATTTCAGCACCAGGTATATATTATCCTGTAGCTAGACATCATTTATTTATTTTTTAAAATTTTCTTAATTAAAAAAATTATATTTTTATTTTGTGTGTATGAATGTATTATCTGCATGTATGTGAGTGCACCCATGTTGTACAGTGCCACAGAGGTCAGAAGAGGGCTTCGGATTCCCCTGGAACTGGAATTAAGGTCGGTTTGTAGCCACCATGTGGGTGCTGGTCATTGAACCGGGGTCCTCTGCAAGAGCAGTCAGTGCTCTCAATTGCTGAGCCATGTCTCCAGCCCCTAATTTTCTTAATTTTTAAATTTTTGGTCGTTTTTTTTGAGACAGGGTCTTCCTGTAGTCCCAGCTGCCCTGGAACTCACTATGTAGACCAGGCTGGCCTTGAACTCACAGAGATCTGCCTGCTTCTGCCTCTCGAGTGCAGGTATTAAAGGCGAGTGCCACCACACCCAGCTTATTATTATTATTTTTTTATTTTTAATTTATGTGTATATGTCTGTGTGAGTGTATGCCATGTATGTGCAGGTACCTGAAGAGACCAGAAGAGGGGATCAGATCCCTTGAGCTGGAGTTACAGGAGGTTGTGAGCTGCTAGATGTGGGGGCTGGGAACTGAATTCAAGTCCTCTGGAAGAGCAGAAAGAGTGAGCTCTTAACCTCTGAGCCATCTCTCTAGCATCCCCAAAGTGATGGACTTCCATTAACCCTTTGCTGTATGAGATCCTGCAGATCTCCTTCAGATATCCTACTCCTTTCAAAGTTCATCTCTGTGAATTTCTAACCTGATTCAGTGGTTAAAAAGTCTTAAATCTTTCTGTTTATACTGTGCTGAGTTCTGACCAGGTATCTGTCACTATTTCTTTAGAAACTCTCTCTTCCTCATACAAACATCAGTATTAGATTTCAGCCACAACCAGTGACACTTTTACGTGACTGCTCCAAAAGTGAACTGTACCTTTTTTCTTTTTTCCCTATACAAGAATGATTTCAAGGTTCTTTTTTGCTTCCTACCAGTATGATTTAAACATGCAGTAAAGTTATTTTCCATTATTAGAGTTATTTTTGTTTCATAGAAAACAATTGGCTTCTTTTCATCTACAAGCTTAAGACAAAAAACAAACAAAAAAACCTTGATCTTTTAACCATGCAGAAAAACAGAGGAACAGTTTAACAGGGTTGTGACTATTGTTGGCTATGTACATTTAGGTATATTGGCTTTTCAATTCTTTTTTTTTAAGGCTTGCCAATGTCTTTGTCACATAGGTGAACCAGGTCTGGAATCACTGGGTTAAAGAGTTCTTGGTGGTGAGGCTGGAGAAATGGTTTAGTGGTTAAGAGCACTGGTTGCTCTTACAGAGGACCTGCGTTCAGTTCCCAGCACCTACATGGAAGCTAACAACCATTCATAACTCCAGTTCTAGGGGATCTGATGCCTTCTTCTGGCCTTTGTGGGCATTGCATGTGCATGGTATACTTTACATACATGCAGACAAAACACTCATACACATAAAGTAAATAAGTCAAAACAAAAGAGTTCTTGGTGGTAAGCGCTAGAGTGATAGTGGGAAGGTGAGCTTGGGGCTGGAGCTGTTGTGCATTCTCACCTTTCCTGATGAAGGATGATCTCTGGGGACCACTGAGGCTTTCAACACAGTGTACTCATTGATCTTTTGCTATCATTATTGTAAGGAAAAATGATCTTATGGAACTTTAAATATTCATTGTTAAAATGAAAAAAATATTGGGGTTGGAGAGATGGCTTAGCGGTTAGGAGCGCTGCCTGCTCTTGCAGAGGACCCAGGTTCGATTCCCAGCACCTACATAGCAGCTAACAACTGTCCGTAACTCCAGTTCCAGGGGATCTGACAGCCTCTTCTGTCCTCTGTGGGCATTGCACGACATGGGTGCACAAACCTACATGCAGGCATAACATTCGTACACATAAAATAAAAATAATAAATAAAAATATTTAAAGAAATCTTTAGCATCTTTCTAGAAAATAACTAACCCAAAAAACATTATGTACAACTGTTTATGTAACTCTGAAGTGCATATTTATGTGCACCTACAATGGCTTTGTGAGTTTTGATTAGTTAATGCATAAAGTTCTTAGGTGAATATTATTTGACACAAATGTTCTCTTTTAGAATGACTATAGTTTTTCTTGGACACATGCTATCCTGTCATGCTAATATGCAGTTGTATTTTGAGCTGCTCCTAACTGCTGTGTGTTTGTATTTTTTTTTTTTTTTTTTAGCCCCAGCTGTCCTGGAACTCATTATGTAGACCAGGCTGGCCTTGAACTCACAAAGATCCACCTGCCTCTGCCTCCCAAGTGCTGGGATTAAAGGCGAGTGCCACCACGCCCAGCCATCTGTATTCTTTTTACATACATTTAAATTTATGATTATCATTATTGGATCAGCTCAGGGCTTTGGTTATGTTGGGCAAATGTTCTACCACTGAACTGCACCCCATTCTTCCTCTTATCTGTCTGGGGAATATTTTTCCAAATACCACTCTGCGATGAAAGATTTCTAACTTTTATTAACCATTGTCAGAAGAACACAAAAATATTCATTTAAAAAAGCTTACCAGCTATGGAAGGGCTCCCAAAATTTCCCTTTTCCTTATTTCTGCCCTAGATTGACAGTATCACCTGTGTGTGTGTGTATAGTAGGGTTAGCAAGATTCATTGAGGCCATATGTGTAGTTGTGTTATAGGTCAAGTGTCACAGTTCTTGTTGGTCATGTTGTTTGTTTGGATGTTTGGTAGAAAAAGTCTCCAGGGGTCAGTAACAAAAGGTGGCGGTTTTTATGGTAACTCTGTAAATGGTGTTGCCCTCTGTACTGGGCCAGGCTTTATGACACTTCCTGTTGTCTGGGAAGGCAGTGGAGGTACTGGGAAACTCCAGCCTTCCCACTCATTTCCTCATTCCTGCACTCCATGAGTGAGCAGGGCTCAGTAAAGCATGCAGGCATAGAGAAGTCTGTGCTTCTTGATAAAGAATTAGAGCAGAGTGGACTCCTTGGATTTCTCCCTGGGCATCCTGCTATCTTGTTCCCATGTTTATAAACCTCAGTTATATTTCTAAGTCAGCTATTAACTGGAATTACCTTCCCATGCTTCAGCTTTTCCATCTATTAAACAAAACATAATGATACATAATTAATAGCTCACTTCAGAAAGATTCATGGCCTAATGCTTGTAAAGAACTTTGAGCTTTTCTGAGAGTGTTTTATGCACATTCATGAACAATGAGATGGCTTGCTCTGTTTGGTAAAGGACATCTGTATTATGCCCATTTTATAGACAGGAAAAGTGAGCCTCAGAAGAGATGGTGTTCTTCTGAGAATCAGAGAGGAAATTTAATGTAGTGTCCATGGAATTTTTATCGAACCTGATAGAATAAGTGGAGTATAAAATTTTGTGGTTGTGTGTGTGTGTGTTGCATGTTTATACTGCTTTAACCAAATGCAGCATTTGGGAGGGATATGCTACTTCTTAAGGAGGAATCATATTTGTAAAGTTCACCAGCTTTCCTTAAGAATAGTATGTAAAAAGGAAAGTCAGAAGAAAATGTGTGACTTTCAAAGTGATTTTGGAATTATTCCACACAAAGCCATTAAACAAAATCAGTGGGAGTTTGGGAGAAATAGTTTTAAAAATTAGTACTCAAGAAAGATTTGAAAGAACAAAGCTTTGGATAGTTCTCAGAATACCCATGTGATTGAACTAGTCTGATTACAATTTTAAAGACAGATGATGTATAGGCAGGGATACCATCACATCTCAGAGGGAAAATACCTGACAGAAGCACCATAAAGGAAGAAAGGCTTATTTTGGCTCATGGTTTAGAGAGATTTCAGTCCATCAGGGAAGGCATGGCAGAGTGGCTCTGTTTGTGGTGATGGGGTTGTGAGGAAGTGGCATGTTCAAATGATAGCAGACAGAAACGAGAGAGCCAGACTGGAACCAGGGATGAGTATAACCTTCAAAGGCCTCCTCCTGGTGACCTAGTTCTGCCAGCTCCACCTCTTACAGACTCCCCAGCCTTCAAATAGTGCTGCAGGCTGGGGACTAAGTGTTCAAAACAGGAGTCTATAGGGAGGGCCTTTTTTTTTTTGTCTTTTTGAAGCAGGGTCTCCCTGTAGCCCCAGCTTTCCTGGAACTCACTATGTAGACCAGGCTGGCCTTGAACTCACAGAGATCCACCTGCCTCTGCCTCCCCAGTGCTGGGACTACAGGCGTGCGCCACCACGCCCTGCTCAGGAGGAACATTTTGGATTCAAACTGTAATAGGTACTAAGTGAGCTCCATAATAAACCATTTTACCCATTTTCCTATGATAGTTTCCAAAATTTTCATCAATGTAACTTTGTAAAACAATGTGAAATTGATTTATCAGTGATACAGAAGACTGAGGAACATGCTCCCATCAACCACTTCAGTCTAGAAAGATAAGCGGGAGACAGGTGGCCAGGATGCTGCCTTCGCATCTCAGAATGCAGTGAAGGGGCTAGAGAGATGGCTCAGCAGTTACACTGGCTGCTCTTCCAGAAGACCCAGGTTCAGTTCCCAGCACCCACGTGGCAGCTGACAACCATTGTAACTCCAGTTCCAAGGGATCCCACGCCCTCTTCTGACCTCTGTGGGCATTGAATGACATGGGTGCACTGATATACATGCAAGCAATACCCTCATACTTAAAATAAAAATAGTAAATAAAATATATTAAAAATAACACAGGGAAACCATTCATTTACATTCTATTCCCCAACAATAAACATTGTAAATGTTTATTGGGTACATATAATGTGCAAGGTCCTATGCTAAGATCTGCACATGGCTTATCACATTTAATCCTCTAACTCGGCAACATGAATGTGATTATTCTTGGCATTTTACAGGTGAAGAGATTGTAGTTTAGGGAGATTCTGTAACACTGTCAGTGTAGCCTGAACCAGGAGCTTTCTCTCACATGTTCTGCTGAGCCCTATTCACTGAGCTTTGATCCTCTTCTCTTGCTGTTGTCTTTTCCTACCTGGTAAACAGAACGGAACAGCCTATGGGCAAATACAGAGATCTGCTTCAAGCAAAACCAGAGCAATCAGTTTCTTTGGGCATTGCCCTAAGCCCTGACCTTGTAGATCCTAAGAGCTCTTCATAGCAGTAGTTGGAGATATTCTGTGGGCCACAAATTAGCCTAAGAAATTCTAAAAGGGCTGAGATTTGACTCAGTGGTAGAAGGCTTACCTAGTATATGCAAGGCCTTGGGTTTGATCTCTACTGTATCTCTCTCTCTCTCTCTCTCTCTCCCTCTCTCTCTCTCTCTCCTAGTTACTGCATTGATACAGGAAAAGGCATGTAAAATTTTCATAATGTGTGCTATATGATTATGTAACTCAGTATTTAACATGATATAATTTATTATATAGTAATTATTAATGAGACACTAGAAGTATCTCAAGATAATAAACACATTATGATAGAATACAATACAGTGCCTTTTGTAGTGTATAAAGTAAAATGTTCTCCCAAGCAATAAAGTGGTTAGTGGAAAGATATTTTATGCTGATTCAATCTTAAATATTTTATTTTTATTATTTTTTTACCTGTATGAGTGTATTGCCTACATGCATGTAAGTGTACCCATGCCATGTAATGCCCGAGATCAAAAGAGGGCATCAGATCTCCTGGAACTGGAGTTACAAACAGTTGTTAACTGACATGTGAGTGCTGGGAATTGAACCCGGGTCTTCTGTAAGATCAACCAGTGCTCTTAACTGCTGAACCATCTCTTCAGCCCCCTCTTTCCTAGCATTCTTGGAATAAAAACTATCTTATCATTTTTTTAATGCTTACTGGGATCCTGTGATCCTTTACCAGAGGCTGGCAGTATGGAAGCAGTCTCAGTCAACTTGTCCTCACCCAGAAAGGGTGCAAAAGCCATAGTCACCTTTTATAGTGGTTTACTTTGGAGCCATCTGTGTCTTTCTCATGATTGCATTCCCTGGTGCTTAACACAGTTCTT
>NW_008341889.1:4365033-4392934 GCF_000622305.1 Nannospalax galili | reverse complement strand
GAGACAGGGTCTCCCTGTAGCCCCAACTGGCCTGGAACTCACTATGTAGACCAGGCTGGCTTCGAACTCAGAGATCTGCCTGCCTCTGCCTCCCAAGAGCTAGGATTAAAGGCGTGCGCCACCACGCTTGCCTAACAGTTCTTTTTTTAAGAGAAAATATTTTTAATTTATTCATTTTTATTTCGTGTGTATGACTGTTTTGTGTGCATATACATAAGTGCATCTATGCATACGGTGTCTGCAGAAGCTAGAAGAAGGTGTTGGATCCTCTGGAACTGGTGTTTTGGACAGCTGTGAGCTGCCATGTGGATGCTGGTATCCGAACCTGGGTCCTCTTCAAGAGCAGCCAGTGCTCTTAACTTCTGATCCATCACTCTAGCTCCCTCACACAGTTCTTGAGTTGTTGCCCAGCTTTAATTGCTGGGCCTCCAGCTGTGTCCTGAGTTGCCCTGATGATCTTTGACCCAGGTCTAATTGATGTAAATGCTGACATGGTCTCTTTCACGAGTCCCTGTTCACCCTTCATGTGGTACAGTTCTTCGAATGACACTCATTGTTACCATTATCATTCTTAATAATAGTGAGTTTCTTGATCACTTTGGATCATATTGTGCTGAACTGTCTGTGTGTGTTATTTCATTTAATCCTCATAAACATCTCCAGGAGGCAGGCACTATAATCTCTATTTTATAACAAAGAAATTGAGGTACTGAGAGACGAAGTCATTTACCTGAAACTATACAGCTAGTGAGGGTCAAAGGTGACCTTTGCTGCCCCTGCCTGCAAAGTTGGTCTATGCTGGTACCTGGGTCTTTATGAACGGGATCCATACCATAGTAGACTTATTATTTGTTGGCCTATACTTCTTTTCTTTGAGGAACTACTCTCTAGTAGAGTTTATGTAGTTTTGGAGGAATTGACAGAGCTCCAGGTGTCCGGTAGTCATGTGACTTAGCTCTGGTGAGTCTGAGGAGTCCCTTTATCTCTGGCCATATGATTGGTTCCCAGGCTCTTCTGTTGCTACCTTTTTAGAAAAGGTTTTCTTTGACTGCTGGAATGATGTAATCTGGAACTCGTGGTCCCTCCTTGCTCTTCTCTGTGGAGGAATCCATTGAAGCCTCATAGAACAGAGTAAGTTGTTATAAAGGGAGAAGTGGCACTGAGTGTGGGGAGAGTAGAGAGAGAACCACCTTTGAAGCTCAGGGTTCAGCTGTGCCTGACACATCCAGGACTTTTTGTTTATGTGAGCCAATATGTTTATGTTGTTCTTGACTTAAATCATTATTTTCATTTGAAAAAATTCCTACTTAATTCAGAAAATGAAGGCTTGGCTTCCCCACGGCCATGTTCTGTCTCTGGCCTTGTTGCCTATGTGAAGCCTGGTTGTCTTTGATCCCTGAAAGCTTTGTGTCCCATGAAGTCGGCTGTTTTCTTTGTAGATCTTTAAGTCTTTCTCCAGCAAAAGGAGAAGCATACTCAATTCCTCTCCAGTGCTCCCCCATCCCATGGGGTAGCCCACACACATGGATCTGGGTGGGTTGAAGTTTGAGCTATGAGTGGAGGGTTAGATAAATCTGTTCTTCATAGACATTGGGGAAATTACTCACTACCCTAGGCTTTGAATGCTGATCAAAGACTCCTGAGTGCTGAACTCATCTGGCTCCCAACACTCTCTGGCACCCTGCCAACTCAGGCCAAAACCTTGCCCTCAGCCTCAGTTGCCTTGACTCCCAGCCTTTCTGATCTGCTGTTTGCCTGTGATCTCTCACTCCCTTGTGATTCTGTGCTCCACTCTTCTGGCTCCCTTCCCACATCTTTCCGGTGGCCTTTGGAGAGCATTGTTCCACTGTGAATCAACTCTCCCACACAGAGCCTGAACACTCCCTTCCCTGCAGCTCTCTGGGAAGTTTCTCTTTGCTACTCCCAGGGCATCACTTTCTGCTCTCATGCAAAACCCCTTCTTTGCAGTTCAAGTCATTGTTACATATATTCTTGACCTCTCCTCTTTCCATCAGCCTGTCAGTCATTCTCCCTGACTGACTTGATAGTTCCTGCTGTTACCTTCCAACTCTGCTGTCTCTATGGTCATATGTACAATGAACTTAATGCGGTTGCCTTGGAGGGGGAGCATTAATGGGAGTGGTTAGTTGTGGCAGAAGAAGGACTTCATGTAAGATAACCTGTAATAAAGTCCCTGAAAAATGAATAGGATTGCTACAGGTGGATCAAAAGTGAAGAGCCATCGGGCAAAGAGAACAACTTGGGCAGAAGCTTGGGGATCTGAGAAGGTGTGCTGGGGTACCAGTGATAGGGAAGGAACAGAGAACCCATGTTGATGGGGCATGATTGTGTTTACTTAAGATTGAGGAATGAATCAGGCAGCAGCCTCTACCATTAAAGGGAGAAGAACGGGATGGTGGTGTAAAGGACAGATGAGAACTTGGTTGGAGATTTTGTAAAAGGGGAGGAGCAGCAATGAAGTAATTTAAAACATTCATAGTAAGATCAAAGCCGTAGAGAAAGAGGAGAAGATGGAGAGGTTTGGGAACACGCTGGCCATGAGGAAGCAAGAAGTGGGGTAGAGGAATGAGCTTGCAGAGACTAAGGCCCTGCCTAGTGATGGAAGCCTCGCAGGTGTTCCAGGATGCTATGGGACAACAGCTGTATACTCAGTAGGATTCAAAGGTCTCAGCCTTTTCATTACCTTGTGCATTACAAGGAAGATAACTTATTTCATGATAGTAAAAATGGTGTACATTATAGAAGCTTATGATGTTTCTCAAACCATGTTTTATAGAATATGACAGCTCTGAGAGGTGTTAATAAGAGTCCAGGGAAATAGAGTTCTGTGATCAAATAAAGTTGGCAAACACCACATTCTATGTGATTCATAGAGCTTATTCACATATTAAAAGCTCTGAGAAATACACACAAGAAACTGGTTTGATGTTGTTTAACCCAGATTTTTCCAAATACACTTATTTGTTCCTTCATTCTTTCATTCAGCAAGCATTCAGGAAGCACATGCTATAATAGTATGTTTTGTGCTCAGATAACCACTGTCCTGTGGTAGAGAATGTGGGCGGCCCATGTCCCTGGTCTTCTGTGACTGTGGTCTGGTGTAGGCACGTCTTGTCAGCTGACAGGCCCTGGTGTTCTGAGGAGGTCTGTGTAACCAAACCTTCGTGAAGGTTATTTAAACATTTCTTCTTGTCCGGAATGGAGTGATGTGGAGTGTGTGTCTTTCTTTCTGTCCCTCTGTCCTAGTGTCTCCATCTTTACATCACTTCCTCTACCTTTTCATAGAGCATCTCCTGTCCTTCCTCTGCATAGACAGTGGATGGCAAGTAAACTGTCAGGTGTAGGAAGTCGGTGACTTGCCCAGGGTTGCTCAACTAGTCAGTTGCAGAAGAAACTAACCCTTCTAGTGCTAGGCTCTATGCTCTTTGCATTCTTGATGAGAAAGGATGATTTGAAATGCCTGAAAGTGAAACAAAACAAAACAACAAACTTTAAGGAGACTGCACAGGTTGAACAAGACTATGGATGATGCCAATTTAATCAGTCTAGTAGCAGGGCTTACGGCTCTCCACCATCGCCCTCTTCCCCGCATGCTGAGTGGTCATATGACCCACGTCAATGACCACTCAGCTCAGTCAACTACTCTATGCAGTTCTTCAATTTTCACAGCTCTGTGAGGCAGTAATTATTGCTGCACTTCATAAGTGAGGAAGGAAGGAAGCTCAGAGAGGTGATTAGTGTGTCTGTGTTTACACAGCTCATAAGGGCAGAGCTAAGCCTCCATTCTAGGCCACTTTGAGCCCGAGCTCTTCATTCTGTATGAGGTGGAACATTTTCTGATTTAAGACTTGCCCGTCACAATCAGTTTGTCTTTTCTCCTTTCCATTTTAGCCTTTCTCCTTTGTAAAACCTGATCTCAGCCAGAGTGAGGCATGTGCCTGTCATCCCCCTACTCAGGAGACTGAGGGATGAAGAGCACCACAAGTCTAAGGCCAGCCAGGGCTGGATGGTGAGACCAGTCTCAACAATACATGAACAAACAAACACATTTTTAAAAACCAGCAACAAAATTCACAAATAAAAAGCTCAAACCACACCAAACCAAAAGAAACTTTAATTCTTTAGGAGCTGAGGGTCTAGAGGTGAATACACATAGTTGGTATAGGTTCTTGTGAGACTTAAAACTAATGGCAACACAGTAACAATATACAGAATCAAGGAAAATGTCAAATAGTCATCAGTATGATGCTAAGAATTGAAATCAAACAGAAGGAGACTATTTTATTTTTTCAATCCTCCTCCTCTTCCTCCTCATCCTCGTCATGCTGTATATAATGCTGGAATGACCACCTTTGTACCAAATTATTCTCCTCCTTTTCTTCTTCTTCCTCCTCCTGCCCATCCTCCTCCTTCCCCTCTTCCTTTGCTGTTTACTGTGTAGCTCTAGCTGGCCTTGAACTTTCAGTCCTCCTGTTTCAGCCTTCTGAGTGCTGGGAATACAGGTTCCTACCAGCTGGTCTGTCTAGTTTAGATTGGGTGGTATATCAGTTACTTTTCTTGTTACTAAGACAACATACCTGACAAAGCACCTTAAGGGTTTATTTTAGTTCACAGTATTAGGGGCAGTCCATCATGGCAGGAAGTCCTGGGGAGTTGAGGCAGCTGGTCACACTGCATTGGCAGTCAGGAAACAGAGACTGAGGAATGTTTGTGCTCAGCTCACTAGTGTCCTTTTTCTTCAGTCTAAGACTCCATCCTGAGTGATGGTATCTTAACCCAGTTAAGGTGAGTCTTCCCACCTGAATTAACCTAATGTTCATAATTCCTCATAATTGCCCATAGACTTGTCTCCTAAGTGAGTATAGATCCTGTCCAATTGACAATCAGTATTAAGCATCACTAGTAGTCAAGGGAATGCCTTTTCATGACGTAGTGAGACCCATTAGGAGGATATTGTAGTAGTTTTGACAAGATAATGGTGGTGGTTAGTTATATCGGTTACCATCACAGTAGTGCTGTGTAACACACATTCCCATAAACTAAGCAGCATGCATGAATAATGATTTGCTGTTGCTCAGGAGTTGATGGAATGACTGGGTAGTTGTGTTGATCTTAGCCAGCCTCCGTTGGTCTTGATGAAGCTAGTCTGTGGACCTGTGATCAGCTGTGGGTCAGGGAGGCAACTTTGCCATGTTGCCTGGGTTGTTTACTGTGGTGGAGTAGGGAAACTAGATGTCAGCTGCTGTAGGATGACTGCATGGATGATCTGAGATTGGCTGGGCCAGCTTTGCTCCTTCCCTCATGTCTCTAGGCGCCTAGCTTGACCTTCTTATTCCTGGTCATACTTTTATGGAGTTGTGGGGAATCCAGAAAGGAGACAAAAATTAGCAAATACAGACTTAAAACTTGTGTTAAGTTAGCTTCTGTCCTTTTGGTTACAGGAGGGTTTCCACAGTTGGTGTGGGAGGGCATTGGTAAAAGGCAGGAATTCAGAGAGTACAAAGACATATGGGGAGATACAAAAATTGAGGCCAGGATCGGGAATACGATGAGGCAGAAGTGAGCAGACAGACTTGAACAGGCTCAGAAAACATTTTGGAGCTATAGTCCAAAGAACATGCCAATAAATTAGATTTAGGACATAAGAGAGAAAGATGAAGAAATCAAATATAAGTCCTAGATTTGGGGCCAAGCAGCTTGGGAAACAATGAGGCGTTTACTCAGATGGCAAAGACTGGGCAGGAGCAGGTTGGAGTTCCTGAGAGTTCAGGTATCTAGAGTTCTGAGACACCTCTTAGACATTGAGGTAAAGATGGAAAGTTTGTGGTTGGATATAGAAATAGGAGGTTCTTGAGGAAATCAGGGCTGAGCAAGTAGATTTCAGAGGCACCCACAGAGCCAGTGTTTGAAGCCATGGTACTAGACTAGGCTACCTAGGAAGAGAATGGCCAGGTGAGGAATAAAGCAGGCCCAGGAAAGAGCCCAGCACACCAGCCTTAGAAATAAAGCAGGAAAGTAGAAGACAGCAGAGTCCAGAGAAATCTAGGGCATGTTGGTATACAGACAGAGAGAAGCGGAGCACCTCCATGTGGTGAATGCAGCTGGTAGGATGTGAACTGAGACTGAGCACCGGGTCTGGCCACATGGAGGTCTTTGGTGAGTTTGACTTGTATAGTCTTGGTAGTGTGACAGAGAGAAACACAATGGGAGGTGTCTGAGGAAGGCACATGAAGGGAGAAGTCCCCACTGAAAAGGTAATCCCATTTTTCAAAAACATGTGCCATAAGGGGACTCAGAGGTGCAGGTTTGTCAGGTGAGGGGTTTGTGTTGGGGATTATAAATCATATGCTGTGCTGAGAGGTGATTGGAAGAGAGGATGAGGTGCCCTGATGACAGGACTGCTTGAGTTGCAAGAGAGAATGAGACTGAGAACTCAAGATAACACTTTAGTTAGCATTTGACCTTAGTTGTTCACCCCGTATTTTATGGTTAATTTTGGAGTGAAAGGCTATATGCTCTCTTGGAACATTTTCTACCATCAACCTGGGTAGAAAGTGCATGAGGTCTTTTGTCTTGTGTGCAGCTGTAGTGCCTGTACAGTAGTTTTACTCAACACACACACACACACACACACACACACAAATTCTCTTTCTCTCTCTCTCACACACACAGACATATGTTCACATGCCCACTCACACAGAGATGCACACACTTGTACACACATACATACAGACACACACATACATACACATGCACAGACACATACACAGGCACATTCACACTCACACAGAGGCACATGCACACACAGAGACATACATACATTTAGACACACACACTTTTCACACACACATACTCATACACTCACATGCACACAGACACATATACATTTTTCAATTCCTTGTCTTCTTTTGCAGTGCTGGGGCTCAAACCTATGATACTCTACCACTGAGCTCCATCTCTGGCCCCATGTAACTACCATTATAGAGCAAAGACTTTGGAATAGTGCTGTCTCCGTAGGTCATGCCCAGTGTTTCTTACCATGATTACTGAAGCTGGTAAATTCATTCTTAGGTTTTGATGTGGTTTGTAAGTTGGACAGACCCCAGACAGAGCTAAGAAGGGAATGCGAATTCATGTTTTTCTTCCTCATCTGGCTTCTTCCTGGCTCTTAGACCAGTATGACTTGATTTTCTTTTTTTGATTAATATAAAGAACAGTGGAACTGTTCAAATGGCAATGCCAAGATTCCCTTTTATTTGTAGATTAGAAGAATGTGAGCTCTAACTCAGTAGATCTCAGAGAGGCATGCATTCTGGAATTGCTGCTGAGCCATGACTTCTGCTTTTTGTGCTAAGTCAGTGTAACCTGAATTTTAAAGTGTAAAGTAGGGACTGGTAATATGGTTCAGTAGGTAAAAGCATTTGCTATAGCACTATTAGGATCAGAGGTAGATTTCCCAGAACCCATTTAAAGCTGGGTTTACATACAGACATACATGTTTGTTATCTTTGTGCTCATAAAGAGAGACGGAAGAGGAGACAGGAGAATCCCCTAAGCTTGTGGACCCACTAGTCTGGTGTACCAAGCGGCAAAACAAGACCCCCGTCTCAAACAGTGAGGACTGACACATGAGGTTGTCCTCTGACCTTCACATGTGCACTGTGATGCTCGCATAAACACATATCACATACACACAGCCTGCACATACACACACAACACACACATACATAGGCACATATACATACACATGTACACATACACACACAGAGATAGAAAAAATAAAGTGGAAGGGAAAGCAAATAAATAAACGGAAGCTTGAAAAGTTCTTTAACTGAGGCAAGTATACATTTGGCATTACTTAAGCGTCTTTTTTTTTTTTTTTTTTTTGGTCTTTTGAGACAGGGTCTCCCTGTAGTTCCAGTAGCTGTCCTGGAACTCACTATGTAGACCAGGCTGGCCTTGAACGCACAGAAATTTGCCTGCCTCTGCTTCCCAAGTGCTAGGACTACAGGCGTGTGCCACCACGCCTGGCTTAAGCATCTATTTTTATTAGGAGTGTGTGCCCTTTGTGTGTGCCAGGTGAGTATGTTTGTGTGAATAGATCTAATACCTTTCTGAGTTCAGTGATAGCCTTAGAAAAGTTTTGTTCTATGGCCTTGAATCCACTTTGCTGCTCATACAAGTTTCAAATGTGTTCATGCTGTGAATTGAAAACCACACCTTTGCAGGTCTACCTCAGAGCTTTCTGATTTGCCAGAAATAATACCGAAAAGACCTGTTAAGGTCTTATAATTATATCTAATAATAATCTGAGATATCCTAGTTTAATGTTAATTAGTAGGAAGACAATGAAGTCAAGAATCAGGGCTTAAATCAGACTATGTTACTGGGCTGGGTGGTGAGGGGAGGGGGCCTGTAAACTCTACTGATCAGGCTGAGAAGCTAGTTCAAGACATGCTGGGACTATTTCAGAGTCAGTCTGGACAACTCAGTGAGACCCTATCTTAAAATAAAACAGTGAAAAAGGGCTTTGTTCATATAGCTCAGTGGTAGAATGTGTGCCTAGTATAGGGTTCAATCCCAGGTCCTACAAAAATCAGTCAATCAATCAATCAATCAATCAATCAACCAATCAATCAATCAATCAATCAATCAGTCACTCATTCAGATGATTTTGGAGCCTAGACATGTAAATGCTGCCACTGTGGAGCCATAGGTACTTGAGAATATGTTTTTGTTACATGAGGACATTCAACTCTATCAGACTTGGCCAGTCAGACAGGTACACATTAACCTTATTCAAATTTCACAGATACGCTGTTTAAATGACATGACATTTTATTATTATCATCAATGTAAGATTTACTTTCCTGTCACATATTGGAGAGAAAACCTTGAACTGCATTTCATTCAACTTTTGTCAAGCCTGAACTTGGGATAATATTTAACAGATCTAGACCAAAGGTCATATTACCTGTTACCCTATTTTTTAATATTTGATTGCTATTTCTGAGTTAATCTGAAAGCAATTCATCTTGTTCAAATGACACAGAAATGCCTTTGCCAAGGCTTCCCTTATGAAGCCACTGTCAAGTGTTAATATGACAAGAAGCCTGGTGAGGAGCATTTTTGTCATTTCTGGCCAAGCCCTATCAAAACCATTTTGCAACTGCTTTCATTATCCTGTGTGTCCTAATCAGCTGTTTTCTCCTTGGTATTCAGTAACAGGGGATGCTTCCCTTCTGATAAATTGATGTCATAAACAATCACTATTTTATGAGTCACATGACTATCTTTTATTCCCTGGATCTGGAGAAGCTCCAGATTCAACAACCGTAGTCTGGAATTCTGGCTATCAGTATGAAGCTGAATTGTTGCCCTTACATCTGTGGATGAGAAAAGAAAAAGAAAAGGGGGGGGGGAGAGAGAGAGAGAGAGAGAGAGAGAGAGAGAGAGAGGTGTGGGTGGCTCCATTCCCCACTCCTGTGGGTAAGTGAATGCCCCAGAGGGCATGTGCATCCCCACAGATCTCCTTGCCTTCTTCCATCTTAGCTGATGAGGGCTTTTCATCAGTACCCACACCATGCCAGGTGTGAAGCTGTTAAGGACAAATACCTTTTTGCACGGATTTTCTTTGAAACATAAGTCAGTAACTACTCTAACGCTAAACAACAACAAATAGACCTGTGATTTTTCTCTGGGCTACCTTGCTTTAAAAAAAGAGGGCCGGCCTCCCAATTCCCCACTTTTCTCCTGATTTTCTCATAGCACCTACTGCCTCTGGGTTGTCACCTCCCACTTGACTCTGGGGCCTGGCCTTTTGCCTTGTTTTGGCCTGTGAAACAAGAGTGCATGGAAAGCCTCAGGCATGACTGTGTTGTCTTGGTCTCTCTCACTGCCCTTGGAACCTGAGGACAATACGAACAAGCTCAGGGGCCCTGGTGAAGAGGGCTCATGGTCCAACTTCCAGCCATCAGGTGCCAGAAGTGTGCCTGTCCGCTCTACTTAGTCATGAGAAAGAATGTGCTTTTACTGTTTGGTGCTAATGCTAATTATGGAGTACGTTTTAAACCTTTTAAAGTCTTGTGCGTGTGGTATACTACTGTGCAATATCCCCAGTCCTTTTAAGTATTTATTTATTTTGAACATATTTTATTTATTCTTTTGACAGTCTCATATAGTTGTGTGTGTGTGTGTGTGTGTGTGTGTGTGTGTGTGTGGGCAGCCACCGCTCCTGGATGTATGTTCATGATGGTGTCTGCCATGTCGTATCCAGCACAGCATTTCATAGTACTTCTTTCCATCCTCCAGCTCTTACAGTCTTTGTGCTCTCTTCTGTGATGTTCCCTGGGCTTTGGAAGGGGTGATACTGATGTCTTGTTTAGGGCTAAGCACTCAACTCAGCACTTTGACCAATTCATTGTCAGCCATTGCAGAGAGCAGCTTCTATGACCAGGCTGAGAAGAGCACAGGTTTGTGGATATGCATGGGTTTTGTTTTTGTTTTTACCAAAAGGTGGTAGAATTTCCAGTGGCTTCTAGACACTTCTACTTGTGTCATGTTGGGTGTGTTCAGACTAGGAGCATCTCCATTGCTCCTGAGGACCAGTCAAGGTCATTTGACTCTATTCTGTTTTTGACATATGTGCTGGTAAATAAGCCACACATGCATGTGTTCTGCTTGGTTTTCTTCCTTACTATTTAATTTCTAACTCTTCCTTTTTAATTCTTACTAGTATGTTGTTTAAATGTTATGTGCATGTGTTTTCTCTTTTTAAAATTTTATTTATTATTTTTATTTTATGTGTATGAGTATTATGCCTGCATGTGGGTAAGTGCACCCATGTTGTGCAATGCCTGCGGAGGACAGAAGAGGCTGTCGGATCCCCTGGAACTGGAGTTATGGACAGTTGTTAGCTGCCATGTGGGTGCTGGGATTCAAACCAGTGTCTTCTGCAAGAACAGTCAGTGTTCTTAACTGCTGAGCCATCTCTTCAGCCCCACATGTGTTTTCTTAAATTTCTTTTCTGGAGAATAAATTCACCATTTACATATTTAAAAGGGTGCAGTCCAGTGGTTCAGAGTAGACATATCTGCATTTGTTTGTTTGTTTGTTTGTTTGTTTTGCAACAGGATTTCTCTGTAGCCCCAGGTGGTTGGAACTTGCTATGTAGACCAGGCTGGCCTCAATCTCAGATCTCACAGAGATCTGCCTACCTCTGCCTCCTGAATGCTGGGATAAGGTGTGTGCCACCAGTCCTGACTGATTGAGTGATTTGTGATTTTTGAACCATCAGTACTATCCAAGTTTAGAAGATTGCTACTACCCTCCCAGAGAAGCTTCCTACCTTCAAATATCCCCTTTTCCCATCCAGTCAGCTTTCTGCTGGTATGCATTTGCACATTCTGGACATTTCTGTACAGCCTGCAGTCCTTTTATATTACAAAATGCTTTCAAGATACATGTTTTACCATGTTCCAGTATTTAATTCTTAATGGTAGAATAATATTCCACCACACAGATATGTGGCAATTTGTTTATTCATCAGTTGATAGTCATTTGGGGTGTTTCCACGCTTTGGCTGTTTTGGGTAGTACTGCTCTGAGCCTTCCTGTACAGGTTTTTGTGCGAATTTGTTCTCAGTTTCCTTAAGTAGACACAAAGGATTGACAGTGTGAAGTCATATGATCACTCTATGCTTAACATTTGAAGAACTGCCAAACCATTTCTCACAGTGTCTGCACCATTTTACATTTCCAGCAGCAGCAGTGTAGGGGTTCTGACCTCTCCACATTCGCCAACATTTGCTCTGTTTCTATTTTCTTTCCATTTTAGCCAACATGTATGTGTGAAGTGGCATCTTGTGGTTTTGATTTGCGTTTTTCTAATGACTGATGATGTTGAACATCTTTTCATGTGCTTGTTGGTCATCTGCATGTATTCTTTGGAGAAATGACTTTTGAAGGCTTTTGCCCATTTTAATGTTTCCTGTTTGCTTGTTTTGAGACAGGGTCTCACTATGTGAGACAAGCTTCAGTGTCTGGCCTCAAGTGATCCTCCTGCCTTTGCCGGGACTTCAGGTTTATGCTACTGTACCTGGCTTCCTTTGTTTATTCTTTAAAATTTATTTTTATTTTATGTATATGAGTGTTTTGCCTGTAGATATGTAAGTGCACCACATGCATGCAATGCCTGTGGAGGCCAGAAAAGGGCATTAGGTCATATGGAACTGGAGTTATAGTTGTTAGTTGCCTTGTGGGTGCTGGGAACTGAACCCGAATCCTCTGGAAGAGCAAGCCAGTGCTCTTAACTGCTGAGCCGTCTCTCCAGCACCCCTTTGCTTATTTTTAAATTGAGTTATTTGTCTTTGTGTGTGTGCATGCTGAGCATTGAACTCCGGTCTTGTGCATGTGCTATCCTACTGCGCAATAGCCCCAGCCCTTTTAAGAATTTATTTATTTTGAACATATTTTATTTATTCCTTGACAGTATCTTATAGTATACAGAGTATCTTGATCCTATCTACTCTCATACCTCCTATCTTTATGTCAGTCTCTTTTTTTCATTTTTGTTGTTTTTATAACTGAGTCTAAATAGTGCTGCCTGCTATAATGTTGACCGATCTTTCTATCTTGATCTTGTTCAGGTCTTGTTCAGGTACCCATAACTGTAGTGAATTCATGAGTGCAAAAAAGCAGGAATTTTCCTTCAAGCCCGTCCAATGACATCAGGAGACACTAAAAATGGTGATGGCTCTGAAGTAGACACTTTTGTTACTTCTGAGTTTTCAATTCTGAATACAGCAAGCTTTAATAAATAAAATGTCTTATGTATTGTTTTGTGGCTGTGTAAATATCACTTTCCTTATTGAAGTAAATATGATTATAAGAATTTCACACTGCACTTGAGAACATTGGGCATTGGTTTATTGTATGGAGTATGCTTTCTCAAATCATGACATTTTTAGACTGTATTGGCAAAACATAGAGATTTAGCTCAGATAACATCCTCTAGCTTGAGGAATTTTGAATGTTATAAGATGTTTATAAGTGATAAGAATTTCTTTGCTTTGGGCTGGAGAGATGACTCAGAAGTTAAGCTCACTGGCTGCTCTTGC
This sequence comes from Nannospalax galili, assembly GCF_000622305.1. Classification (NCBI taxonomy): domain Eukaryota; kingdom Metazoa; phylum Chordata; class Mammalia; order Rodentia; family Spalacidae; genus Nannospalax; species Nannospalax galili. The sequence continues at coordinate 4,379,796 of NW_008341889.1, read as the reverse complement.
AGGGGACCTAGGTTCAGTTCCCAGCACCCACAAGGCAGCTAACAACTGTCCTTAACTTGAGTTCCAGGGGCTCTGACAATCTGACACGCTCTTTTGGCCCCTGCAGGCATTGCACAACATGGGTGTGCTTGTGTACATGCAAGCAAAGATATACACATAAAATGAAAATAAATAAAAAATTTAAAAAATTTATTTGTTCTGGGAAAGGTAGTAGAAGTACTGGGGTGACAGGAGGTGGAAAGTTGTATAAAATGTGATACTTCTGTTCAGATCTTTGAAACATTCCAGAAGTTGTATGAATTCATTCCTCAGTTCTGTAATACTCAGAATGATCTGGGTCCAAACATCATTTCTTTGTGTCTTTTTTAAGATTTGTACCGTGTGTGTTGCATTTTTTTTCTCCTTGGGAAAGCATTTTGGATCTTAGAATTAAATCCAAATAGAAAAAAAAAAATGTTCTGGTTAAATTTTATCTTAATTCACCCATATGCTTGGAATGCATTTCGTCTAGAAAGTGAGGAATATGTGTAATTAAGAGCCCTTATTCTTTAGCTAAGGCCATAGCTTTTTTGTTTAGCTTCATTTTTACGGTAATAAAATACTCAAAAGAAAACTAATGCCAGTATTTAAGTTATCAACATTAAAACTCAAAAGTCACTATAAAACTTTAAAAAGTGAAATAACAAAAACATACTTTCGCTTTATTTCCTATGTATGATTCTGTTTAAAATTAGACAAACTTTAAGAAAGAACTTCTACTCGAGGACGTGGGTGCCAAGATCTGAACTTTTAACATCCATTTTTATTCATGTGTTGGTGAATCTCTAGTCACCTGTCAACATTCTGTTGTTACCTCCTCACTTAGTGATTCATAACACTTTGAAAAGGGGTCATGGTTTACTCTTTGGTGTACACGGTCTGCCAATTATTTGGGTTAGTAATGATTCTGAAACACTTCACACAAATCACTTTTATAAGTGCCTCATGGGTTGTAGCACTCTTCTTTGTTTTCAAGTCAGTTTTTCCTATGGTGAAGATCATGTCTTGTTCATTTTTATAACCACCTGCACACCTCATATGTAGTTCACCATACATCATAGATATATAATAAATGTCAGATGAGTGATTACATCGATGCCTGATTCTATTCCTGTGAACAGATTGGCTCCTGAACTGAAAGTGGTGAAAAGATGAATGGACGTGTGGAGAGGGGACAGTTGAGGGAGGGAGGAGGTTGGCAGGCACTCAACATGAGAAAAGTGAGATTAGAAGGATCAAGAATGCTTAACCTGGATGGGCATGGTATTGTATGCTCTCAGCACTTGGGAGGCAGAGGCAGGCAGATCTCTGAGTTCAAGGCCAGCCTAGTCTACATAGAAAGTTCTAAGCCAGCTGAGGCTATATAGTGAGACCCTGTCTCAAAACAAGTAAATAGACAAACAAAAACAAAAATCTCAACTCAATCTATGTTCTAGTTATCTAATGCTGGATAAGAAATTTCCCTCCCCACACTGAAAAGGCACACAGTAACTGTTCTATCCCACTCATGGCTTCTTGGAGTAATAACTGGGCAGTGCACAGATTTGGGAGGGATGTCAGCCTCTGTTCCATAAAGCCGAGGTCCTTGGAAACCCTGAATGATTGCAGTTGGAATCATGCTGAAGTTCTCATCTGGTGGGCTCCTGGGCTGGCATAGTTTAAGGACTGGGTGTCAACTGGAAGTCTGCACTTGAGCACCTGTAGATGCTCTCTCCACACATCATGGGCATGTCTCAGGGTAGTGGTGGGGTTTAAGAGAAGTGTCCAAAGAGACAGAAGCCCAAAAGAAGCAGACAGGAGCTACCTGGGCTTCATGACCGAGGCTCAGTGGTCACATATTATCACCACTGTGTTAGCTGAAGGAGCCACAACCCAGGCAGAGTCAAGATGAGGAGAAATAGAGCCTGAGTCTTAGTGGGAGAAGTGTCTGTGAATTTGCAGTTATTTTTAAAAACACGAGCATTAAATACCATAAAGATCAGATAATGTAAATGATGGAGAGAAAAAAGAACATGAGAATGCAGTATTAATTTATTTTGTCATCAAGAGGACATCTGAAAACATCACTAGACACTTTATAAACTATTTAGCTTATGGTTAATATCTTGTTTTTGTTTTTGTTTTGTTTTGTTTTCTTGAGTGAGGTCTATAGCCCAGCTTGGTCTCAAACTCTGTGTGGCTAAGGATGACCATGAACTCCTGATCTTCCTGCCTCCTGAGTGCTGGGATTACAAGTGTGTTTACCACGTCTGGTTTATGGGATGCTACCTATGAAACCTAGGACCTTATGCATGCTAGACAAGCACTCTATCAACTAAGTTACATCTCAGTCCTCATGGTATTTAAAAAATATAATTTTTTGTTCCTGGTAATGGGTGAGATTTGTTTCCTATAGAATTAGTTTTTTTTCCCCCCAATTCATTTATTTTTTCCCTCTTCTAGATCAGGTGTATAACAGCTGGCATTTCAGTTTTGGAAGTTCACTAACTGAGATGCACACAGCGTAATCATAAGGGTGACTATTTCTGTGGCCCACTTTGCTTTGTTCTAGCATGTTCTGTGATTGCAGTCGTCACTGACCTGTGGTGATCTTTCCAATGATTCGGTGATGAAGGTTGCAGTCTGCGTGTATTCACAGTGGGACTGGGCACTTTTGTTGACTTATTCACAGTTCGCTTTGCCTCGTGCTTTAGGCTTGAAAACCACATTTGGCTACAATGAAATTTAAACAGGGAAAGGAGAGGAACTACGTACAGGAAAGAGAAGAATTATCGAGGACAGATGCTGCCTTAGATGGTTTTATTTTTGGTGCCTAGAAACCACACATTACTGTTTTCCAAAGAAGTGTCACATTACAGGAGCATCAGGCTGGGGCTTCACAGGGATCCAGGGAACAGCGAAAGTGGTGGGACCATCTTGGAGGAGGGAGTGCCCACTTACCTTTCCCTTTATTAGTCTACATGGGTGCTTTGTTTCCCCTCCCTTCCTTTTCTTCCTCCTTTCTCCTTTTATTCTCTTTCTTAGGAATTCCAAAGTGGCTTATGACCTGGACATGAAAAATCGTGCTATATTCGGCAGGTCTGGAATGCTCTATGTAGACCTAGCTGGCCTGGAACTCACAGATTCATTTGCCTCTGACTCCTGAGTGCTAGGTTCAAAGATGTGCACTATCACGCCTGATTCCTCCCCAACCCCTTCCATCTTGCAGGTTTTTGTTTGTTTGTTTGTTTTTTGTCTTATTGATACAGGGTCTCTCTATAGCCCCAGCTGGCCTGGAACTCACTGTGTAGACCAGGCTGGCCGCAAACTCACAGAGATCCACCTGCCTCTGCCTCCCAAGTGCTGGGATCTCAGGTTTTGTTTTAAGGGCAAGGTCTCACTATGGAGCCCAGAATGGTTTCACTCTTGTAATCTTCCCTATCTTTCCTAGTGCTGTTAGGTATGTACCACCTTGGTGGCTGTGCTAGATAGCTTTAGTGTCAATTTGACACACCTGGGTTGAGAGAGCCTCAATTGGGGGATTGCCTCTATTGGACTGGCCTGTGGCCATGTTTGAGGGCATCTTCTTGATGAGTGATGTGGGAAGGCCCAGCCCATTTGGGGTGGTGCCACTCCTGGGCAGGTGGGCCTGTGTTGCATAAGAAAGCAGGTTGAGCAAGGGCCAGGGGAACAAGCCAGTAAGCAGAGTTCCTCCATGGCCTGTGCTCCAGCTCCTGCTTCCAGGTTCCTGCCCTGACTTCCTATTTTGGGCTCCCTGATGAACTGCAACCCGGGAGATATAAGCTGAATAAACCCTTTCCTCCTCAAGTTGGTAGTGGTCAGAGTGTTTTGTCACAGCAATGAAGAAACAAACCAGGTCAGAAATTGGTACCAGAGTGTGGGGAATTGCTGTGACAGACCTGACCTTGGTGTTTTGGGGAGGACTGTGGAAATGTTTGGAACTTTGGGTTGGAAAAGCCATTGAGTGTGGACTTTGGAACAGTTATACTGTAAGAGCTTTGAACAACAGAGGCCTAGCTTGTGAAGCTTGAAAGGGAAGTGGAGACTATCAGAGCTGTTCCTGTGATGTTTTGAATTGAGAATCTGTGGGTTCTGGTCAGCTGGGGCTGAAGAATCAGCTGTGATTAAGAAGAGACCAGAACCTGAAGTAAGGCCTTTGCTTTGCTGGGACAATTGATGCTGGTTAGCTGGGGCTGTAAGATCAGCTGTAAGTAACAAGAGACCAGTATCACTGTGGTGAAATCTTCTGGGAAGTATTTCCTCAGGGTCAGCACACAGAGGGACCCGAACCTCCATCTCTAGCTGGAAGCAGGACTTGGTAATGTGTAAGAGACTCCTGCATGGTTCTGGTGTTGAAAGCGTGAAGGGGTCACAGAGAGCAGCTGAGGCTTGGCTCTGTGAGAGGGCAGGAAAGGCCATAGGTGAAAGTGCAGATTCGGTTGCAGTTAAGACCCCAGGATTGTAGGGGTCATGGAGATAATCTAGGGCCTTTGCACCCCAAGAGGCAAGAAGAGGCCGTTGGTGAAGGTGTAGCCTTAGTTTCAGTAGAGACCCCAGCTTTTTGGAGATGCCGGGACCATGGGACGACCACCAAGGACTGCAGTAGGTGTGTAATGGAGCTGGCCTGGGTCTGCGAGAGGAGCTGAGTGTGCTGTGGACTGCAGAGTCAGAGCTGCCAGTACCCTTTGGCGCCTAGAAGATTGTGCGTGAATCCCAGACAGATGTCCAGCCTCGAGCTACTTTGCTGGACTTTGGTTTTGCTTAGGTGTGCCCGATTCTTCCCTTTGAAATAAGATAGTACTTGTTTTGGCTTTTACAGAAGCCCACCCACAGTTAAGAGACTTTTAAAAGAGACTATGGGCTTTTAAGTGTTTGGATTTTTAAAGGGTTGTGGGGTTTTTAAGGTTGTACTGTCTTATGTTGTGATATTAACATCTTATCTTGGGGACAAAAATTGGAAAGTTTATGGTTTAATAGTGATGTTTGTGTGTCAAGTTGACAAGGGGTCAATTGTGCTGGATAGCGTTAGTGTCAACTTGACGCACCTGGGTTGAGAGCCTCAGTTGGGGGATTGCCTCTATTGGACTGGCCTGTGGCCATGTCTGAGGGCATCTTCTTGATGAGTGATGTGGGAGGGCCCAGCCCACTATGGGTGGGCCAGGGATTCAAGCCAGTAAGCAGCGTTCCTCCATGGCCTGTGCTCCAGCTCCTGCCTCCAGGTTCCCACCCTGAGTTCCTACTTGGGCTCCCTGATGAACTGTGACCTGGGAGATATAAGCTGAATAAACCCTTTCCTCCCCAAGTTGGTATGGGTCAGAGTGTTTTGTCACAGCAGTGGAGAAACAAACCAGGTCAGTGGCCTTCATGTTACTATCTTCAGTATACTTTAAATACTTTTTATAATGGAAAATGTCAAACATAAAATAAGAGAATAGTATAAGGAACATCTTTTTAAAAAAATTTATATTTTCTGTGTATGAATGTACTGCCTGTGTGTATGTAAGTACACTCATGTGGTGCAATGCCTAAAGAGGTCAGAAGAGAGTGTAGGATTCCCCTGGAACTAGAGTTACAGATAGTTGTTAGCTGCTATGTGGGTGCTAGGAATTGAACCCGGGTCCTCTGCAAAGACCAATCAGTGCTCTTAACCACTCAGCCATCCCATCTCATCAGCCAGGAACATCTATCCATTGTTCAGCTTTGACATTTATTAACTAATGAACAATTTTATTTTGTCTATATTTTTACACATTGCTCAACAGATTATGAAGAAAAAACAAACATTAATTTGTCTGTAGATTTTTCAGTAAGTATCTCTAAAGAAAAGGACTCTTTAAATTTTTTTTCATCTTTTTGAGACATGGTCTCCCTGTAGCCCCTACTGGCCTGGAGCTCACTATGTAGATCAGGCTGACTTCAAACTCACAAGAGATCTATCTGCCTCTGCCTCCCGAATGCTGGGACTAAAGGTATGTGCCACCACACCCGGCTTAGAAAAGGACTCAAAACTATAAGCACAGTATCATTATTGCCCCTCTCTCATCACCCAAATAACCTACCACTGTCTTGAGATCAATCAAACAAATTTTACCAAACTGCAGTCCTGTGTTTGGTGGTGTTCTTCAGTGTTGCGATGTAGGGAGGTAAAATCTTGAAAGGTGGGGCCTAGCCGGAGGGCCTTAGGTCCTGGGAGCCCAGGTATGGATTAAGGTAGTTCTTACAGTTATTCTGAGAGGGTTGTTATGAAAGCCAGCACCCAACCACACTCTACTTTCTGGTTTCTCATGTGGAGACATGATTGCTCCATGCTCCATGATTTGATTCAGCTGAGGGGCTTTTACCAGAACCTCCAAAACTGAGCTAAATGATCCTCTTTTGTGTAAAGTTATCCACCATAGGTACTTTGATTATAACAATGAAAAGCTGAAAAATATACCAATAAACTTTGATATCATCGGCATTATTTAATATTCAAGTTGACATGTTGAGAATTTGTGCTGGAATATTCCCACTGAAAATGAATCCACCTAAATTTCCCAGTAAATTGTAAAACAAAACCAAACAAAATCAGTATGATTCCAGCTTATTCTGAAAAATGAAGTAAATGTATGTTGATTTTATCTAACATTTAGCCTCAGATCATTGCTGCTCATTCTTAGCAGAGTAAATTTTCTTTTTCTTTTTCTTTTGATATCTTTTTTCTTGACAAAAATGAATGTTAAAAATTACTTCTTTCCAGCTGGGCGTGGTGGCACATGCCTTTAGTCCCAGCACTAAGGAGGCAGAGGTAGGTGGATCGCTCTGTGTTTGAAGTCAGCCTGGTCTACATAATGAGTTCCAGACCAGCTGGAGCTACAGGGAGACCCTGTCTCAACCGCCCCCTCAAAAAAATTTACTTCTTTCATTTGCATTTGGATTTTCAGCACTGTTTTAAAGTTTTTTTTGTTTTTTTTGTTTTTTTTTTTTTTTTCCCAAAAGCATTAGAATGCTTCCCTGGTTTTTGCAAAGGCTTTTCTGTTAGGTAGAAAAAGTTAAACAAAGTTAAACAATTATAATGAAGAAGTTATGATGTGTAAGTTCTTTTATTTTTTATTTTTATTTTTGTGTAAGTTCTTTTTTAAAAGTTTATTTTTGGCTGGGCGTAGTGGCGCACGCCTTTAATCCCAGCACTTGGGAGGCAGAGGCAGGCAGATCTCTGTGAGTTCAAGGCCAGCCTGGTCTACATAGTGAGTTCCAGGACAGCTGGGGCTACAGGGAGACCCTGTCTCAAAAAGACCAAAAAAAAAAAAAAGTTTATTTTTATTTTATGTGTTTGAGTGTTTTTGCTTTCATGTATGTAAATGTACCTGTGAATGCAATGCCTGCAGAGGCCAGAAGAGGGTGTCAGGTCTCCTGGAACTAGAATTGTAGATGGTTGTTAGCCGCCATGTGGGTGCTGGGAACTGAACTCGGGTCCTCTTCAAGAGCAGCCAGTGCTCTTAACTGCTGAGCCATCTCTCCAGCCCCGTAATTCTTTTATTGGATGACCTAGTTTAACAAAATGACGTCATTTCATATATATATGCAATATACTTTCATTGTATTTCCCCTTACCCTTTTTTTATCCCCATCCCCAATCCCACCAAGCCCCTTCTTCCCAGCAAGTTCCCCTCCCTACTGTCATGGTTTTTGTATGTGTGCCCCACTTCATTTAATTAGGGTTGCTTGCATGAACAGGTGTGGGGATTTATTCACTTGAGCAAGGGCAACTTACCAGTGTTTTCATCACTGAAGATTATGACTCCCCTCCCCCAGCAGCTATTAACAGCCTAATGAGCCCCTCTCTCATCCATGATGGACAGCTGATGGACCCTATCAGTCTTGAGCAGGTCTTATGCAGGTACCCGAGGAAGCTGTGAGTTTGTGAGTGCAATAGCCATGTCATGTCCATGAGACAGTTTCATAGTGCTCCTCTCCATTGCCCGTTTTTAAAAACATTTTATTTGTTGTTTTTATTTTATGTGTATGAGTATATTGCCTGCATGTATCTAAGTACACCTCTGTCATACAATGCCTGTAGAGGTCAGAAGAGGGTGTTGCATCCTCTGGAACTGGAGTCACAGATGGTTGTTATCTGCAATGTGGGTGCTGGTAACTGAACCCAGGTCCTCTACAAGAGCAGCCAGTGCTCTTAACTGCTGAGCCATCTCTCCAGCTCCCAACAATTGATTTTTACATTCTTTCTAATCCCCCTTCCACGATGTTCCCTGAGCCTTGGAGGGGTGCTATTGATGCTCATTTAGGACTGCGCACTCAACAGTCACTTATTCTTAGCACTTTGACCAGTCAGAAGTCTGCATTAACCATCATGCACTACAGATAGAAGCTTCTCTGACCAAAGATGAGAACAGCACTGGTTGACATGTAATTTTAAAAATAAGATAGAAATGTTCTCTGGAAACTTCTCTTCCTTCTGGATTCCAGTAATGTCATCAAAAGGTCATTTTGGGTCGACCTTCCAGGATAGGATATCTATTTCTAGAGAAATCTATCTTTAGCTTCCTTCCCTGTCTTGGGTTGTGTTGCATTTGATAGATATTTCATAGTTTGCATTATTGGGATTTGTTTGCTATCTTGCTTCATTGAAGGGAAGATGATCTTCCTTTGGCTTTTTTAAATTTAATGGTTGGGGAAGGAGGGTGGAGAACATACCTCTGTTACAGTGATTTTCTGATTATCGCAGGACATCATTCTTATTTTATCAAACTTTTTATGACTCACATATCTTCTCAAACAGAAATTATGGGGGGCTGTTGTTTTGAACTGAGTTCCTGATCAATGCTTCAATAGACCAGAACCGATCAGATCTGACCAGACCAGACCAAAATGGAGCCACATGTAGTGTCACATAATCAACCCCAAAACTTTATGGAAGCACATAGATTCTTAAGTAGGCCAGTTTTCTATGAAAACAGCAGATTCTAGTCTACTTGAGAAAGTATAATATGGAAATCCTCCCTGCTTAAGTCTTACAAAAAAAAAAAAAATGCCTAAAGGAATGCGATTTCTGTCAGTCATAGTTTTAAAGCTGTGGTTTGGTTTCCTTGTTCCCACCTTCCTAAACCCGTCCTTCTGCATCATCCATGGGAGCCCTTGTTCTTTCTTACAGAATGGACACTGTCCCATTCAGAAATGTCACAGAAAAGCCAATTAGCTCTATACAAATTTGTTACAATCTTCTCTATTGACAGTCTTAATTATCGAGGTTCTCTTGCTACTTGAATTTTCAATTTTACGTTCTAGCTATTTCACTTCCTCTTACTACTACTACTGCTATTACGGAGGGCAAGGCTCTGTTGCACAACCTAGGCCTCCCCACGGAAACACACTTCCTGCCTTAACCTCTCCCAATACTTACAGCAGTAGTAAGGTTATTATTGTTTATCTTATTTTGATGCTATGGATATTACTTATAGCTATACTCAGGGCTTTCTGTGGTTATTTTACCTTTTCTGTATAATTTTTAATTGTCTGTGAAATTAATTAAAAAAATAATTTGATACTCATTCCCTTCACTTTTATTTAGCACAATTTTTATTGTGACAAAATGCTAATATCATAAAATCTGTAACAATGTGCATTTTGCTGATGTTATTTACATTCTTTTTTTTTTCATTTCATTACAGCTTTAACATATTCAATAACATTTTCCAGAGCAAGGATACATCTCTTTCAAAGGACTTGCTCATTCATGCAGGATGAGGGGTGGAAGTGGAGATGGAACAGGAAGAGGCAGGCGATGCGGTCATAGCTACTCCCTCCGGTGACACTCACAGTTCTTCACTTTTTGCCCTCAATTAAGGTAACAGATTTTTATTTTTGCCTTTTTGAGACAGGATCTCCCTGTAGTCCCAGCTGACCTGAACTCACTATGTGGACCTGGCTGGCCTTGAAGTCACAACAATCCGCCTGTCTATGCCCCCTGAGTGCTGGGACTAAAGGCGTGCGGCACCACGCCAGGCTAGGAAGACTCATTTTTAATGCTACTAATGCTTAGATGTTTGCACATGTGCCTCTAATCGCTATGTATCTCATTATTACTAGTCACAATCAGTTACACTCGGATCCTTGGCACCTCAGTATGGATATAAAGTCATCAGGTAGATTTTAATGGTAATGTTTATCACCTCTGCTAATTAACATGAAGTAAATTTTTATGCTTCCTCCTCAGAGATGTCATTTTTTTATTTGTTGATTTTTTTGTGTGTATATCATACAGAACATCCCAAACAATCATATTCATCTATATACCCACTTCCCAAATGGCACCCTCCCATAGCCTCCCCCACCACCCACTGGAGCCCATATACTCTGTCATCCCTGTTACTGTCCACTGAGTTGTCGGTACCCCCAGCCATTCCCCAGTGCTTGTCTATCTGCTGAGTCTAGTCAGCCTATCTGGAGAGCCTTGTTTTAGGAAGATCAGCTGTTCCTCATCTAGCAGCAATCAGTTGTCAATATTCCTTTAGATAAGACTGGGGTCTGCTGTTCATTTTCCCTGTTCTATGCTGGGTTACTATCTGGGAGTCCCTTTGGCCACCCTGGCCAACAACTCAAAGGAAGGTATCTCCTGTCTGGTGGTGTTTCTTGTTATGTAGCCTTTAGCTATACATATGGACTCTTAAAAAATTATATTGGCTTCTTTAGTCTTTGGTTATACTTTCCTTTTGGGTGTTTAAGATCCTACAATTGGCCCAGATAAACCAATTTATTTTTATGCTTAAGGTTGTTTAAGGATCTGTTTCTCAGGGGTCACATGGGCTTGGGAAGAGCCCCTGGTTCCTTTCTTTTACCAGTTCCGTCTATGTGAAGATAAGTCAAAGGTCCTGTTCGACCATGGCTGGCTTCGCTTGGAAGCATGGAGGAAGTGTTTCCTCTGTGTTGACCCTCCTCTTTGTAGACTGGACACTGGATCAAGTCCATCTGATGGGTTCTGCATGGCCTCCTTGATCAAGAGGACAGGTGACTAATCACAGTTACAGGACGTTTTGAGAGATGCTCATAGTCCCCTGGAACTAGTCGACCTAGGAGGGCAAGGAGCAAACACCGTCCTTTATGTCCCTCTGACCAAATTAGTATAGGCCTCAAAGTATGGCAGTTAAACATCCAAGAAGGTTAGTTCCACCAGTCTGGTACTTTTAATTACCATGTGCTATGTAAATAAAGCTTGGGCAAAGACCAAACATTCTCAGATAAACCTTGCCTAGCCATATATTATGTTCTTTGATCTAGATGTATGTATAATTTGTCAGCAGGTTATTGGACTAATATGGTTCCCTCCGATTTTTTTTAAAAACTAGCTAGGCATTATTTATCTCTTACATTGTTTAACCCTTCCACCATGATTTCCCCATTTAAGGCCCCTGCCCCCATTTTTCCCATTTCTCCCTCAATAATACCCTTCTCCTATGGTCTCACTTCTCTTGAACTCCTTCTTTCCATTTATTCCCTAGGTTCCTTGTATACCCTTCCCTCCCCCCTTTCCTTAAAATAACCCCATTTTTATCCATATCTCCCTTATTAATGCCTGTTTCCTACTGTTCTTCTCTTTCAGATTCTTTCCTTTACCTCCCTGGCTTCTTTTCATTATCCTGGTTCCTGTAATTATGCCTGGATACATAATCACTTATCAGGATTTGGTGCTAGGATACACATATGAGGGAGAACATACGTATTTTTTTTTTTCTGAGTCTGTGTTACTTCACTTAGTATAACAGTTTCTAGTTCCATCCATTTACCTGCAAATTTCATGATTTCATCTTTCTTTACTGCTGAGTAAAACTCCATCGTATATATCAACCACATTTTCATTATCCACTCGTCAGTTGAGAGACACTTAGGTTGCTTCCATCTCTTAGCTATTGTGAAAAGAGCAGCAACAAACATAGATGTACAAGTGTGTCTGCAATAGGATGAATTTCATCTTTTCTATTACCCCTACTTTTAAATTTACTGAATCTCTATCTCTGTAATTTTGATATTTTAGAAGATGTGCCTTGACTTGGTTGTATTTCAATCTGGATATTACCTTTAGTTTGGCATGATTTTCCTAATTTTTTACTTTATCTTATTGTTTTTTAGGTTTTGTTTTGTTCTGGAACCCCTGTTCTTCACAAGCTGGACTTCCTGCGTGGGTTCTCTACGGTTACTATAGTTTCCTCCCAATTCTTTGTTTGGCTTTTTGCTTAATTTCGTGGGTGACCTCCTCAGCTTGTATTATAACTCTCTTGAGTTTTTCATTTCTATGCTCTGAATTTCCTCCAGTCCTTCTATTTTGGGTCCTTATTTTGGCCATCCTCTGACCTTGGGTTATGTATGTTTGAAATTGAGATCTTTCTGGAATTCTCTGATGATCCTAGGCCTTCTTGCATTTGCAAGGTCAGGGCTCTAAAAGTCAATAGAACATTTTGTGTATGGGATTGGGCCTTGCTGGCATTAGGACCAACTATAGGGTGACCTGTTTGTGCTATTTCTGTTAGGAACACGCCTGTGTTTGTCTTCAGTTGAGCCAAGGTTTGATTCCTATCCAGTGTCCTGGACCACATGGGGTGAGAGAGCTGAGCAGTCAGTAGTCAGTTATATGCACTTGGACCCTTTCCTATAAGCTTTCTTTGCAGTGTGGTACTCTAGGCCTTGGGTCTTTGTTTCTCCCAGGATAGAGTCTGCTTTAGTTTTCATAAGCCTTTAGTTTCTCATAGACTTGACAAAGTTAGCCATGTAACAGAGAAGAGGGGATCTTTTCTGTTTCATAAAAAGACCTGCACAAAAGCCCCCTTGGGGAGTTGGGGAGATGGAGATGACTTAGTCAGTAAAGTCCTTGCCATGTATGCATGAGGACCTGAGTTCAGATTCTCAATACTCCAATAAGAAGCCAGACACAGTGGCACAGACTTGTACTCCCAGTGCTGGGGAGGTGGAAACAGGCAGATCTGGAACTCATTGGCCAGCTAGTGGGTGAGCTCCAGGCTCAGTAAGAGACACCATCACAAAAATAAGATGGAAATTGATTGAGGAAGACATCTGACAGTGACCCCTGACTTCTAGATATACCCCCACCCATGTATGCACACACAAACTTGTATACACACACACACACACACACACACACACACACACACACACACACTTCCTTTGCCTCAAGTTCTTCCTTACTCCACTCCTAGGGCTCCTGGATTTGTCTAATTTGATTCTTGAACTATCTGGAGGTTTTTCAAAATAAAATGGGCTGTCTTCAGGTTTCTCTCCCACCCTCTCTCTGTTAAACCTAGCATCTATTTGCTTTCCAGTTTCCAAACTTTGGTTTTCATCTCTTTTCCTATCTTTTACTTTAAAAAATATTTTATTCATTATTTTTATTTTATGTGCATGAGTATATTGCCTGCATGTGTGTCAGTGTACTCATGTTCTACAATGTCCGTGTAGGACAGAAGAGGGCATTGGATCACCTGGAACTGGAGTTACAGGCAGTTGTTAGTCACCTCGTGGGTGCTGGGAATTGAACCTGGTCCTCTGCAAAAGCAGCCAGTGCTCTTAACTGCTGAGCCATCTCTCCAACCCCTGCCATCTTCTACTTTTGAGTGTTAATTTTAAAAATAACAACAGCAAAATGGCTATTTTAAATGGTATTTGAGCCAGGCATGGTGACGCATGCCTTTAATCCCAGCACTTGGGAGGCAGAGGCAGGTGGATCTCTGTGAGTTCGAGGCCAGCCTGGTCTATATAGTAAGTTCCAGGTCAGCTGGGGCTACAGGGAGACCCTGTCTCAAAAAGACCCTCCCCCACACAAAAAAAGGTATTTGAGGAAGGCAGTGTGTGCATTCAGCCTTCCATCTTTAGCTGGAAGTCTCCCTGAGGAGAATTGTCCTTTGTTTGTACCTCTCTGAGGAGTAACATTTTTCTTTGGCCAGATTTTTCCATTGATCAATTAAGTATAACAAAACAGTGAACTTTAATATATGGTATGGGAAAAGCCCTTCTGTTGGAACAAGAAACTTTTTTTTTTTCCCAGTTATGTTCTATTGTACTTTGGGCAAGATGCTTAACTGTATTATGGCTTCTTGATCTGTGAAGCAAGGGAGGTAGATTAGATGGTGGGTAAGACTCCTTTCAGCTGAAATGGTATGATTCTGTATAAGTCAATTAATCTTTCACATAAATCACATAGGGTAATTTCCCTCTCTCTCTGAAGGAATTAAACATGAAGTATTTTCCTAATCTCTGATGTTGAGGCCTTTGGCTTCTAGACCTACATTAAGCCACACCCTAGTTATGGGTCTTCTAACAGTCTGCCTTCTATGTGGTAACTGTGGAGTTCCTCACTGGATTGGGAACTGTACATTTCCTATCTCTATTTTCATAGCTTTCAGAGCATAGCTTTGCTTTCCCCTGGTGGCCTTTTTCTTTTCTTTTCTTTTTAAAAAAATTATCGGTCTTAGAATATTGAGATTTGAATATCATAACTTTTTTAACTTAAAACATTTATTGAGAATTTCATACATGCATATAAAGTGTTTTGATCAAATCCACACCTACTCCCTCCCCTCCAACTCCTCCCATATCACCCCATCACTTTTTCCTGAACAACTTCATGTACTCTTTCTTTCTTTTTTTAAATGGGGCTTTTTGCTACTCTAACATTCCCTCCTCTGAAGAGGTAACCCTAAAATCTTTTAGGGATTAGATAAG